>NC_053164.1:6651412-6957303 GCF_016835505.1 Polypterus senegalus | reverse complement strand
AGAGTAATGGAGGCGGTCTGAAGACTGGAAGGCATTGTTGTGCAGCCAGGACTGAAAGGAGTGATTGGTGCTGAGGCTCTGGGTCCGGGCACTTATTTGTATTATAGAACTGTAAATAAATGTGTGTGTGGTGAAACCAACATGTCTACCTGTTTGTGTCCGGGCTGTACCCCACTATATATATATATAATATATACTAATAAAAGGCAAAGCCCTCACTGACTGACTGACTCACTCATCACTAATTCTCCAACTTCCCGTGGAAGGCTGAAATTTGTCAGGCTCATTCCTTACAGCTTACTTACAAATGTTGGGCAGGTTTCATTTCAAAATTCTACACGTAATTGTCATAACTGGAACCTATTTTTTCGTCCATATACTGTAATAGACTGGAGCTCGATGGCCGTGGGAGGCGGAGTTGCATCTTGCATCGTCATGCCTCCCACATAATTGAGTGCCTGCCCATATAAGGTAAATATTCACGGGTCAAGGACTGTGCTTAGCATATTCATAAGTAAAAATATATGAATCACAAACTGATGTTAATTATATTTTGTCCATGAATACTTATTAATTAATTCCAAATAGTCTGTCCGCTTCCTCTCATAGCTTTTCCGATGGTTGTGCTGCTTCCAGGCATGTATTTTCGTATTAAAGCATTTAACCATCATTTGTTGCCAGGCAGAGAGGCCTTCATAATCCGTTGTGCAGGCACTCTAACACAGAATAAATGTCGATTAACCTGTTGCTTCAACCAATCAGATTTTGAGTTGGTGTCAGTAGGGCCCTCTAGCAGGCATACGGCAATGTCACCGTATTCAGACCCATTGATTGGATAGAAACAAGATCCGAAACAAAATTTATACAACTAGGGTTAGGGTTACTAGCTTACCCTAATCCTGCACACACAAAAAGTGTAAACTGTAAAAAAGGTAGAGTAGATATTTTGTGTCACTCCGCTCTGCTCTTTTAGTATTTTCCACTTACTTGTTTGAAATGAAATAGGAAATAATATGAAATGAAATATTTTCCTAAATAAAAAGATACAACCAGGGTTAGGGTTAGGGTTACTTGCTATCTGCATTTTCTTTCCTTGGAGAGGAGATTTGTACACCACAGAATTCTTGAGGGCACTGAAGTAGTAGGCTATGTGCAGTGAGATTTTATCCACCTCAGCACAAAAGGAAGTTCTCTGCTTTTAGCAGCCCTCTTTCCCTCCCCCACACAAACAAACAGGCCACCAGCAACCATTCACCCTTCTCCCCCACTCACCTGAGCAGATTGCTCAGGTAATGACCTAATTTACACATGAATTGATGCTAATGTTAGCCAAAAGAGTAGCCAAGTTAGCAGCCTCTTGGCTAAAGGAGGGTTAGAAAAGTCTGGGACTTCTAGTGTTAATATGGTGAGGTAGAGAGTTCCACAGACGAGGGGCAGCAGCTGTAAACGCCCTGTCTGTCCCCCTTAGTTTTACATTTGGTACGAGAGACAACAAGAGACAACTGACCAGAAGATCTAAGCACTCTGGATGGCTGGTGTAAAACACACAATTCAGATATATAGGCAGGAGCAAGACCATGTAACGATTTAAAAACTAGCAGCAAGATTTTAAAATCAATTCGAAAACTGACAGGAAGCCAGTGTAAAGAAGTTAAAATAGAAGAGACAGAGTCATACTTCCTTGCTCCAGCCAGAAAACGAGCAGCAGCATTTTGGACCAGCTGTAATCTGTGAATCAGCGATTTGCTAATCCCAGAATACAGCGAGTTGCAGTAATCGGGGCGAGAAAAAATAAAAGCATGGTTAGCTTTCTCAAGATCTTTAGAAGATAAAAAAGGCTTGATCTTACCTAATAGACGAAGTTGGAAAAAGCAACTCTTGACTACAGAATTAACTTGTTTCTCAAAAGAGAGGTTACTGTCAAAGGTAACACCAAGATTGCGGACTTGAGGTTTGGAAAAGACAGAGAAAGAGGCGAGAAGTTCAAGACCAATCTGGGTTTCAGCTGATGGACCCACTATAAGCACCTCCATTTTATTTTGATTCAGATCAAGAAGATTATTAGCCATCTAGGATCTTAGTTCAGACAGACAGTTGTGCAGTTGATTTGTTGCAGAGTTGCAGAGTTGCAGACGGGAATATAAACCTGAGTATCATCAACATAGCAGTGAAAAGAAATGTTAAATTTCCTAAAAATCGCTCCAATAGGGTGAAGGTATATAGAGAATAAAATAGGACCTAAAATGGATCCTTGAGGAACACCACATTTAAGAGCAGCAGTAGATGAAAAGGAGGAATTTAAAGTCACTGAAAAGTGTCTACCATTAGATATGACCTGAACCAGTTAAGAGCAGCCCCTTTAATCCCAACAAGATGTTCGAGCCACATCAGCAATATCTCATGGTCAATGGTGTCAAAGGCAGCGGACAGGTCAAGGAGGACAAGGACTGGCAGATCACCTGAGTCAGTAATAAGAGAGATATCGTTGAACACTTTCAGGAGTGCCGTTTCAACACCATGATAACGCCTAAAACCAGATTGGTAGATCTCAAATAAATTATTGGAGTTAAGGTGCTTGACCAATTGATTATAAATAATTTTTTTCTAGTATTTTAGCCAGAAATGGGAGCTGGGAAATTGGATGAAAGTTGGTTAAAACTCCAGGATCTAATCCTGCCTTTTTTAGATGGGGACGGACTGCAGCATGTTTAAAAAATGAGGGTACAACCCCCAAACTAATAGAATCATTTATAATGGCTAGTAAAGATGGGCCCAACACATCAAAGGCTTCCACTAAGAGATGTGGTGGTACAACATCGAGGGGGCTGGAAGCTGGTTTAAGGGTGTCAATAGTTCTTTTTAGCATTGAAAGTGAGACTTGATCAAAGGAATCTAGAACAATGTCATGATTAACAGTAGGAAGTTCATAGCCAGTTTGAACAATGCCACGGCGGATAGTATCAATTTTGCTGACAAAGAATGATAGAAACTGCTCACATGAATGAACAGTGCTATTAAATCCCATCATAGAATGAGGGGGAATGGCTGCATTAATTGAATTAAATAAAACCCTAGGATTGTTTGAATGGTGGGATACTAAATCGGAAAGAAGTCATGTTTCGATTTCTTAACTTCAGCCTGGAAATTGAAAAGAGAAGTCCTGAAAATCTGTTTAGAGATAGTCAGTCCATCTTTTTTGCAATGCCGTTAAGAAGTTCGACAGGCGCGGCACAGCGATCGCGTAGTTTCATTTAGCCAGGGAGCAGGTCTTACCTTATTACTGTGAATCTTGGGTCAGAGCAATTGCGTCTAAAACCGTTTTACAGGAGGAATTAAATTTTACAACAGAGTCATCGATATCATTATTTTGGTCATGCATATAAAGACTAGAGAAAATGGTTTTAAAATCTGATATAATGGAAGAATTTAAAAAGTGCAAGCAGCGTGGTGGACGGCTATTAGTCGGGAGTGCAACAGTAATATGCAGATCCATCATTACAGAAAAGTGATCAGTGAAAGAAACATGGTATATAAATAAAATGTATTATTATTCTGAGGTGGGCTGGCAGCCTGCCCAGGGTTTGTTTCCTGCCTTGCGCCCTGTGCTGGCTGGGATTGGCTCCAGAAGACCCCGTTACCTTGTAGTTAGGATATAGAGGGTTGAATAATGGATGGATTATTATTATTATTATTATTATTAATAATATGTGATTGAATAATAAACATAGAAACTAGCTTATTTTCAGTGCACAAAGGGCCAACAATGACCAGTATCCTCTCTCTCCAAATAAGCTAATAAAATGGAGACAAAGTGGATTTTTATGAAGGGAGGGGAAGAGTAAAGGATTTCTTTGTGTTTCATTAATTCGCAGCTATCAGATACCAGTGTTGTTAGCTTAGAATAAAATGCCACTTAAATGTCACTGCTGACTTGTAACGATACAAGACAAATAAGAGAGGATATTTTCCACAAAAGCCTACTGAAATTTGTCATGAATTGCCGTCTCATTTTGTTCAACAGCAAAAGATTCCTGGTGTTCAAGGAGCCTTGTTTTTATGACACTAATATGTTGGAAAACAACCTTCAGTTTATAGCTTCATAGTCAGATTCCTAAAGGCTTGTGGGCTGTTTGACCGAGCAAATTTATTACTTTGGATTTATTAACACTATTCTTACCTTCTCTAACTAAACGGACGTTGAATATAGTAGGCATATCCAATACATACTAAAAAAATCAGTTCGGAATGGGCCATAGTTGCACTTCAATGTAAGCTACATTTCGCTAATACCACAGGAAATTACTCAACAGAAGAATTGAAAATAAAATACAGCTGATTGTAAATATATACAGTGCAATAATATACAGTCAAGCACATTATAATACGGACACTCCTCACTTAATGACTGAGTTCTGATCCCACAATCAGGTCATTAAGTAAATTTGTCGATAAGCAAGAAGCCGCGAGCAGAGCCCATACTGTGTGTAGAATAGAAAAGACAAGGGTGCAGTGGCAGCAGAAGAAGTGGCGCCGTGGTGCTACTCATCTGGAGGCCTAACCCGTGCACACTGAAGATTTTTCTTCTACAGGCTGAACTGAGATGTGTCCTGACAGACTCATCCCATGGAGATGTTCTTCTCACCCTTGTTCTCTTTTTCACAATCACAATCACAGCCTCATTGTTTCTGCAGGAGGACCTCTGCCCCTTTTCACACACGTGTGCATAGGTGGAACCTGAATGGACCACGTGAAAGTAATTCCACGCTAGGCCAGAGGGTGATGGGGTGCACTAAACCTTTTCTCTGTTGTCTCTGCAGACCAAGTCAAGTCAAATCAAGTTGGGGATCATGCACTGGTACAGTGTGTTGCTGTACCCACTACAAGACGAAACATCTTGGGATCTCGGTTGACAACCATCCGGAAATGACCCTCTATCTGCCGCAGCCAGGTGTTATGTGGGCAACTCCTTGGCCTGGTCCAGCCACTCAGGTCCCCAACAATGAGGATCTTACGAGCCAGATCACCTTCGGAGAAATGCACCACATGGCTGTACTGCCATAACTGACGCTCCCTCACAATGCAGGTAATGTGCCTCATTTGGGACTCAAAGTCAAACCAATGGTACCCAAAGATTTTCCGGAGAGACACAGTACCAAAGGAGTCCAGTCTTCATCTCAGATCACAGGCTAGCATCCATGTCTCCCAACCATATAGCAAGACAGGAAGCGCCAGGACTCTAAAGACTTGGACCTTCTTCGTCATTTTGCATAGATATCAGGAGCGCCACACACCCCGTTCCAGCAACCTCATGACCCCCCATGCTCTCCCAATCCGTCTACTGACTTCATAGGAAGAGTCACCAGAGTCATGGATTTCACTGCCGAGGTAAGTAAACCTTTCAACGAGGTCGACACTCTCACCTAGATGCTAGTTTTTATTTGGACACTCACAAGCCCAGCCACTCAGACTCCTCGCTTAGCCTCTCGAGCTCCCAGATCAGAGACTCCATTGACTCCGTGAAGATCACAGCATCATCAGCAAAGTCAAGATCCGTGATACCAAAAGACCAAATATGGGAAATTCAGCCTGATTCAACCTGAAAGACATTCATTCCGGTTCCGGCCCCAAGTCTGACATCACTTCCCGCTTCCTCCCTTAAATAACAGACCACTTCCTTCTCTCTTGGACTCCAAACAATTCACTCCAAGTGTGACTTTCCATACCCTTTTTGCAGCCAGGGATAATATGAGGTGTGATCAAAAAGTATGGTGAATGTTGATGCAGAGCACCGTCCAAGAGCAATGCAAAACAATTCAATGGCGGTTTTGAGATGTCCATTCTAGAGCCAAGTTTGTGACAAGGTTCAATTTGTTTGATACTGTCATTCATTTGTGAGCCACTGTGGAGTTTAAATGTGTTTTTCAAGTTTGTCACTAATAATGGATATCGAGCAAAAAGCTTAGGAAACAGATCAGATGTTAAAATCGGTTTATGGTGACACTGCACCAAAAATTGAGACTGTTCACAAGCGGTTTTGTAATGGATCTGACTCGGTTGAAGACAGGAAAAGATCAGGATGTCCTTCAACATTAAGTGTCCATAATTACACTGTAACTACTGTGTAATTACCTGTATACGTACAGTGTAACTACGAGTTATTACTCCATACTTACTGTGTAATACAAAGTAACGCTATAGTTAATTACTCAGTTGCCATTGTTATTCCACAGTTTATATAATTACTATGTAACAATTTATCAGTGATCCAAAAACAAGTGTACTTACATAATTACATTGTATCTGTACTTTCAAAATGTAATAAAAACATCAGGGTGTGTAACTACAACTATGTAACAGATGTTCCATGGTCTGGGCAATTGTAATGGAGAATTGCAGTGATAACTGCTGTGAAGGACAGCCGGGTCCCATGCCCAGCAGTGAAGCCCCTGCTGCTTATATTCCGGGGGAGCCACCATGGGCAGTCCAGTACCTCCCCCGGGACACTTGGTGGCAGCCTTCCTGACTGACGGTGATTCCCCAATCACCCGCAGGGCTCCATGGGCGATGGAGTCCTCCACAGCCTGGTTGGGGGCTCGGATGGCCGCTAGAGGGAGCTGCATGGACTTACAAGCCTGGCTGGATGAATCTTCAGCCCCACCCGGAGGTGCAATTAGGACCAGGTGGTCAAGCACCTGGAACACTTCCGGGTGGGTTATAAAAAGGGCCAGCCACCACCACTCAAATAGCCAGAGTCGGGAGGAGGAGGACTAAGCTTGAGTAGGAGTGGTGGTCAAGGAGAAAGGATTGTTGGTGGTATTTGTTGTACCTTGGGACTGTGTTTGGGCTGTGTGGCACGGGGAAGACGTGTCCCACAGCTGAAGAAAATTAATAAAGTCTTTGTGCTTTATATACGTGCCTGTCTGTGTTGGGTCAGGCGCCTATACTGTATAGTGCCTTTTGTTACACTGCATAGGTTTTTGATGATACTTGAAGATTTGTAAAAATGAACAGCCTTGACACACAGAAAAAGGTTTGGGGCAGGCACTGGTATACTTAATCCCTGGCTGCAAAAAGGATAAATATATGCAGAGTTGCATTGCAGCATGGTGGTGCAGTGATAGTGCTGCTGCCTTGCAGTTAGAAGGCCAGGGTTCACTTCCTGGGTCCTCCCTGCATGGAGTTTGCATGTTCTCCCCGTATTCCTGCGGGTGCTCCAGTTTCCTCCCAGAGTCCAAAGACATGCAGGTCAGGTGCATTGGCGATCCTAAATTGTCCCTAGCGTGTGGGTGTGTGTGTCCTGTGGTGGGCTAACACCCTGCCAGGAGTTTGTTTCCTGCCTTGCGCCCTGTGTTGGCTGGGATTGTCTCCAGCAGATCCCGTGACCCTGTAGTTAGAATTTAGAGGGTTGGATAATGGATGGATGGATATGCAGAGTTGTGAACAGGTTTGAGTCCAAAACAGAACTGATTATAGAATGAAGTTGTCAGGGTATTAAGGCATGAATGCGGAAGTCATGTCTTCATGCCCGGATCTGGAAGTGATGTCATCAGACTCAGGCAGGATTTCTCGTATTTGATCTCCAGAGATAACAGATACAGGATTAGTGCACCTTGCCACCTTCTGGCCTGGTGTGGAATTACCTTTATTTGGTCCTTCAAGTTGACACCCAAGTGCATGTGTGTAACAATAAACTGCTCAAAAAAATTAAAGGAACACTTTAAAAACACATCAGATCTCAATGGGAAAAAGAAATCCTCCTGGATATCTATACTGATATAGACTGGGTAATGTGTTAGGAACGAAAGGATGCCACATCATTTGATGGAAATGAAAATGATCAACCTACAGAGCCCTGAATTCAAAGACGCCCTAAAAATCAGAGTGACAAAATTATGTGGCAGGCTAGTCCATTTTGCCAAAATTTAATTGCAGCAACTCCAAATTGTACGCAGCACTTTGTATGGCCCCTGTGTTCTTGTATACATGCCTGACAACATCGGTGCATGCTTCTAATGAGATGACAGATGGTGTTGTGGGGGATCTCCTCCCAGATCTGGACCAGGGCATCACTGAGCTCCTGGACAGTCTGAGGTGCAACCTGGTGGCATTGGATGGACCAAAACATAATGTCCCAGAGGTGTTCTATTGGATTTAGGTCAGGAAAGTGTGGTGGCCAGTCAATGGTATCAATTCCTTCATCCTCCAGGAACTGCCTGCATACTCTCACCACATGAGGCCAGGAATTGTCGTGCACCAGGAGCCACTGTACCAGCATAGGGTCTGACAATGGGTCCAAGTATTTCATCCTGATACCTAATGGCAGCCAAGGTGCCTTTGTCAAGCCTGTAGCGGTCTGTGTGACCCTCCATGGATATGCCTCCCCAGACAATCATTAACCCACCACCAAACTGCTCATGCTGAATGATGTTACAGGCAGCATAATGTTCTCCATGGCTTCTCCAGACCCTTTCACTTCTGTCACGTGCTCAGGGTGAACCTGCTCTCATCTGTAAAAGCACAGGGCACCAGTGGTGCATCTGCCAATTCTGGTATTCTATGGCGAATGCCAATCGAGCTGCATGCTGCTGGGCAGTGAGCTCAGGGCCCATTAGAGGACATGGGGCCCTTGGGTCACCCTCATGAAGTCTTTCTGGTTGTTTGGTCAGAGACATTCACACCAGTGGCCTGCTGGAGGTCATTTTGTAGGGCTCTGGCAGTGCTCATCCTGTTCCTCCTTGCCCAAAGGAGCAGATACTGGTCCTGCTGATGGGTTATGGACCTTCTATGGCCCTCTCCAGCTCTCCTAGAGTAACTGCTTGTCTCCTAGAATCTCCTCCATGCCCTTGAGACTGTGCAGGGAGACACAGCAAACCTTCTGGCAATGACACGTATTGATGTGCCATCCTGGAGAAGTTGGACTACCTGTGCAACCTCTGTAGGGTCCAGGTAATGCCTCATGCTACCAGTAGTGACACTGACTGTAGCCAAATGCAAAACTAGTGAAGAAACAGTCAGAAAAGATGAGGAGGGAAAAATGTCAGTGGCCTCCACCTGTTAAACCATTCCTGTTTTGGGGGTCATCTCATTGTTGCCCCTCTAGTGCATCTGTTGTTAATTTCATTAACACCACAGCAGCTGAAACTGATTAACAACCCCTCTGCTACTTAACTGACCAGATTAATATCCCATAAGTTTCATTGACTTTATGCTATACTCTGATTAAAAGTGTTCCTTTAATTCTTTTGAGCAGTATATATATATATATATATATATATATATATATATATATATATATATATATATATATTATTACAGTATATACTAATAAGTCGGATCTTGAAACCCAAAAAATCGATCATAAAATCAGACCGCAACTTATATGCCTAAAAATCGATCATAAAATCAAACCCCGACCTATATGCCCGTTCAAAAATGTGACACTTAATTTTTATTTTTTTACATCTTCTTTCTACCTTCAGTCTCGCACCAGTTTCTCAGACGCATCGAATTTTGTTGCAGCAGAGCACTTTCCAATTTCTTTTGCTACTTCAACGACGTTTTATTTAAAACCAGCTTCATATTTTCTTCTGATCGAACACTCCATCGTAGATAAGGGATGCTCTTAATGTAAAGGTGTATGAGGGTGCGAGTGACAAAAAACACAAATCAGTGCAAACGTTGCTTCAGAATAGTTTGGGTCTTACCGTGTGGTCACGTAGGCACAATAGAGAGAGAGGGGTTAGGAGGTCACGCTGATACAGCGCATTGCTGCACCCAAATAGAAAATAAAAAGCTGTGTGCTGCGTGGTTCCTTTCTCAGGTGGGTGTTAGCATATAATAATGTCTCGGACCAATAGCATGAGCTTTCTGCATTCGACTTACATGACTGCCATTATAAAATACCAGAAATTATACCAGTAAAATCAAGTCCTGACTTATCTGTGGGAGAACTTATCCGCTTATATTCATTATATATATTTATTGAAAGAGCTTCAGTAATAGGCCAAAGCTCCCATTGGGACAAAGTGAAGTTCTATCTAAAGTCCTACATAAGACATCTGTCAACCTTTCTCAACATTTTGAACATCTTACAGTCAGACCTAAACTTAACATGACAGCGATTCTTGACCCCATCGCCCATTTTCCCTTTACATGGAAGTAAAAAAATGATAGAAAACATAATGACAGTGTCCTCCTTCATACTATATGGGCTGCAATGGCTGACTCTTTGCCGCACTCTGTTTCATGTGACGACCACCTGCTCTGTGATCAGAAGGGCTCGTTTTAATTTTGGGATGTCTTCAGACATCAGCTAGAGGGGAGAAATTGTACTGGAAAGACAAGATGTTCAAATTGAGTGGCATGGAAATGGTTCTTGAGAGGCGTATTCATGTTCATGGGGATTATGTGAAAAAAGAACATTTGTTTAGCTTTTACTGATGTTTCCCTGTGTTACAGGGCATCCGGAAAGTATTCACAGCGCATCACTTTTTCCACATTTTGTTATGTTGCAGCCTTATTCCAAAATGGATTAAATTTAGAATTCTACACGCAACACCCCATAATGACAACGTGAAAAAAGTTTACTTGAGGTTTTTGCAAATTTATTAAAAATAAAAAAATTGAGAAAGCACATGTGCATAAGTATTAACAGCCTTTGCCATGAAGCTCCAAATTGAGCTCAGGTGCATCCTGTTTCCCCTGATCATCCGTGAGATGTTTCTGCAGCTTCATTGGAGTCCACCTGTGGTAAATTCAGCTGATTGGAAATGATTTGGAAAGTCACACACCTGTCTATAGAAGGTCCCACAGTTGACAGTTCATGTCAGAGCACAAACCAAACATGAAGTCAAAGGAATTGTCTGTAAACCTCCGAGACAGGATTGTCTCAAGGCACAAATCTGGGGAAGGTTACAGGAAAATTTCTGCTGCTTTGAAGGTCCCAATGAGCACAGTGGCCTCCATCATCCATAAGTGGAAGAAGTTCAAAACCACCAGGACTCTTCCTAGAGCTGGCCGGCCATCTAAGCTGAGCAATCAGGGATGAATGGCCTTAGTCAGGGAGGTGACCAAGAACCCGATGGTCACTCTGTCAGAGCTCCAGAGGTCCTCTGTGGAGAGAGGAGAACCTTCCAGAAGGACAAAAATCTCTGCAGCAATCCACCAATCAGGCCTGTATGGTAGAGTGGCCAGACAGAAGCCACTCCTTAGTAAAAGGCACATGGCAGCCCGCCTGGAGTTTGCCAAAAGGCACCTGAAGGACACTCAGACCATGGGAAACAAAATTCTCTGGTCTGATGAGACAAAGATTGAATTCTTTGGTGTGAATGCCAGGCATCACGTTTGGAGGAAACCAGGCACCGCTCATCACCAGGCCAATACCATCCCTACAGTGAAGCATGGTGGTGGCAGCATCATGCTGTGGGGATGGAACTGGGAGACTAGACAGGATAAAGGGAAAGATGACTGCAGCAATGTACAGAGATATCCTGGATGAAAACCTGCTCCAGAGCGCTCTTGACCTCAGACTGGGGCGACGGTTCATCTTTCAGCAGGACAACGACCCTAAGCACACAGCCAAGATATCAAAGGAGTGGCTTCAGGACAACTCTGTGAATGTCCTTGAGTGGTCCAGCCAGAGCCCAGACTTGAATCCGATTGAACATCTCTGGAGAGATCTTTAAATGGCTGTGCACCGACGCTTCCCATCCAACCTGATGGAGCTTGAGAGGTGCTGCAAAGAGGAATGGGTGAAACTGGCCAAGGATAGGTGTGCCAAGCTTGTGGCATCATCTTCAAAAAGACTTGAGGCTGGAATTGCTGCCAAAGGCGCATCGACAAAGTATTGAGCAAAGGCTGTGAATACTTATGTACATGTGCTGTCTCAGTGTTTTTATTTTTAATAAATTTGCAAAAATCTCAAGTAAACTTTTTTCACGTTGTCATTATGGGGTGTTGTGTGTGGAATTCTGAGGAAAAAAATTAATTTAATCCATCTAGGAATAAGGCTGTAACATAACAAAATGTGGAGAAAGTGATGCGCTGTGAATACTTTCCGGATGCACTGTAGCTCACCCTGTGTGTGTATATCAAAGGAGCAGGCCCCATAAATATTTGGTTGGTTACAGCATTAGGGTCCATCATAGTAGCAGTTTTCAATAATCCCACATATGAGTTTCTAAACCCGTATCAAATGCTAACATTGAGAATCTGTAAAGAGGGAATGACGTATTTCAAGGGCTTTTCTCTGCTAGACTGTCATGCACTAAGGCAAAATTAGTAACAATAGAGATGTATTAGGCAGCAAACAAAATAAAATTAAATTCAAAGAGAAATTGGAATTGAGGATACAAGGACCACAGCCATTCTAGCATGTGACAGCCAGCTGTGTCCTAACTGTCAACTCCTAATATTTGTACATTTGATTTGGCTGTATGTTGCTGCACTGCCTCCATCTCTACATTGCTAAGGATTAAACTATTTTTATCTGATAGAAAAGCAGTTTAGGTATTTCCCTGTCTTTTATTAAATAAATAAAACTGCAGATTCCAGCTCAGGAAAAAAAGGGGCTTTGTAATCCCACTTGTAATTGCATTTCAGCAGAGAGATTTTCTTTGAGTTCTCATTATGTCAGAGATTAATAACCGCTCAGGTGATCTGATCAGGAATTTGACACAGAGACCATCAGAAAGAAAAGATTTTGTTTTTCTTTTTGTTTTCCTGTAGAAATCAATGATGCATGAAATAACATGACCTTATACAATGAATGATCCTTTGGAGAAGTAGAAAGCCTTGGGCGGTTTGGGGCAAGATCAGACCAAACTGACGCGATGTAATCTGGAGTGATTAATTTTACCAGTCTGCACACCAAAGGGGGTATGGCAGCAGGTTGTGAGGCAGCTACGAAACGGGGAAATATGAATTAAATGGACTTCCTTTAAGAGTAAATTATTTTTTTTGTAACCGTAATCCTAAAAGCCTTAGAGGAAGAGTAAAATTGTGGCCCCCCTGGGGTGAAAGCAGAAAGAAGATGCAAGGTGTACAAAGATGAAGTTCTACTTAAAAGTGATGCCATCCGTAGACCACAGAAACTTTTGGAGTGTGTCGGGGGGGTGTCACCCAAGATCAGGCCCACCAGTCTGCAGAAAGGGAGTCTGCAGGGAGCCTTAGAATTTCACTAACACAAAAACCAGAGGTGTTGAACTCGGGTCCAGGAGGGCTACAGTGGCTGCTGGTTTTCATTCTAACCATCCCCTTAATTAGTGACCAGTTTTTGCTGCTAATTAACTTCTTTTGCCTTAGTTTTAATTGACGTGGCTCAGACCCCTTTTGTTGTCTCATTTTCCTTAATTAGTAGCCATACAATAATGAGACACAAAATAAGCCACCACATGACCAGCTAACCTGTGCCCATCACGCAATAGCAGAAAATAAAGAAAGGTGAAGGTCTCAGTAAAACAGAAAATCAACAGTTTTGGAAATGTCTGCTGTGGCAGAATAAAAGCAACAACAAGCTGTGGAATTAAATAATGAGTTTAATTAAAGAATCAGCTTCTCATTAAGAGACTGGTTGGAGTGAAATTGGTTGAAGTTTGAAATCCCTGTTTAGCTGGTCATCTGTTGGCTCATTTCACTTGCTGCCACCCGGATACAGTATTTAATTCCTGGCTGCAAAAATGGCAAATATACTGTATGCAGAGCTGTGAATAGGTTTGTGTCCAAAACAGAACTGATTATAGAATGAAGTGGTCAGCGTTTTAAGGCAGGCCGGTGGAAGAGACGTCATAGGGGTCAGAGCCAGAAGTGCTGTCTTCGTAACCGGAACCGGAAGTAACGTCATCAGACTCAGGCAGGATTTTTCGTATTTGATCTGCAGAGATAACAGACACAGGATTACTGCGCCCCATCACCCCCTGAGCTGGTGTTGAATTACCTTCAAGCTGTCTCTGTGACAACCTGTGTAGTGGGAATGAAGGTCACCAGCCTACACTCTAGGTGTCTAGTATGTGGGACCGAGCGTGACAAGGATGATGGTGTGAGACACGGACACAAAAAGGGTTGGGTTTTTTGAAAAATAAAGGGAGATTTTATTTACAGGCGCACTTAAAGAAAACAAAAATAATGTCCTGCGGAATTTATACAGTATATCAATATGCAGTCCAATACCACAAAGGACACACAAAAACAGCAATTTAATGGAGCCCAAAAATAGTGACTATATGCAGTATTTACAGTGCTGGCTGAAAGTCCGAAATGATAAAGAATACTGAACACAAACTAGTGAAACCCATGAACCAAAATGAAGCTGTCATCCTCCACAGTGCCCCAAGTCAGGAAGCTGCTCCTTCAAACAGTGTACAGTACAGGATTCACCAAAACAAAAATATTCAAAATACAGAAAAAATGTATATACTGTAGTCCCCGGCTGGGGCTGGAGCCCGGCCGGGATGCCCAGCTTGTGCCTCCTCCAGACCACGAGGGGGCATCCGTCCTGGTTATGTTGGGGGCCTCAGGTAAAGGGCTTGGAAACCCAGCCCTGTAGGGTCCCGTGGCCACCGCCAGGCGGCGCCCAAGTGCCTTATTATCCCGGGAGCCCGGCACTTCCGCCACACCAGGACGACAGGGGACACCCGGATGGCTTCCGGGTGCGCAGCCGGCACTTCCACCACACGGGGGTGTGTCCACGGGAGATTGCCAGGAAGCAGCTGGAGCCCATCCTCCCTCCGGTCAGTAGTGGATGTCGGGTGGAAATGGACAGAGCTGGAGAGAGGACTGGAGGCGGCCAGGAAAGAAAGGCACAGGAATTGTGAGCCCTGGACTTTGGGGAATCGGTGCAGAAGGCACTGGGGTTTGTGTCCTTGTATATATTGTAAATAAACGGTGTGTGGTGAATTTAAGATGTCCGTCTGTGTGTGTCCGGGTCAAAGTTCACAATACAAAAATAAACAGTGCACCAATAACCACAACCCAATAAATACCTCCACCAAAGTTAATCCAGAGATATTTATATATACAAGAAAAAAAAAGAATATTTACAATAATCACGGCACAAGCAGTAGTGCCGGGTAAATTGAAATCGCTGTTCTACCAAGTAATATTCTCTAGCAAGATCTATTCAGAAGAACCCCCTCTAGAGGCCATGATTTCCCTTTGTATTCGGCATCTTTGTGCCGATCAATTCAACTGCGCTACGTCATCCATCCATTGGCACACGATGACGTGAACGCGTCTGCGAAAGGTGGCGTCTCCTGTCCCGCATGATTCCTATAAAAATTTGAGCAGCCAGCGCGCGCGTGCACGTAGCTGTGTCAGCCTTTTGAGATGTGGACTGCCCTTCTGCCTTAAGTGAAAGTAAGCATTTTTAAATTTTTTCATCCTTCCCTGAGCTACTGCCCAGGCAACTGCAAACATGGGATCCCTGTTCTAAACCGCGGCAAACTAATATTAAGGTGCTTTGCTTTTTCCCTCTTCTGGTGTTATGAGGTCGTGGGAGGCACGTGCATGAGTGGAAGACAGACAATGCCATCCCGGCCGGTCAATGGCAGGGCCACCCCACCACTCTACACAAGAGCTGCCGCGGCGCTCCCCTAAAGGAGCTAATATGGTCAGCGAAGACGTCTCTCTTATTTCCTTTTATTTTCAAACAAATGCCTCTCTCATAACCCTACAGAGGACAATAAACTAACTTTATTTAGTTGCTGGTAATACCAGCGATGCACATTACCACAGCCTCCCAAGCGCATGTGTGTGACAATATATATATATTTATTGAAAGAGCTTCTGTAATAGGCCA
Organism: Polypterus senegalus; assembly: GCF_016835505.1. Taxonomy (NCBI): domain Eukaryota; kingdom Metazoa; phylum Chordata; class Cladistia; order Polypteriformes; family Polypteridae; genus Polypterus; species Polypterus senegalus. The sequence continues at coordinate 6,941,510 of NC_053164.1, read as the reverse complement.
AAGTCCTCCATAAGACAAGTGTCAACCTTTCTCAACATTTTGAACATCTTACAGTCAGACTTGAACTTGACATGATAGCCCACCAGTTGGTGTGTCACCAATTCCATTGAAAGGGAGTCTGCTGGGAGCCTTAGAATTTCACTTCACTAAAAGAAACACTAAACCAGGGGTGTCGAACTTGGGTCCTGGTGATCAGTTTTTGTCTGTTTGAAATGAATTTTTGAAATCTGCTCTTTTATTTTGAATCGCCTTATATATACAGGATGTGTCAAAATTATGTTATGTGACAGATAAGGGTTTGCTCGCACCCTTGTACCCTCAGACCACACGTCAGACACCAGGTAAAAGTCCAAATAATTATTATTTATTATAATAATAAGTGCACAAATCACACTCCACTCCACAATTCCCAATCACAATAAACAATCACAAATAACAATCCTCCTCTCCCAGACGCTTAGCCACCCTGCCTCCCAACTCAGCTCGTCCGTCTGGGATTTCCCACAGTCCTTTATAGTCCTTGACCGGAAGTGTTTGTCCCTCAGTCCATGTGACTTTCTATCACTTCCGGGTCAGGTAAAAACTTCTCTTTTCTTCAACCTGGAAGTATGTCATTCCTCCCGTTCACGTGACCAGGACGCACTTCCAGGTTATAGGGCACATATGAGTCTACAAGCCTCGCTACAGCGACTCCTTGTGGTCCCCAAGGTATCCAGCAGGGCTGTGTATAAAAACTACAAAGTCCATGAGGCCCTGCTGGAACTCGGGGCACGTCCATGCTGTCGGGAGAGCGCCTCCTGGCGGCCTGGGGGTGAGGGCCGGCAACTCTTGCCGGACATCCATCACAGTTAACATTTGAATGGCAGAAATAATTTATTCATAAAACATACCCCATGTGTGCAAGATGATTTACAGGAATGTCTCAACCTGATCACCATCATGTTCAACACACAAAAACCAACGAGCAACAGTACCATTTAAAGCCTGGACACACATTTCGCGGGGAATAGATGATACCACAGTCCATGTTCTGTCCTTCAGGTCATTGATATCATGAACTTTCCTGCTATATACGCACTATGAATTGCAACCTTGCAGCCACTCTTCTTTGCTCTAGAGTTAATCTGTCACCTATGGTGTATGTCTTTCTGTAGCCGAAAAATAGTCCACTAGTGTTAACATAATTTTGACTCACCCTGTATATTCTACATCTCCACACATATTTATGTTATCTGCAACATTGTGGCAATGCCAACATAGGGACTACAATTCCCATCAGGCAGAAAAAGCGTGCTGTGTTTATTTTGATCAGCAACCACAAAGTTTAAACAGATGTGTCAGCAAAATTGAGGCTGAATTCAAACCAACAAATCACCAGGGACCTCATGCATAACGGCGTGCGTAGAATTCGCACTATAACATGACGTAAGCACTAATGCGGGAATGTGCTTCCACACAAAAAAATCCAGATTCATAAATCTGTGTGCTCGCCAACTTACAAGTTCTTCCACTACATAAATCCCAATTAGCGTGAAAAGAAACGCACGTGCACGCGCCTACTGTCCCACCCCGTCTCCCCCCATAATGACGCCTCTTTGAATATGTAAATCAATTTAAATAGCCCTTAAGCTCAGCGTTCTGTGAAAAGGCAATGGGAAAAAAATGAGGAAAAATAGAACAATTTCAGTGAATACCAAGTGGAGGCAAAGAAAAACGTACTATTTGTTGGTTTAAACAGTGATATAAACAACAAAAGGAAGCTGATCAAGTGACATAGAAAGCTCAAGTTCACAAAGTTGCACAGTTCCCGAAATAAAAAAGAAGTCGCTGTGAAAAGGAGAGTCGTAGCCCACCGTCTGAGTGTCATCTGAAAGCTTATTAGGGTACAGAGAAAAAAAAAATAGGTCAACAGTGGGGAAAAAAGCACGAAATGTCAACTTTAATCTCAAAATTTCCACTTTAATAATGTAGTTTATTTAGTAATTAAAGTAGAACATCATAAACTTCATCTTAAAATTGTTTAATTTACTAGTTTCTTAAATCCCATCGTAACTAAAGTAGCACATTAAATGCGTTGTTTTGTATTTGATCTTCTATGTGCTCTATGTGTGTGAATCACTACGTGCTGGGTGGTCTCATGGCCTCAGAACCCCTGCAGATTTTATTTTTTCTCTCCAGCCGTCTGGAGTTTTTTGTTTGTTTTTTCTGTCCTCCCTGGCCATTGGACCTTACTCTTATTCTATCTAATTTTAATTCTTACTTTGTCTTTTATTTTTCTTTTCTTCATCATGTAAAGCACATTTAGCTGCATTATTTGTATGAAAATGTGCTATATAAATAAATGTTGTTGTTGTTGTTGCTTCCGGGTTTTCTCTTCTTCCGACAGGACACAGAATCCATTACATTCGTAATATTACAGCTCTCTGAATAATTTAAATACTGAGATGTATACTTGATATAATTTTCATGATGATAGGAGTTAAAGCATGTTATTAAACATGGGAACACGGTGGCGCAGTGATTGTGCGCCACCTTTGATGAAATAATTTATTGCAGCAGTACTGTCTCTTTCAAACGTACTAACTCCCAATTCCTGTCCTTCCTTTTCTTTCTGCAAGTACCCAATCGCCACACAATCAGCTGTGTAATGGACGTTAAGCCATCTGTAAGCTTAGAACGCTGATTCTTCCAAACTTTTAAGGAACATTGAAATATCTTCGTAGTACATGTTTAATTATTCTATCCTTCATGCCAGTCCCAGTGAAGCATACAGTGCGAGGCAGGAACAGTTGTGAACAGAGCGCCAGATCCTTGCTAGCGTAGCGACACCGTGTCCTTTAATTATTAACAATATAGATTATGTAAATGAAGTTAAAGTTTAATCTGTATAATATAATAAACATATTTTGCTGCATTTCATCTTAAAAATGATATTGTCATCATATGTAAATACACGTTTTATAAAGTGGCTCAGGTTGTGTAATATTATAACTGTATCGCAAGTTTACAGTGAGGTGATTGTACTTATAAGTACAGACAGTTCTACAAGGAGCACTTGATGGACTGATTGTGTGCGTTTATAGCTCTTGGGATGAAACTCTTTATGAACTGCGAGGTCCGTACAGGAAAGGTTTGAAGTGTTTGCCATGTGAGAAGCAGTTCAAATAGGAAGCATGGCTGAAGCAGCGTATGTTTGATGCTGTTTACCGATAATTCTCTTTCCGATCAGCTGCTCCGAGTGGTGCAGTGAGAGTAATATGATGAAAAAGATGATCCGCTGTGGCAACCCCTAACGGGAGCAGCTGGAAGAAGAAGAAGAAGGTGCAGTGAGAGTAACAACGCTAAAGCAGCTATGGTATTTAGAATAGTTTGACCATTCTGTGGACCATTATATTGTTACTGGTTAATTACAATCAGATGCCTTAAACTAATAAACAATATGCGGTTAATTTCAGTGTATTTATGGATCTGAAAAAGAAAGATAAACAACACAAGAACGGTAGCACTGCTTTGATGCTGGGTGGTGCCAGACTGCAAAACTGAGCGGAGAACTTGCGTATGACAGGGTATGAGGTACCGTGGAAAAGTGTGTGGCTTTATGGCAAGTTTAGGTTTTGTACATCGTGATTTGAACGTGGAAACGTTCTTACTCCACATTTTTGTGCGTACGCACTGTTTATACATGAGGCCCCAGGACCGGATCATATTTACTTTCAAGTTCTTACAGAAGTCATTGAGTACATATTGTGAGCAGTAGGGGGCACCACCTATCTTCCAAATCCCAGACACACAAGATCCAACATAAAGTCAAGTTCAAATAAAGAATTTTCACTCCACACAGCTCAAAAATAACAATTACAGTAGCCAATGTACAGACTTAGATGTTCCCCTTCTCTCTTTTCTCTCTCCTTCTCTACTCCAGTGAGTTTTGCCTTCCGACTCTGACTCAATGAAATATGGAGGCAGGATCCTTTTAAGCTGGACCCGGGAGTATTTCCAGTGCCATGTTGTGGCTAGTTGGAAGCACTTTTGGGTCATTTGGAAACCAGAGTGGTCTACCCAAGGACCCCTACAGGGTTTTGCTTCTGTATTTCCAGCTCCAATTCCCTTGCAACCCCTGTGTATCTCCAAACTGTTCATTACTAGTGAGGAACGCTGCCATCTGTTAGTCTGGGGGATGAACTGCTCCTGACCAACAGCTATCACCAATCCATCCTACCTTTTGGTTTCCCAAACAGGATGAGAATTATAAGGATTTATGGTGGGGTAATGGCCATCCTTGCATTATGGCTTCCCAGCTGGACAAGAAATCCTCATCAGTCCTGGCTGAGATGTCTGTCTGGCCACCCAGACATGTAAAATATATAAACCATCGACATGTGTTTTTAGGAAATCACTTCACTCTGGGGAAATTCCAAATGACTGGAAAAAGGTAAATATTATCCCGTTATATAAAAAGGGTGACAAGGCAAAACCGAGCAACTATAGGCCAGTAAGCTTAACGTGCATCACAGGAAAATTAATAGAAAGAATTATTACGGATAAGATTGAGAAACACCTGGCAAGGACAGGAGATTAATTGAGCAGTCAGCATGGGGTCATAAGAGGGATGTTGCGTTTTACTAACATGCTGGAATTCTATGAGGGGGCAACAAAAGGATACAACCAGAGTGGAGAAGATGATGTGATTTATCTTGAATTTCAGAAAACATTTGATAAGGTGCCACATGAGAGGGTGGGCATCAAACTAAAAGGAATGGCAGTTCAGGGTGATGTGAGTAGATGGATGCAGAATTGGCTCTGACAGAGAAAACAGAGGGTGATGGTGTGAGGAACCTCATCAGAATTAGCAGATGTGAAGAGTGGTGACCAGCAGGGGGCAGTGCTAGGGCCACTGCGATTTTTAATATATATAAATGATTTAGATAGGAATATAAGTAACAAGCTGGTTACGTTTGCAGATGATACCAAGATATGTGGACTGGCAGATAATTTTTAATCCATTTAAATCATTACTGAAGGACTTGGAGAGCAAACAGGCTTGGGCAGATTTGTGGCATTTAGTAAATGTAAAAAGTTACACAAAGTAAGTAAAAATGTGAGGTTTGAATACAAAATGGCCAGTCGGAAAATTGAGAGTTCACCTTATAAGAATGATTTAGAAGTCACAGTGGACTCAAAGCTATCAACTGCCATACAGTGTTGAGAAGCCATTAAGAAGGCTAACAGAATGTCAGGTTATATAGCGCCTTGACGTGTGGAGTACAAGTCACAGGAGGTTCTGCTCAAGCTTTATAACACACTGGTGAGGCCTCATCTGGAGTCCTGGGTGCAGTTTGGGTCTCCAGGCTACAAAAAGGACATAGCAGCACAAGAGAAGGTCCAGAGAAGAGCAACTAGGATGATTCAGGGCTACAGGGGATGAGTTATGAGGAAAGCTTAAAAGAGCTGAGCCTTTACAGTTTAAGAAAAAAAAAAAGATTTAGTGGAGAACTGACTGAAGTGTTTAAAATTATGAAGGAAATTAGTCCAGTGGATCGAGATTATTATTTTAAAATGAGTTCATCAAGAACAGGTGGCCGCAGTTGGAAAATTGTTAAGGGCAAATTTCACACAAACATCAATCAGTTTTTCTTGACACAGAAACCACAGACAACTGGAATAAGTGACCAAGAAGTGTGGTAGACAGTAGGACGTTATGGACTTTTAAAATGTATTATTGAAGAATTAAGTGTATAGGACTGGTGAGCTTTGGTGGACTTAATGGCCTGTTCTCTTCCAGACTATCTTAATGTTCTAAAAGCAGGGTGTCGTCAAAGATAGTCGCTTCTCCATTGTTTTATTTTTCCTCCACCACTATTCAATCGCTAGATTAGATCTTTTGTCTTACAACATGTTTTTATGTCTTATCAGGGATTGTGTTTAGCCATGTTGGATTTACAAATGACACTTTTTCCTTTAATTTTATTATGGACCATCTTTTGAGAAATATAAAGATGCACAAGGGGTTTATGTACAAACCAGAGCACACATTAAGATCTCAAGATGCCCGTCTGCTTAGATTTCCCAGAATTAATAAAATAACAGTGGGAGGTCGAGCTTTTAGTTACAGGACCCCTAAACTGTGGACTGGTCTGCCTGCTACTATAAGAGATGCCCCTTCGGTCTCAGCTTTCAAAGACTCACTACTTCAGTTTAGCACACCCTGACTAGAGCTGCTGATTAACTGTACAGACTGCATCTCTGTTGTTAGTCATTAGCACTAAAACATAAGTAACATGATAGTTAGAATTGAATACTAACCCTCACCTATTCTGTTTCTCTTCTTGGTACTCAAATGTGGCACTTGTTGCTACGGCCCACCTACCATGTTGTTTTGCCTGCCTAAGGTAAAGTCATCCCTGATGGAGGATCGCATGAATCATCGGGTATAGGGGGTCCTTTCATCGGATTGGCTGGCCCAGCACTGACTCAGCTGTGGAATGGCCAATAGGGTGAGGCAGCTTGATAGCCGAGGTCTCCAGGACTCTGAACAAATTCAAATCCTATTATGTGATATCATCTACTGTTGAATTCTGCTCTGTACTTGTAATATTTCTATTATACTGTATTGAGGATTTGTTCTGTGTATTGTATTGTATTGTATTGGCCCCCGTCTCTTTGACACCCACTGCATGCCCAACCCACCTGGAAAGGGGTCTCTCTTTAAATGGCCTTTCCCGAGGTTTCTTCCATTTTTTTTCCCCCTACAAGGGTTTTATTTTTTTGTCTTCTTAGAGAATCAAGACTGGGGGGCTGTCAAAGGGCAGGGGGTGTTAAAGCCCATTGTGGCACTCCTTGTGTGATTTTGGGCTATAGAAAAATAAATTGTATTGTATTATGTAGTTCTGCCAAATCCTTAGGGAGCAATATTTATTTATATGTACCTCCCAAAAAAAAACCTTTAAAAACTCCCCATCCAAATAACTGTATTTTGTAAGTTTCGCTATAAATCTGACTAAAAATGTCATGTTTTTGAAAGGAAACTCAGCAGTTTTGCTCATACAGGTCAAATTCTGTTAGAACGATGCACTGAAAAATGTAGTAATAGGGAGTTTGTTGTTATGGAATTGTAACAATAGCTGAACTCAATGGCAATTTCATTTTTTAATCTTGCCAGCATCAATGGCAGCAAGAATTTTCAACTTTTTCTGTAACATAAATTCCTACTGTTTGTGCTTTTGTAATTCATCCATTTTTATATAAAAACTTGTCACAATGTCACAATTGAAAGTTATAATCAGTGAATGCAAAATTTGGCAAGCACAGAATTCAAAGACACATTCAAATACAATGAAAAGATTGCGGTGTGCAGGTGTTCACTCGGTTAAAATCTCTGGAAATTTCTCAAACACATAAACACAGGGGATGCTCAGCCCTCAGCTCTTTATGAGCGAGCCAAACGTAAATTCCCTGAGTGAGACCAATGCACGTCTCGATGAACCTGAAAATAAGCCACCGAGTCCAGCTGAAGACCTGCGCAAGTAGAGTGGAAGTCAGATTTGATTGGTAGTTCCTTTCCCCCAGATCTACCCATAATGTCTCCTATCTGCAGCATTACCCTTGTCAAGCTCTGCTCTGTTACAAAAGTATGACGACTGTTGAGTAAACCAAGTGACATAAACGTGTAGTTCGACTGGCAGTTCAGTGGAGCTCCTGAAACGCGATTCTTGGGCCAAGACCAGATGGAGAATGTCTGTCTTGTTGCTTTGTTCATGAGAAATGATTTTGTTTTGCAGGTAAAATGGGATTTGCTGTAATGACATTTTTTAAAAACTTCATTCTATAACAAATTGGCCAGGAATCAAAAAAATAAAAAGAAAATTAAGAATTTTGTTAAAATGGAATTTTACCTGTAGACAGATAGACAGACAAAAATATAGACAGGCTCAATCAAGGCATGAAATAACCCGCTGGGACGAGAGACAGCAGTATCGCTAACACTGTCGTCTCCTTCGTTTAAATGGTAATGTGAAGCTGCCTAGTGAGGGCAACTGACCCCAACCCTTCCGGTTGAGCCGCCATAAAATACTGGGCCTCCCAGAGGGAGACATCATTAGCAGCTCAAGTCACCTGTCTGATGGAGCTCCGCTAGCACTGTGACCTTGACTAACCAGCAGCAACTACTGCTGTTTAACTTTGAAATACCCCACATAACGGGACGAACGGCAGAAAGGGGTTTATCTTTGTTTTTTGCCTTTTCTCTTTGAAGATGATAAATGGGACGATTCGGTAGGCAACCCAAATTTTCTTGTGTAGCGAGGCTATCATTCCTGCATCCTGCTGCAATGGATAGATAGATAGATAGATAGATATGAAAGGCACTATATAATAGATAGATATGAAAGACACTATATGATTGATAGATAGATAGATAGATAGATAGATAGATAGATAGATAGATAGATAGATAGATAGATAGATAGATAGATATAGATAGAATAGATAGATATGAAAGGCACTGTATAATAGATAGATAGATAGATAGACAGATAGATAGATAGATAGATAGATAGATAGATAGATAGATAGATAGATAGATAGACCCCCAAGCCGCCAGGTGGAGCCCTCCTTGCAGCATGGAGGTCCCCAGAAGACCAGCAGGGCATCATGGACAATGGAGTTTTTATGCACCGCCCTGCTGGATGCCATGGGGGCCACGAGAGGGAGCTGCAGGGAGAACCGAAGAGTTCTTTGTGCCCTATGACCCGGAAGTTCGTCATAGGAAGAGCGATGGGCTTCTGGGGTGAGAAAAACATTGTTTACCCTGACCCGGAAGGAATAAGGACTTGTGGACTGTTGGATTGGGAACACTTCTGGGTCGGGAGATATAAAAGGACTGTGGGAGCTCCCAGACGGCGAGCTGAGTTGGGAGGCAGGGTGGCTAAGCGTCTGGGAGTGGAGGATTGTGATTGAGTATTGTTTATTTGGTTTATTGAAGAATAGTGGAATGGTGGTGCTTTGTGCACATTATTGATATAATAAATATTATTTGACTTTTACCTGGTGTCTGACGTGGTGTCTGAGGGTGCAAGGGTACGAGCAAGCACCTAATCTGTCACAGTAGATAGATAGATAGATAGATAGATAGATAGATAGATAGATAGATAATAAAACATACAGCAAACCCCAAAGCACACATAAGAACTACTGGCTTGGATAACAGAGAGCTGGTGCTGTCAATAGCGGGCTTTTCGATGGCAGTAAGGCCCTGCTTGTTGTGTCCACTAATGGAGATGTGCTGATAGAAGTTTGTTTCCTTGTTTGAAGTCAACAGGATTTGTTCACCCAGAGAAATTATTAGAATATTTGTAACAGAATGAAATCATTTCTGTTCCTGAGTTAGCCAAGGATGGTGTAATTTATCTTCGCAGGTACTGACGTGGACAAATTCTGTCCTCATGTTGATGTCTGGATCACACATTTTGTTTAATTATAATGTGCCCTTATTTTTTTGCCATTGTTGATTCACATAGTTGTCCAGTCCCGCTCCTGCTTTTTCTGCTCTCTCTTATTGTATCAAATGAAATTCATCCAGCAGTAAAAGAGCATCTGAAGTAAGAAGATTAAGCCAATTCTCCACAGTACTCTTAATGTCATCGTACCGGTATTCGCTGTGACTCGCCATGAGATGTAAAAGTTCATCCAACTTTCACAAAGGTGATCAAACATTTCCTATTTCATTGAGTTTTTTTTGGTTTGAGTTCACTCCATTCTTTTTAGAGCTTGTAAGTTTTATTCTCGCTCCCGACTGTCGTCCTTTCAAACCTTAGTCAAGCTGCTCCTGCAATTAGATGTGTGAGAGCCCTTTAGTGATTGCAGCGCTATCAAGTCTGAGAATACTTCATCAATCCCACTTTACTTTTCTCTGACTTTATTACATTCTCAGATGTTGTAGTCCTAAGGTAGCCGCCTTCAGATATTCCACGCTCACCCTGTGACATCTCTCATATCCTCTAATCTTATATTTCACCTCATTTACGAAGTGAGATTCAGGCCGGTGTGATGCGCTTAAGTTAAGCGTGCAGTTCATTTTACTTTGGACACCGCAGGTGACAATTAATTTGAAATGAACGGATCACACCGTATTTAACTCCCGGTTAAAATCAGAATCGACCCTTTTGGTTTCTTGAATCAGTGGCCCCCTCTTGTCTCCCCTGCTCCCACTTTAAAATGAGTCGACAAGACGCCAATTGACTTTATTTCCTCAGGTGTGCCCCGGCCATCTTGTTCTGTCACTAGCGCTTACTCATCCCGCTGCCACCTCCGTTGGTCACCACAACAAGACCCTTAGGGTTGACTCACACTAGGCACTATCTGTTCTGTAACGTCCCCAAGTAGGATTGTCCCAACTCCTAATTTTCCCCACTGGCCTGCACTCACACTGTGGTTTAATGTTCCGGGCCGCTTTTGTCATCGTCATGCAACTTTGCGTAAAGCCAAAACAAGATCCGAACTCAGAGTAACAGCATGCATGTCAAAATGATTTTCCTTATTTTGTGGTTTATTTTGGAGTCGTGTAGAGCAGGATAACGCTCTACCCTCTTAATGATTTGTCAATTGTGCAGCGCAGGGTTTGGCTGTTAATCGTACTCCATGTATGTACGGAGACAAATGATGTTAAGGGAGGAACATGCAGCTTTTCTTGCCAACTACAATTCACGTCCATCTGTACGGCGAGAATAGAAACCTGTTTTTAACTCAAACTGTGTTGAATGAAATGACATTGACGTCATGGCAATGTTCTGTTCTCAGGTACATTTAGCGATCACACTTTTCCCGAATCTTACTAAATCGTGCTTAGGGTACAACTCTACCTACTGGACCAGGGCACGGTACAGTTGGTCCAGCATGGAGTGATCACACTAGTCAAACAAACATTAGAACACTCTAGACGAGAACAGGCCATTCAGCCCAACAAAGCTCGCCAGTTCTATCCACTGAATTCTTCTAAAATAACATCAAGTCAAGTTTTGAAAGACCCTAAAGCGGTGGAGGAAAAATAAAACAATGGAGAAGCGACTATCTTTGATGACACCCTGCTTTTAGAACATTAGGACAGTCTGGAAGAGATCAGGCCATTAAGTCCACCAAAGCTCACCAGCCCTATACACTTAATTCTTCTATAATAAATTTTAAAAGTCCCTAAAGTCCTCCTGTCTACCACACTACTTGGTCACTTATTCCAAGTGTCTGTGGTTCTCTGTGTATCAATCAATCAATCAACATTTATTTATATAGCACATATTCATACAAAAAATGTAGCTCAAAGTGCTTTACAAAATGAATAGAAAAATAGAAGACACAATAAAAAATAAAAATAAGTCAACATTAATTAACAAAAAATAAAATCTGTAGGGGTTCCAGACCACGAGACCGCCCAGTCCCCTCTGGGCAATCTACCTAACATAAATCAAACAGTCCTCTTTGTATTTAGGGTTTTCATGGAAGGACCTGATGATGATGTGTAAAGAAAAACTTCCTAATGTTTGTGCGAAATTTACCCTTCACAAGTTTCCAACTGTGTCTGATCCCCGGTCGGGATGCCTGTCTGCTTGCTAAGAGCTTCCTGTCCAGGTAAGGAACCATCTCCTCTTCTGGGCGAGATGCCCGTCCAGCCCATGTGGCATTTACACTGTACAGTTTTTATGTATTTGAATAAGCTAGAAACCACCAATATGTCATAAGGCAAAGGTTAGGTATGCAAAGAGGGGTGGGGAAGAGCAAGTGCCCCTCTTTCAGATGGGGAATGTAAACTTTAGGCCAGAGATATTGGTGGCAAACACTGGGCCGGTTCTAGGCAGGAACTGGGCTTATCAAGTGAGCGTGATGCATAGGAAGGGTCCTACGGCCTTCCTCTTGTGTTAGGGTCAGCACCGACCCGTTTTAATTTTTAAATGCATAAAACTACTACCTAATTTTGTTTATTGCATCAAGGCTTTTTGACTTTGTGAGGAATCTGTACTTAATTAAAATAAAACAAAAAAAAAAAAAAAATTGTACTAAATTATAAAAAGCTCTGGTGAAAATTATTACCTTTCTGTTAGTTGGCTGAGTTTTGACCCAGTTATAATTTAAAGTTATAAAACAATAGTTAGGGTCAAAACAAAAATCCTAAACACACTTTGAGGGGCTTCTCTCTTTGCCTGTGTGTCTCCTTACCTGAACAAACAAAACAAACCAGAGAAAAATCTGACAAGTTTACTCCCATCAGGGATGTCTGGGAAAGGTGGGTGCAGCTCCTTCCACTGATGTTCAACCCAGGGCCAGAGGTAACAGTAGGTGAACGTTTTGTCCCTTTCCGTGGAAAATGCCCTTTCCGGCAGTACATGCCTAGTAAGCCAGGGAAATACGGCATAAAAATTTGGGCAGCCTGTGATGCAAAAACCAGCTATGCATGAAATCTACAGATTTACACAGGCAAACATGCAAGTGGCATTCCTGAGAAAAATCAAGGAAAACGTATAGTCCTCAATATGACTACTGGACTGCGGGGTCACAATATCACATTTGACAATTTCTTTACCAGCTATGACCTTGGACAAGAACCTCTCAGGTGGAAACTTACCATGGTGGGCACAGTAAAAAAAAAATAAACCTGAGCTGTCTGCCGAAATTTTGCAGGTGAAGGACAGGGCTCCACTTTCTTCAAAATTTGCTTTTACAGACACCACCACGGTTGTTTCATATTGTCCAAAAAAAACACCGGAGTGTCCACTTTTCACAAAGACGCAGCTGTGTCATCAGCAAGTGACAAAAAGCCCATTATTATCTTGGACTATAATAAAAACAAAGGTGGAGTGGACAAGCTGACTGCCACCTACACTTGCCAGAGAATGACCAGGAGATGGCCAATGGTTGTGTTTTATAACATTCTAGATGTGTCTGCATACAATGCATTTGTGTTGTGGACCCACATTCACCTAGGGTGGAACTCAATCAGAAAAAACAAGCGGAGAATGTTTCTTGAGGAGTTAGGAAGTTCCACATTGAGCAAAGGGAACGGGTGACCCGGGACCCAGCCGCTGCAGCCTTGGTCAGACAGCTGCTGAGCTCACGTAGCACTCCTTCCACGCCATCAGCAACACAAAGAGCATCAGTGCCAGCATCCTCTTCGCCCAGCACTACCTCCACATCAACCTACACAGCCACAGCCCCACTGAGGCCACCTGATTCTAAAAGAAAGAGCTGTCAGGTCTGCCCTAGCAATAAAGACAGAAAGGCAAATGTACTCTGCTTCTACTGCAAAAAATAGATTTGCAAAGAACACACTAAAAGTGTCACTTTTTGCCACACATGCATCTAAATGCACACGCATGTTCTTGCACACAAAGACGTTTTTTGGAACTAGTGCCTCATTTCTATTGGTTTGATTTGCTTGATTGTTCGTTGTTTGTTTGACCTGGCAAATCCACATTTTGAGATTTACTTGTTTAGCTTTCCATTTATATTAAAGTTATTTTTGAAAATACTTTTTTGCTTTTTTCTTTGAAATAAATATATATGGGTCAAATCTGACCCGTAACACCATAGATGTTACTATAGTAATTAATATTATAATAAAAAATATATATAACAAATTTATTTAAGAGATGTGTTCTAATTTCCATCCATCCATTTTCCAACCCGCTGAATCCTAACTACAGGGTCACGGGGGTCTGCTGGAGCCAATCCCAGCCAACACAGGGCACAAGGCAGGAACCAATCCTGGGCAGGGTGCCAACCCACCCACATGTGTTCTAATACCCCTCAGTAATAGTCAGGTAACATAACAACCTTTTATTTATTTAAATAATTTTCTTGAGGTTCATTTAATCATGTTTTAAAATTGAAAATGAGAGGTATGCTGTTAAAGTAAAAGCTCATGAGGTCACAGCAAAAATATTAAAACCATTCTTTTAATGGACAAGGAAGCGTAACAAAGTAGCCAAGAGGTAAGGAAAAAAATTGCATGATAAATAATTGTTTTGAGGGTAATATGGCTGATTAAAGACACGGGTCAAAACCGACCCGTTAACATGAGAGATAGTAACAGAAAGTTAACATAAGAGGAAGGTTAAGTTGGGAGATGTTGCTGGAATAAGTTGAAGGCAGGATTGAAGGGAATGGAATTCTGGGAATGAGAGGAGGGAGACAAATGTGTTGGGAGATAAGAACTGTAACAAAAGTAACGTTTGCCCATCACTGGGCTCTCATTTCACTGGATTTTTGATCGTGTGTGCATCACGCAATAAAGCCCGATTCTGCTGCCCTTCCTGAGACTCCATGGGCCTTTCTGTGAAGATCGGGTGCCTGACTCTCGCCACGTTACACGTTACTGTGATGAGAACGATCCATAGCAAATACATGTTTTTAAATAAATAAATTCTGTGGTTCAAAGTCCGTGGGTGTGTATGTTCATGCAGCCCCGAAATGTTTGATGGGGTGCACAGCAGCTTGATCAACATCTCCTCGGACAGCAGTTCTTCAGAAGACCAGTTTATTATCCCTCTTGTATAGGTTATGCTCAACCAATTCTTCCATCTATCTTTTATTCCAACCATTGATATAATCTTATTTCTCACTGAGCGCAGACTTTTTATCTCTCCAACTCTGATCACATGTTTCTTCAAGCGGGATGGTCTGCATCCGAATAGATTCGGTGCAAAGGTAATTTGTCTCTCTTGACTGTCTATTTCTACTTTTAACCCCTTCCGTAATGCTAATGCTTTGCTAGGACATGATAATTCTTTAACAAAGTCTTCTGCAAAAGTGCACAACATCAATACTCTAATAACTTATCTCAATGCACGTAAAAAATCTAGGCAGTGCGGCATAAACACTAATAATTTAATTACAATTACTACTTTAGATGACAAATGTATTAAAACTATAAAAACAGATTATAGATTAAATAAAAAATACAATTACCAATAACGCACATCGAAATCAGCTCTGCTCCTCCGAAACATTAAATATGGCACTATTAAATGTTAGAGCTTTAACTAACAAGACGATTTTTATCAACGATCTTATTAGTGATAGAAAAATTGATTTTGAAGTGAAACGTGGCTTAGCTCAGATGGTGCGGCTGTTTTAATCAAATCTGCACCTCCGGATTACAGTTTTACTCGTGTGGATCACCAGGGAAAGAAGGGTGGTGGCTTAGGAAACATTTACTCGAGCCGGTTAAAGTGTAAAGATGTCAGTTTTGGTAAATTCAAGTTCTTTGAGTATCTTGCCATTGTTATTCATTGAGATTCTCACGTTCTAGTATTATCCGTGTATAGACCTCTGAAATTTGACGCATCTTTCTTTGAGGAATTCTCAGACTTAATGTCAATTATAATTACGAACTATGACACACTCTTAATAGTCGGTGACTTTAACTTTCATATCGATAATCAGTGTGACCAAAATGTAAAAGAATTCCTGAACCTCCTGGACTCTTTTGATTTGAGACAGCTCGTTAATCAGCCTACACATAAAGCAAGTCATACGTTAGACTTAGTAATTACCAAAGGACTAAAAGTTGGTGTAAAGCAGGTCATTGATATTGGTCTATCAGACCATTTTCTTTTACTATTTAATATAGAAATAAAGATAGAAAACATTCATGAGAAGCATATTGTTAAAAAACGCTTCTTTGATTCATCGGCAGCTTTAAAACTTACAAACATTCTAAGTAATCAGTACGTTTATAGTGCCAACTATAATAGTGAGGATAATGTAAATAGTAAGGTGGAAAGATTTAATACTAAAGTGAGAGCTGCTGTTGACATAGTCGCACCTGAAAAGACAGTTAAAAAATCTTCTAGCATTGTTTTACCATAGAAGATCCAAAGAGTGTCAGATTTAAAGAGAGCATGTCAGAGAGCTGAGTGTAAATGGTGGAAAACTAAACTAACTATCCACTATGAAGTATTGAAGGTTAAAATAACAGAATACAATAACACAGTCTGTCTTGAGAGGCGATGCTATTTCTCAGAGATTATAAATAACAATGCTAGTAATCCATCCATCCATCCTCTTTCGCTTATCCAAGGTCGGTTCGCAGGGGCAGCAGCTTGAGCAGAGAGGCCCAGACTTTCCTTTCCCTGGCCACTTTTTCTAGCTCTTCCGGGAGAATCCCAAGACATTACCAGGCCAGCTGGGAGACATAGTCCCTCCAGCGTGTCCCGGGTCTTCCCCTCTACCTCCTTCCAGTTAAACGTGCCCGGAACACCTCACCAGGAGGCATCCTGGAGGTATCCTAGTCAGATGCTCGAGCCACCTCATCTGACTCCTCACGATGCAGAGGAGTAGCGTCTCTACTCTAAGCCCCTTCTGGATGACTGAGCTTCTCACCCTAACTCATTTCAGCCGCTTGTATTCGCGATCTCGTTCTTTCGGTCACTACCCACAGCTCATGTCCATAGGTGAGGGTAGCAACGTAGATCGACCGGTAAATTGAGAGCTTTGCCTTACGGCTCAGCTCCTTTTTCACCACGACAGACTGATGCAGTGTCCGCATCACTGTGGACGCCGTACCGATCCACCTATTGATCTCACGCTCCATTCTTCCCTCACTCGTGAACAAGACCCCGAGATACTTGAACTCCTCCACTTGGGGCAGGATCTCGCTCCCAACCTTGAGAGGGCACTCCACCCTTTTCCAGCTGAGGACCATGGTCTCGGATTGGAGGTGCTGATTCCCATCCCAGCCGCTTCACATTCAGCTGCGAACCGAATGCTAGTAATCCCAGAATCTTATTCTCTCAATTGATTGTCTGATAAACTCAGGTAACACAAAGGAATGCCTCCAAAATACCTCCAGTGAAACCTGTTAGGGTATTGCTGTATTTTTCAATCAAAAAACTATTGATATTAGAAATAATATAGTATATCTCCCCAACACTGCGGATCCTCCTAAGCACCAGTACTCCATTATAAACAAATTAAATTCTTTCAACAGGATAGATTTACCTGATTTACATAGAATAATTTCTCAACTGAGACCCTCCAACTGCGTCCTTGACCCAATACCAACAAGTATTTTTAAAGATGTATCGTATTTGCTAATCGATAATATTCTTGACATAGCAACACCCGGAAGGACTCCAGGTTTCCAATGAGATTCTTTCGGTGTGGCGGAAGTAAAGCCAGATAGGGACCTGAAAACATCAATGAGCCCCCTGGTGGTGGCCACAGTTCCCAACACGGTTGAGCTCCCACGGTCCTGCTGGAATCCAAGGGGGGCTGCTATCTGAATACCCAGGGGAGAGAGACTGTCCTGGAAATACTCACTCTCTCTGTCCTTCCATAATCAGGGCACTCCGGCCAGATAAGGACCCTGGCCATCTGTCACAACAGTTTGTAGAGTTTCTTGTCAAACTAGCATTTGATTTTCAGAGTCAGCATCTGAATGAAAAAGTCTGGCACAACACGCACTTCTACCAAGTGTTTAGGAAACTTTGTGACAATGGGGACACAAGTCACCTCTTATGAGAAGGAAAAAACTTTGCACAGTCTATGCGGAGGTGTTTAATTTTTAAAAATTCCGCTGTCATACCATTATATGTGCTGATTCTCATTTTCCAACCCACCAACTCAATTTTTAATGTCAGTCCTTTTACAACTTTTTCTGGTAAAGTACAGCACAACTGGTTTCCACCCACATGCTCAAATTTTTCTTCCTGCAATAAGTTAACAATTCCTTTTTAATTTATATACCTATTAAATGTAGATGTACTTCACCCTTGATTTGTGAAGGGATACTGGGAAGGAAAAAAAAAACATACGGATCTTTCCTCTCCCACCCCTGTGTGTTTGTGTGCAACTTCAAAAACAAATCCCATTCAGATGTAATAGAAGAAATACACAGACCGCCACGCATTAGTAAAAGCCATCAAAAATTATTAACTCCCTTTACAGCCGGCAGTAGATTGAAAAATCAGCCCCTAAAGTATAGCAGCGCAGGAGGCAAGGTGCATGTGATTTAGCAATTGAGTGGTTGAGCTATTAGGCAACAATCAGCTCATGTAGTTTGAACGGGGAAAAAAAAAGCTGAGAAGAATTGAGAATGATATTGATATTGTGGTTATCTTTAGCTTACTGAGGATAAGGAGACTGAAAAAATGATTGTATACACTGTTGGCATGTTTTAATAGGTCTCCATAACCCACCTACTTGTATCTCTCTTATTATAATGGAGGTTCAATAATGGAATGGATACAGGAGCAGCGCAAGTGCAGGAAATGTAATACACACATTTTACCTTTAAAAGTACAACTTTTCATGAAAAGATTTGGAAAAGGATCCCAAAATTGGTGTCTATATATGTTTATAGGTGCATGAAGAAATAATTCAAATTACAATTTCAATGAATCTACGTCAGAATCTCTTGGAACAATTCAACAGCTGATTATTTTTCCCCTCTATGTGATAATTGTGATAATTTGTGCGCTAGGGGACCATAACCAAATGCAAAATGAGTGACAAAACAGATGAGGAGGGAAAAATTCAGTGGCCTCCCTCCACCTGTTAAACCATTCATTCCTGTTTAGATAGATAGATAGATAGATAGATAGATAGATAGATAGATAGATAGATAGATAGATAGATAGATAGATAGATAGATAGATAGATAGATAGATAGATAGATAGATACTTTATTAATCCAAAGGGGAAATTCCCATACTTTGGATTAATATAATTAATTTGTATAATGTTAACGTTTACCCCAACCCGGTTGGAACTGAAGAGTCGCATAGTGTGGGGTCTCCTCAGTCTGTCAGTGAAGCAGGACGGTGACAGCAGTCTGTCACTGAAGCTGCTCATCTGTCTGGAGATGATCCTGTGGATGCAGTGGATTCTCCATGATTGACAGGAGTCTGCTCAGCGCCCGTCGCTCTGCCATGGATGTCAAACTGTCCATCTCCGTGCCTCCAATAGAGCCTGCCTTCCTCACCAGTTCGTCCAGGCGTGAGGCATCTCTCTTCTTTATGCTGCCTCCCCAGCACACCACCACATAGAAGAGGGCGCTCACCACAACCGTCTGATAGAACATCTGCAGCATCTTATTGAAGATGTTGAAGGACACCAGCCTTCTAAGTAAGTATAGTCGGCTCTGTCATCTATTGCACGGAGCATCAGTATTGGCAGTCCAGTCTAGCTGCACTCCCAGGTATTTATAGGTCTGTACCCTCTGCACAGTCACCTCTGATGATCACGGGGTCCATGAGGGGCCTGGGCCTCCTAAAATCCACCAGCAGCTCTTTGGTTTTGCTGGTGTTCAGTTGTAGGTGGTTTGAGTCACACCATTTAACAAAGTCCTTGATTAGGTTCCTATACTCCTCCTCCTGCCCACTCCTGATGCAGCCCACGATAGCAGTGTCGTCAGTGAACTTTTGCACGTGGCAGGACTCCGAGTTGTATTGGAAGTCCGATGTATGTTGGCTGAACAGGACCGGAGAAAGTCCAGTCCCCTGCGGCGCTCCTGTGCTGCTGACCACAATGTCAGACCTGCAGTTCCTGAGACGCACATATTGAGGTCTGTCAGTGTTACCCCTCTAGTGCACCAAAGCAGCTGAAATTGATGAAGGAGCCCCTCTGCTTCTTAACTGACCAGATCAATAGCCCACAAGTGTCACTGACTTGATGCTATACTCTCATTAAAAAAGAGTGCCTTTAATTTTGTTTAGCAGTTTATATCTATGCTTTGTAAAATTGTATGTATTATTTATTTACTTTTTCTTTGCTACTAATTCATTAATATACTTTATTAATCTTATTTTTTTCTTTACTTCTTGTAAAGCACTTTGAGCCCCGTTCTTTGTATGAAAATGTGCTTTTGATATAAATGTTGCTGGAGGCTGCAGCACATCCCCAACCAGCTGAGGGCACCCCACCTTTTAGAGCTGAGGACTTGGAGAGGCTGATCCTAATCCTGAACACTTCACACCCCAGTGAGTGTCTAACATCAAGCCCAATGAAGCCAGTTGGACCACATCACCTGCAAGAAACTGCCAATTTGGGGGGGTGGGGGGATGGGTTCTTCTGTTATTTTAGGGGGAACTTGTACCTCCTTTGTATTAAAAGACAAGATCCACTTTGTCTGTAAGATGTGTGAAACAGCAATAATTAATTATAATGTAAGTTACCCCATTTGGAAATCTGTTTTAGAAATGATGGAAAAGGTCTATGAGGTAAAGACATTGAAGTTAGCAAAGGGCTGCTTCAGGAAAAACGCACCTTATGAGACCGCCTCAGAGCTGCTTAATCTAATGTCAGGGTCAAGGAGGGAGCCAAAGTTTAACTCGGCAGCAGTGGCCGCAAGGGAGAAAATGGCTGTGCATATTTGTGAAGTCCATTCCAGGAGACAACGCACAAACTTCTGCATTAATGCACCCGAATAGTGACAACTCAAGAGCAAATGCGAGCGTAAACGACAAGAGAGACTGAAGACCAACTGCTACTTTAGTGCCATTTCATGGGCCATTAGCCAGCAAACATTACATTTCATAAAGAATCGACTCCTTCTCCTTGCAACCTTGGGACTGTGCTAAGCAGGAAAATGGGAGCCTTTCAAAGGAAAAGACAGAAAAATGTAAAGACGGCATTTACCATCCTATTCTATTTGTTAAATTCTCATTAAGCAATTAATAAACCTTATTGGGAAGAAATGTGTGCAGAGTCACAGCAAAGGAACAAGACCAGCATATGGAATTAAGGCAGGAAAAGGGAAATACTGAAAAAATATAAAGATTAAACAACGTTCGTCCTGTTAGAGCATCTCTGCCACTTGCATGAATGGCATGGCATGTGAATGACACAATTATAGTGTGACAAGGCCATTACCTTGATGGAAGGACCAGTGGGAGAGAACATCGGCAGGGGCACTACCTTCCCCAGGATGCTAGAGGGTGGCTGTGGCACCATGGATTCTCTCAAGGCACTCTGGGAGTTAAAGTTTGGCACAGCTCTGTTGGGTTGGCCACCAGGGGGAGCTGCAGAACCCTATTACTTTGGGGTCTCACCACACAAGGAGTGATTCCAATTAATGAGCCACCTGGAATACCCCCAGGGCCATCATAAATGGGAGCCGCCTCACTCCATTTGAGGAGCTGGAGTCGGGAGGAGGTGGAGGGCAAAGCTTACCAGTAGGAGTGGAGACGGATAGAGAGGAAAAGAAGGAAAGAAGAAATTGACTGTGTATTGGTGCTGCTTAATTGTGATGTTACGAGCGAGGGAAAAGGGTATTAAATGTGTGCTTTTGCTGGGGCGCCCCTGCATTCCATGATTGCTACTCAAATGTAACACTGGTGTCATACAGAAGTGATGGCAACTGGAGGAGAAAGGAAGGTGGGCAGCCTACATGGCTGAAAACAGAAGACTCTTCTGCTTTGAGCTCCCTTTGCCTTGGTGTGAGGAATCAAGATCCATGCAGAGAAAACACTACCAACTAGCTAAGGCCTCTTCCTGTGTGATGATCAGCCCCAGCTGTTCTGCCAAGATGCCAGTAAGATGGAAAGGGCTGGGGAGAGAGAACCTTGCGAAGCGTTACCTCCCCTGGGATACTGAAGGACAGCTCTCCTGGACAACGGTGTCACCACAGGTTCCTTCAGCGCAGATTAGGAGTAAAGCTTCTATGCAGCCCTGTTGGTTCCCCTGGTAGCCACCAGGGGGAGGAGGAGGAGTCTGGCAGTGTATTTCGATCACACCTGGGACACTCCCAGGACCCGCTAAAGGGGCGTTAGCCACCACTGAGTTGGTAAGCAAAAGACGCAGCGTACCTGAAAGGGTGAGGAGGCGAAAGCAAGAAGAATAAGTCGACCTTGTGGTGTTTTAAATTGTACGGGCAGAACTGTACTGTTAAGCTGGGAACGAAGTGAAGGAGTTCCAATGGGAAAAAGTCATTAAGCAAGTGTTGTGTGCATAAAGCTTCTGCCTTTGCCTGTCTGTGTCGGGTTAGGGCAGCTTTTATCGTCCTTATACTTCACACATGGTATTACTGGTATGTAAGCAGAAAAATATCAAGGATTTTGTGAAAAATGTAAGATAGATAGATAGATAGATATGAAAGGCACTATATAATCGATAGATAGATAGATAGATAGATAGATAGATAGATAGATAGATAGATAGATAGATAGATACTGGAGTATTGCTGTTGGTATTAAGGAGCCTCCATTATGTTTCTTGACCCACTTCTTCTGAATGATTCGTTGTCTGAAAGTCTTCAGTGTCGGTGTGTCATGGAGAGGATATGCAGCATTGTTCATAATGGCACTCAGTTTTATTTAATTCTCTCCTGAGTACCACACACTAATGGAGCGCAGTCTCCTAAGAATAAAAAGTGTACACTCTGTGGAAAAAGTGAACAATTTCCATGGGGTGTACTTACTTTCTCTCATAATTGTACAGTATGTGTAATGTAATGTTCTCTGATGCCCCTTGTGCCCATGATGCCACTGCGGCCCAACCATGTTACTGAGGCCTCCTCATGGCTGTGTATTCTGCCAGGGCAGAGGCCTCAGGAGGCCATCAATTGGAGTTTGCAGCTTTTAGTTTTTCATTTGAGTTTACTGAATTCCTGAGTAGACTTTGCTCTGCTTATTGAATTTGGTTTATGGATTGTGATTTGGGACTCTTTCGCTTTGGATTGATTTTTGGACAACTCCCTTTTATTCTTTTTCAGCCTGTTTTGTTGTATTTTCTATTTTCAAATGAATATTATTTATGACAATCCTCATCTTATCAACCCAAGACGTAATTGTTTTTTTTTTTTTTTTGTTTTGTACTGTTTCAACCTCATGTAAGGTTTATATTGAAACATTTAGTCTATTTTGAAGACTCCTGTTTGGGGTGGGGTGAACCTGCAGCCTGCAGGTAGAAGTTGGGAGGCTGGCAATCCTTGGGAGTGGAGGTCCTGGCCTGCTTATTTGAATGCCTCTCGACCCAATTCTTCTCTCTTTAGGTGGGCTGCTCTCTCCCACATAACACTCATGCAATTGGGTGGTTTTGAAAATATTCTAATAGTATTAGCAGTGCTCTTTAATTTCCAGGTGGATTTCCACTTAAAGAAATGAACTTTTAATTGCACACAGCATATTCCGTTTCCCTCCCAGAAGCCACTTTAACAGCTTTTCCATCCACTTTAATGAACCAGCGGCTATGCGGATGGTTATACAATTGGAGAGTAATGTATTTCAGACACCAAATTGCATGGAGGCAATTATGCATGGAAAGAGCGATCGGCTGACACTGAATTTGAATACAGTTATTTTAGCTGGCATCTTGAAAAATGCAGCTCCGTCTCTTATCTACACAATGGGGGGAGTAAAAAAAAAAAAAGCCAAGAGAAACAGAGGTGCACAAAGAGGTAAAAATTACAATTTGTCTTTTTCTTGTTCCAAAAACACTTATTCAATTGTTGAGGGATTTGGTTCTTAAAGCCGTACATAATTTTAACATATTTACCTACCGACACAATTTAGAGCAAAGCTTTATAATAAGCATCTTTATACAGAGCGCATTATTCCCTGCAGTCCTCACATCAAATACACTAATCATATCCAGAACATTTCTCATTTAACCCTAATTCACATCCGTCAGACACCACTTGTTTGCAAACATTTCCTGTGAAGATTGGGGTTTTGCAGGGACAAGCGTCGAGTCAGAGCCGACACTGCCGGAATTTCAAACGCCATTTACAGTAAATCTCTTGGAATTAGAACAGAACAAAAGAGAGCAAGCCCCTCAACAGCAGTGGGAAATTTCAGATCAAATGTGATACTTTTGATTACAAGGCTACTGAAGTCCATTGATTTGTAAGCTAAAGGAAACTTCGCCTTGTTTATTATGTAAGACTTGTACACGGCCAAGGTCTTTACGCAGACAACATCCCCACCTATTGCTACACAGCTGCCGGCTTCCTCAAGAAGATGCTGAATCAAGCAGATCACGTGAGAAAGCATCATAAACACTCCAAGAAGAAAAACAGGCAGAGTGCGTCCATACCGGTCGAATTGTATTTGTACGCGAGAGGCACAAACAACTCCCTAAGTTGGCCTGTCCTCAGATAGTGAAGTGATTCTCATCCCAGCATATTCACAATCAGGCGCAAATAGTCCAGGCCAGGCCTAGAAGACTTGGCGAGAAACCTACTGAGTGCTAAATTAACTCACATTCGATCGTGTTCACTGAGTCCGAGGAAAACACTTCACTCCTCAGAAAAATGTTGGTTAGTTCTTCCAGCTGCCAACATTTTAAAGCTTTTTAATCTAAATAGGGGGCTGTCATGCTTCAGGTGGGGTCCTTCCATTGGCTGGGGTTCACATTCTTATTTAATGTCTGTTAGATAGATAGATAGATAGATAGATAGATAGATAGATAGATAGATAGATAGATAGATAGATAGATATTTTTTTTAAAAGACCTTTATTGTGAACTAGCAGAATACCCGCGCTTTGCTGCGGAGAAGTAGTGTGTTAAAGAAGTAAAAAAAAGAAAAAGAAACATTTTAATAATAACGTAACATGATTGACAATGTAATTGTTTTGTCACTGTTATGAGTGTCGCTGGCATATATATATATATATATATATATATACACATATCTACATACTTGTATATACACACATACATATACATACACCTCTATCTATCTATCTATCTATCTATCTATCTATCTATCTATCTATCTATCTATCTATCTATCTATCTATATATATATATATATATATATATATTTATACTGTATATCTCCTTTAGGGTGTGAGCAGCTGTTGCTGGGGGTGCCAGAATCCATTGAGGAAGAAAAATTAAAAACATGATTTGTACAAAATCTTAATTTATCTATCCATTCCTAAATAATTAAATGGGCAGGCTATTTCGTATCAGTGCAATACGCTGCTTGTTAAAACGGATGAGTCCTAATCTTACGTGCACTTAGTGCTGCGTGGGTATTATGAACTATCGTATGTGTTCAAGTTCTATTTAAATTTTAAATATAAGTAATTTTTATTTGGTCGACAGAAATATGTTTAGTAGGAATGAAAGTTAAATTTAATCATCATTGCATAAATTTTTCTTTACCATAGAAATTTAAAGACTAAATCCAACTTCCATTCCTACCAAAGATATTTCTGGTGACTAAATAGAACCTACTTATATCCAAATTCAAGCTATTGAGATGTCGCCTGCCTGAATAAGTCACCCTCGCTTCGCTCTTACTTTTTTACCGTTCATTTAATCATGGCTAGTCGCGGAAAAATTATAACATGGAAGGAGGATTACACTGAGTATGGCTTTACCAAAACAATTATTGATGGTGAATAAAGTATCCATTATTCATAAAGCTTCAATTGGTGATCTGTTTTTCTGCGTTAACCTCATATTTTTTCATACTTCTCAACCCAAGGGGGTGCGAGTGTAAAATTAATCGGGAAGCGCTGATTTATATATATTAAATATATTGAAATAGTTTTACTATCAAATAATGCAAACAGTACGCGGCACGTGTTTCGCCCTAATTCTGGGCACATCAGTCAGTACACACTCACTGCACCCCCTCTCGGGAATCGAACCTCGGACGTCAGCGCTAGAGGCAAAGCCTCTCATGTTGCGCCAGGGTGTGTGATTCGTTTATTTGACAGTATGTAAATGGGGTGTGAATATATATATATTACTTTTGAGAATGCAACGTATAGTTTTGTCCAGGAATAAAGCAATCTTGCCTGAAGTCAATGGCAACCTTTTGTAGGGTGTGTCCCTGAGACTTATTAATTGTCATCGCAAAGCAGAGCCTTACTGGAAATTTGAGGCATTTCAATTGAAATGGGAGATCAGAGGGTATAACGGTGACGCGAGGAATACGTTGAGTGTGGAGAAACTCTAGAGACAGCGTGTGTATTAACTTGTGGATTTTTCTGTGAGTATTTGGTGGCAGTGTGACGAAGTTGCTTCGGAAGACGGCGTTAGTCGCGGAGCTCAGCTCATAACGAAATGCGGTGAATGGGAGGGGAGATGATGACGTGACTCCCCCACCCGCCTTAACTGTCAATCCCCCACAAACACAGTCTCTCGGAATTTGCATAAGCACAGCCTTTCACCAGCAATTTGAACTTAGTTACAAAGTGATCAAAACTGTCGTTTATATCCTGCGTCCTCTCATTAAACTTG
This sequence comes from Polypterus senegalus, assembly GCF_016835505.1. NCBI lineage: Eukaryota > Metazoa > Chordata > Cladistia > Polypteriformes > Polypteridae > Polypterus > Polypterus senegalus. The sequence goes on along the minus strand of NC_053164.1, from coordinate 6,915,329 downwards.
TATGCCGTATTAGCCGTAGGCATGACAAATGCCAGTGGCAGCCTGTCTATGAACTTAAATTAAACTTTAGGTTTACACCGTGCTTTGTTTCCGAAGTAGCTGCAGTCATGAATATGCTTGTACAGTATGTGTCAGTCGCTCGCTTCTTATTGTTTCGCTGCCTTCTCAATTATATAATGCATGTTTTCTTCAGCGCTTTTTGGAGCTCTTCCTTGTTTTCTACGTACTGCGTTGACAGTCAGTTCACGTGATTACATGGGAGGCGTGATGATGTCACACGAAGCTCCGCCCCCCCACGGCCATCGAGCTCAACTCCATTACATTATATGGAGAAAAATACCTTCCAGTTATGACCATTAGGCGTAGAATTTCGAAATGAAACCTGCCCAACTTTTGTCAGGAAGCTGTAAGGAATGAGCCTGCCAAATTTCAGCCTTCTACCTACACGGGAAGTTGGAGAATTAGTGATGAGTGAGTGAGTCAGTCAGTTAGTGAGGGCTTTGCCTTTTATTATTATAGATATAAAAAGAAAATATAAACAATATACACAGTCAAATGAGAACGCCCAATTTTTCAGAATATAACGAAAGAGCCATATATAAGACCACCACTACTCCCCCTTTACACTCCTCCTACACTGCACATTAATAAACACATGTTGTTTATGCCCACCACTACTTTTCTTTTCATTCCCAGTTGAGCACCAGTTTGCCCCTCTCCACAGCACACAATACCTGATATATAGTGCATCATCCTAAGCAAAAAAAAAGGAAACTTAACTAATGTCTCATACATTCATTTTTAGTTCTCCATCACCAATTGAGCAAAGCACCCCTTTAATTCCCCACACATTTTTAAATAACTCTAATGTACTCATCAATTTGATAATGATATGTATATAATATGATCAATGATACGTATATTCCATTATTATTCTGGAGCGTATATTTATCTTGAAAATCAAGACAGCATCAGTAGCCCCTGTCACAGATTATTATTTCGACTCTGTAGAATTGCTCGTTTTGCTTCACCCAATAAATAGTTTAATAACTGACCTGTTTTCCGATTTTTCTTGTTGTATTCTGTACCATAAATGAACATCCATCCATCCATTTTCCAACCCGCTGAATCTGAACACAGGGTCACGGGGGTCCGTTGGAGCCAATCCCAGCCAACACAGGGCACAAGGCAGAAACCAATCCCAGGCAGGGTGCCAACCCACCACAGGACACACACACACACTGGGGCCAATTTAGAATCGCCAATCCACCTAACCTGCATATCTTTGGACTGTGGGAGGAATCCCACGGAGGAAACCCACACAGACATGGGGAGAACATGCAAACTCCACGCAGGGACACCTAACTGCGAGGCAGCAGCGCTACCACTGCACCACCGTGCAGCCCCATAAATGAACATGATATTGTTAAATTTTCCCATTACTACATATTTCAGTAAAAAATATGAAAAAAAATAAGTCTCATACATTGCAAGAATAAATGGAATATAGTTTCTTTTTGTCCACAAAATATACAATTATCATCCCCTTTCTGCTGAATTATTTTTAAAAAGGAATTTGTAGCGACAATCCCATGCAGAATTCTCCATTGCACGTCGCTGTTCTTTTCTTATATAGCTCCCTCCAAGCAGGGGCACTCCCACCGTCCATCCCCAGATTTTCTCTCCATGGCGTGTCAAGAACTGTTTTTAGTGCTGCAAAGTGTATAATTTTTACACAATATTTATAAAGGTCCCCCTTTGACAGAGACTTAAAACTCACGACTTCCCCTTTATGGAATGTCACGATCGTATTGTCGGTGAGCGAGGACAGGTCAACAGCAGGGCAGACCTCCATCTCCTTGTTTGCTGCTCTTATCGAGTTGTTCAGCCGATGATAATCTTTGGCCATGAATGATAAAAAACTCTGAACTATTCTGACCGACTTGACCCCCAGTATTGACGATAGCACTGCTGGGTCAATAAAAGACTTCTTGCTGTCATCGTAAATTTGGGATAGTGTAAGTATTTGATTTGTGATGAGTATTTTAACAAAACTATCGCTGAACAACAGAGGACATGAGAAAACAGAGTTGTAAACTAAAGGCTCATCAGCCAACCAACCAGATGTAACAAAGTTTCTTTTAAAGACAAAGTGCCATGTTAATAGGAATCCCTTGTGAAAATGGGGTAGGCTGGGCAGGTCCATTTTGTGAATGTTCATCACCAAAAGTTGTTTATCAAAACCCAAGCCTCCCACTCGGTGGAAGAAACCCAATGCCAGCTCTCTCCAACTCAGAGGGTGAGAAACAAAAAAAAACTTTCTGCAGAAGCTGAAGTCTAAATTGCGCAACTTTAGCGACAACGTCAATGAGCCCCTGACCCCCCTCTTCCAAAAGTAAAAAGATCATACTTTGTTTAATCCAGTGTAGGCCATCCCAAAAAAAATCAACCAGAAGTTTCTGGATTCTGTGTAAAAGTCCAGGAGGAGGGTCCCCAAAGCATAGAGGCTATCAAATTGTTACTAACAATCACTCGTCCCCTGTAAGACAGCTTACACACAATCCACCTCCACTTGTTCAGTCGCATAGTTACTTTATCTAAAAATCCTTCCCAATTACTTTTGTCCACCCCCTCAGCACCCATCACCACCCCGAGATATCTAAAACACCTTCTGTCCCACTTAATTTCTAAGAGCAGATCTGGTGGTGAACATTCTGTCCAGGATCCAAGTATAAAAGCGGTACTTTTGGCCCAGTTGGTTTTTGCTGAAGATCATCTCTCAAATATTTGTTGACATGAGATTAATATTTTAATGTCATCGTTTGATATGACAAAAATGACAACATCATCAGCATAAACCAAATATTTAAAAGTAACATTTGGTCACATAGGAAAACTCACGCCCTGCAGTCGGCAATTTATCTGACGTAAAAACGGTTTGATTAATAAAGCGTAGAGCATTCCAGATAAGGCACAGCCCTGTCGAATTCCTCAGGGCCCAGCACACCACAGCACAGAAAATGCCACTGACTGATCATCACAGCCTTATAGAAGATGTGAAGGATGTCCCGTCCCACATTTAAGTTTCCTAAGTAAAAAGAGTCTGCTCTGCCCTTTCTTCTCCTGCTCCTGTGTTTTCCAAACCCAGTTCATCCTGTCAATAGTATGGACCCCCAAGTAGTGTACTTGTAGGAGTGGACCACCTCTACATCTACTCCTTGAATAGTGACTGGACACAGAGGCTTTTGGGTGCAGGTAAAGGTTTTGCTGATGGTAAGATGCAGACAATTCTCTTTGCACCAAGAAACAAAGTTCTCCCCCTGTCTCCCCTCCTCTGCCTCATCCCCCTTATGTCCAACCATCCATTTTCCAACCCGCTGAATCTATACACAGGGTCACGGGGGTCTGCTGGAGCCAATCCCAGCCAACACAGGGCACAAGACAGGAACCAATCCCAGGCAGGGTGCCAACCCACCGCTCCCCCTTATCTATTCACCCCATACGTGCAGAATCAACAGAGAATTTCTGCAAGTGACCTGACCTGCTGTTATTTTTATTGTCTGTGGTGTGCAGAGTGAAGAGAGAAGCAGACAGGCCTGTTCCTTGTGGTGCTCCAGTGTTGCTCATGCAGTCCTTCAGTCTCATGAAAGTTGTTCTCCTTGACAGTCCCCCTCCATCATCCAGGACCCCTCAGGCTCATCCACCTGCATATCTGTGAACTGACCCCTTAACAGGGATGACTAGATGACATTGAGGGAACTGCAGAAATGTGCTGCCAGCTTTGTCCAGGTGAGAATAAGCCTTGTGGAGCAGACAAATAATTGTATCTTCCATGCCAATCTTCACCTGACAGGCAAATTGCTGTGGGTTCAGGTGGTCCAGCACAAGGGGACTCACATTTTGTGCCTCTTCTATAGATTCCGTACACTTCATCGTCATAATTAATAAAGTATATCAGATAAGATTCTGTGGACATGAACTTGGAGTATTTTTGCAGTAAATACATTCCATTTGTAAAATGATTGAGTGTCGTTAGGTCTCCATTAATTTCTGATTGGCATGGCACAGTCGTAAACTTTAGCAACCTGGCATAGTACCAGGGTTTATTATCCGGCTCCCGAGACACAGAAAGGGAGCAAAGCAGTCCATGCCATTCTGTCAGAGACATCCATTCCTAATTAGATTTATAAACGGTACTTTTTTATACATGTTTAAGGGTCTTAGAGTTGGCATGTGAATTATCTTAAACTATACCGCAACTGCCATCACATCCTTGCACCATAATTTATATAGAATAATATAATGATTGAATATTTTAAGGTGACATTTCTTCTCCTGAGGAATATTGTTAAATAAGTGCCTTGAAGGCAAATTAATCATGGTAAAAAATCACCACGGAATAAAGTTAATTTTGTTCTGGAATAATATTATAGCGCATTAAGGGGAACGGAAAATGAATTATTTCAAGGCAATGGACTCCTTACACAAACAGCAGTCACAATCTATCAGTGATAAGTCCATCATGGCGTATGATGCTTATTGGCATTTTTTAAAATTTTGACACAAATGAAATATAAAACAGCTAAGAAGTGGTGTGATGCTGCTGCTACTAGCGAACAAGGCTTTTATAGTTTTACCTATTTAGTCAGTCAGTCATTGTCCAACCCGCTATATCCTAATACAGGGTCACGGGGTCTGCTGGAGCCAATCCCAACCAACACATGGTGCAAGGCAGGAAACAAACCCTGGGCAGGATGCCAGCCCACTGCAGGGCACACACACACACACACCAAGCTCACACTAGGGACAATTTAGGATCGCCAATGCACCTAACCTGCATGAGGAAACCCACGCAGACACGGGGAGAACATGCAAACTCCACGCAGGGAGGACTCGGGAAGTGAACCCGTGTCTCCTTACTGTGAGGCATTTACCTATTTAATGCTTGGTTATATTTTTATATTAATTCTGTTCTTTCGTGGAAATTCATACTAGTTTTAGTCCTTCTTCATAATGTTTTTTAGTTTTTATTTCATACCTAGGGGGTATCGCTTGAGCTGCGCACTTCTGTCATATCACCTATGTCAATATATTTGATCTCTTTCCGCTTTTACCTTTTTGTCAATATCACAATGAATTTTAATTCCGTTTGGAATTACATCGTGACAACATAACGTATAGCTGCCCGTGAGTGAATATCGTTTCTTTCTCTCTACAAGAACTGTGTCTGACAATAGCATTCACACAAATGAGAAATGATTGAATCGTGTGCATGCCTGAAATTTTCTCTCATGGGATTTCACTTTCACCACACAACAAATCTTTCAATTCTCATGGCTACGCCTCTTCATTGGGAAGAAACACTACTTTTTTTTCCCTGATGGCAACATGAATTAGATGATCTACAGTTTTGCTGTTCTGTTATTTCACAGATTAATAATTTCCACTTGTTTGCGCTAAAGTGATCTTTACCATCCTTTTTTCGAGACTTTCAAATTTTCATATTTCTATTATCTCTAACCTGCTCTGCATGTGTATCGCACCAACGTGTTTGAATTCTTTACGATATTCTACTTTGTCATCTGCTCTTTGTCTTTTATTTCCGGCCCTGTGTGGGTTTAAATATCTTGGCACAAAGACTCGTCTCGCGGGACGTGAAAGTGTCTCTCTCTCTCTGAGAAAGTCACATCTCATCTCCTTCCAACCTTCTAAGATTTTTTTTTTTATAATAGAGATGAAACATTTACATAATTATATATACAGTTAGGTTCAGAATTATTTGGACAGAGACAACTTTTTTCTAATTTTGGTTCTGTACATTACCACAATGAATTTTAAATGAGACAACTCAGATGCAGTTGAAGTGCAGACTTTCAGCTTTAATTCAGTGGGTTGAACAAAACGATTGTATAAAAATGTGAGGCAACTAAAGTATTTTTTAACACAATCCCTTCATTTCAGGGTCTCAAAAGTAATTGGACAAATTCAATAACTGGAAATCAAATGTTCATTTCTAATACTTGGTTGAAAACCCTTTGCTGGCAATGCCAGCCTGAAGTCTTGGACTCACGGACATCACCAGATGCTGGGTTTCCTCCTTTTTAATGCTCTGCCAGGCCTTTACTTTCAGTTGCTGTTTGTTTTGTGGGCCTTTCTTTCTGAAATTTAGTCTTCAACAAGTGAAATTCCTGCTCAGTTGGGTTAAGATCAGGTGACTGACTTGGCCATTCAAGAATTTTCCACTTCTTTGCTTTGATAAACTCCTGGGTTGCATTGGCTGTATGTTTTGGGTCATTGTCCATCTGTATCATGAAACGCCACCCAGTCACTTTGATTGCATTTAGCTGGATCTGAGCAGACAGTATGTCTCTGAACACCTCAGAATTCATTCGACTGTTTCTGTCCTGTGTCACATCATCAATAAACACGAGTGTCCCAGTGCCACTGGCAGCCACGCACGCCCAAGCCATCACACTGCCTGACTCCACTGTGTTTTACAGATGATGTGGTGTACTTTGTATAATGAGCTGTTCCACGTCTTCTCCGCACTTTTTTTCTCTCGCCATCATTCTGGTAGAGGTTCATCTTGGTTTCAGCTGTCCAAAGAATGTTTTTTCCAGAACTGTGCTTGCTTTTTTAGATGTTCTTTATCAAAGTCCAATCTAGCCTTTCTATTCTTGAGGCTTATGAGTGGCTGGCACCTTTCAGTGCACCCTCAGTATTTACGTTCATGCAGTCTTCTCTTTATGGTAGACTTGGATATCGATACGCCTACCAAGCCCTGGAGAGTGTTGTTCACTTGGTTGGCTGTTGTGAAGGAGTTTCTCTTCACCATGGAAATGATTCTGTGATCATCCACCACTGTTGTCTTCCGTGGACGTCCAGCTCTTTTTGCATTGCTGAGTTCACCAGTGCTTGCTTTCTTTCTCAGGATGTACCAAACTGTAGATTTTGCCACTCGTAATATTGTAGCAATTTCTCGGATGGGATTTTTCTGGTTTCGCAGCTTAAGGATGGCTTCTGTCACCTGCATGGAGAGCTCCTTTGACCGCATCTTGTCTGTTCACAGCAAAATCTTCCACATGCAAGCACCTCAAATCAACTCCAGGCCTTTTATCTGCTTAATTAATAATGACATAACGACGGACTTGAACACACCTGCCATGAAATAGCCTTTGAGTCAATTGTCCAATTACTTTTGAGCCCCTGAAATGAAGGGACTGTGTTCAAAAAATGCTTTCGTTGCCTCACATTTTTATGCAATTGTTTTGTTCAACCCACTGAATTAAAGCTGAAAGTCTGCACTTCAACTTCATTTAAAATTCGTTGTGGTGATGTACAGAATAAAATGAGGAGAAAGTTGTCTCTGTCCAAATATTTCTGGACCTAACTGTATATTCTGTCCATCTCCTGTATCTCCACCTGTGGACAGCAAGGAGGGCCCATCCCGGCTCCCTAATCCTGACGTCACGCTTACCCTACCCCTAACCCCGCAGCCTCTGTCTCTCAGATTAGATTATATCGCTCCTGCAGCGAACTATGATACTTACTTTGATGAGTGAAGCCACAAAATTAACCGGAATGTTCAGTAAAATTATAGAAAAAAACCCCAATCTAAATCCCTTAAGTAATTCTCTCGTTCTCTGGCTAAGCGGAGGTAAGGTACATGCCCCAAGGCTGGCACGTGAGTGAGGAGGCCCTGCAGCGTCTCTCTTGGATTCGAGGAAATAAATCGATACCGCAAGCAAACTATGATACTTAGCATGATGAGAGAAGTTGCAAAATCAACCGGAATGTTCAAGCAAATTATAGAAAAAATACGATCTAAATCGGTTAAGTAGTTCTCTCATCCTCTAGCTAAGTGGAGGTAAGGAACGCACGAGACTGGTGCATGAGTGAGGAAGGCCTTGTCCCCCTTTCCCTTGGGCCCGCTGCATGTCTCTTGGAATCAAGCAAATAAACTGGTACCACAAGCAAACTATGACACTTAGCGTGATGAGAGAAGTCGCAAAATAAACCAGAATGTTTAAGCAAATTATAGAAAAACCTGATCTAAATCTTTTAAGTAGCTCTCTCGGTTGCTAGCTAAGTGGAGGTAAGGAACGCCCCGAGGCTGGCGCGTGAGTGAGGAGGACCCCGTCCCCCTTCCCCTTGGCCCACTGCCTTTCTCTCGGATTCACGCAAATAAATCGGTACCACAAGTGAACTATGACACTTAACGCGGTGAGAGAAGTCGCAAAATCAAACAGAATGTTCAAGCAAATTATAGAATAAAATGAGCTAAATGTGTTAAGTAGTTCTCTCGTGAAAAGCAGACAGATGGATGGAAGGACTGGGGGAGAGAGCATCTGCGTGGTACTACTGCCCCGGGACTCTATAGGGGAGTCTTTCTGGGTGGATGTGGCACCACAGATTCCCACAGGGCATGATGGGAGTTGAAGTTTGGTACAACCCTGTTGGATTCCGTGGGGGCCACCAGGGGGCGCTGCGGAGACCTACAGTGGACTTCCACCCCACCTGGGAGTGATTCCAGGTAACGCTAATGAGCCACCTGGGGCACTCCCAGGGGCAACATAAAAGAGAGCCAGACTCTGGAAGAGGAGGGCAAAGCTTACTGGAAGAGGACAAGTGCAGGCGGAAAGTGAAAGAGAGAGACGAAGAGAAGAAAAGGACAGTGACTTGTACTTTGGGGCATTGTACTGTGCTGTGCTGTGGGGAAGGAGAAAATAAAACTGTGCTGCACTTGTGTCTCTTCCCCTCTTTGTCGGGTTAGGGCAGCTGTACACGCTTCGGTGGTCCACAACAGTTACACAATTTCTTCTCAAATAGTTCTGAAAAAGTGTCAAATTTACATCTGCTCTCTCCAAAGATTGTGGCATCTCCATGTCTGCTTGTTGACCCAGCAATGGAAGAATCTTGTAGCTGCCACTTTTGTTTTGAAGTTACTTCTATGCTTTACTGAACTTACAAGATTTAGAACTCTGAGCACAGCACTTTCAGAAGGTATTCGCCTTTTTTTAGTTAAGACATTCCAATTTAGCACTCTTCTCAAGTTTGTAACAAGTCACTTTATGTACTGAACGAGATGTTGTGCCTCAGCCCCAAGTCTGAGTGGGGATGTCTGACATGGGCCAAGAAAAATCCATGAAAACCATCCCAGTTTCTGCCAATATGAAAGAGAGGTACAAACTGTTGTGATCGACGCACCAGGAACCCTGCCCTGCCGGGACGCTTAGAGGAAGGAGGGAACCGGGAGAGCGGCACTTTTCTCTGGGCACCCGGACGGTCCTTGATCCCTGGGGGATAGTGATTCTGGGACACCAGGCAGCGTTGACAGACCAGGGATGGTTTATGCCCAGAGTGCTTCCGTGTGCAAGGGCAGCACTCCCACCACACTGGGGAGTGCTGCTGGAAGTTCATCATCAAGCACCGGAGCGTATTTGAGGCAAGATAAAAGGGGCCACGTCACTCCATTCGGGGGGCCGGAGTCAGGGGGAGGAGGACAAGGTTGCCTGGGAAGAGGAGTGGTGGTGGTGCCAAAGAAGAAAGTGCTTGGTATTTGTGTGTGTACTGGGGACTGTGTATTGCATTGTGGGATTCACGGGGAAGACGTGCCGCGCAGGTGAAGAGAAAATAAATATTGGTTTTATTTTATACATGCCTCAGTGTGAATCTGTGTCAGGTCGGGCACAGTATAGCGCCTTTAATCACACTGTATAAAAGTATTTTAAGTATTTTGCACACTGCACTTTGACATTCTTTGATATGCTTTTGCTGTGAAACATTCTGACCTGTTATTATTTACATGTCTTAAACAACTATTATCATACATTGATAATTTCTGTATTATCTATATCTATTATTTATTTATTATCTTCTTATGTAATACACTACCATGGCTGTTTGTTTGTCTGTCCAGGATTTTAAATCACCTGTAGCTCGCAAACAGTTTCACCTATTGACCTGAAATTTGGTACACCGATATTATGTTACATTTACTATCTACTTTCGAGGATGATTTTTATTACTCTTTTTATTTTTATTTTATTGTAGAATCAACTCTCAGCACCGTGCAGCAGGGCGGCCATGCGGCGCATGCGTACATGCATTGTTCTCATTCCCTACGACTTTTGCGGTCACTTCCCTTGTCTCTTCATATCTTTAATCATTCTTGAGGCAGATTGTGGTGCTTAAATGAAAAATTAAGAAAAGTGTACTAAGTAATTACAACACAAAAACTAACTTAATCAGTTTTAACACGAAAAGATGCAGACGAATGAAGAGAAGCAGCGGGCCGCTAGGGTGGAGAAAAGAAGAGCTGCTCAGGAAGTAGCAAGCGCATCAACCTCTGAGCAAACGAATGGTAAACGTACAGAGAAAGAGAATGGAAACTAGGAATGGCCAAGTCAAGTGTATTCACTTCACGTTATCGTGCAGTCTGCCGTTACCGGTATTACATATTTACTGACTATATATATATATGTATCTAGATTGTATAATACCATACATTGCATCAATTTTGTCTTAGCACAGTCCTGACTTGTTTGTGTTTTAATTTTAAATTTAAATTTTAATTCTATTTTTAATTTAATTTAATTTTTTTATTTGCACTTCATGTTGTTACACTGTGGACCCTGAGCTTCGCAATTTTGTCTACTTGCATATGGTTGAGATCACAATAAAGTTCACTTTGACTTTGATTTTGAAAAGATAGTGATTATAAACTGCTCAAAAAATGAATTTTAATGAGTAAAGCATCAAGTCAATGAACCTTCTGGGCTATTGATCTGGTCAGTGAAGTAGCAGCGGGGCTTATTCATCCACTGAACAAGATCATCTCCAGACAGAGGAGCAGCTTCAGCGACAGACTGAGGAGATCGTTCCTCCACCATACTATGCGACTCTTCAATTCCACAATGGGGGGTAAATGTTAACATTATACAAAGTTATTGTCTGTTATACCTGCATTGTTATCACTCTTTAATTTAATATTCTTCTTTATCAGTATGTTGCTGCTGGAGTAGGTGAATTTCTATCTATCTATCTATTATATAGTGCCTTTTATTCTATCTATCTATCTATCTATCTATCTATCTATCTATCTATCTATCTATCTATCTATCTATCTATCTATCTATCTATCTATCTATCTATCTATCTATCAATCAATTGAGGGGCTTATCCCTCTCTCTCTTATTCTCCTTGAGAAAAGAAGATGACTAAACGTATCTTTTGAACTCGACCGCAGTTACACGCATCCACAATTAGCAATCCACGTCCGGTTTATGAAGATATGATGCCACTGGATGACTTCACTTCCGCCTTCCCACTGCGTCATCATTTCTGGACCTTTTGCTCCATTACAAATGTCATTTCCAGTCTGTCTAATATACAAGTCCCCCTGGTTCACTCAATCAGTGTCTACTGAAGTCTGTTATGTGCTTGCTTAACGGTGCAGAAGGACGAATCAAAGTGACCTACAGTATGCGGGATGGCGTCACAAACCTTTATGTGAGTGTTTTTGTGTTTTCTGTCTTTCACGCAGGCATTCCAGAAAAAGTTGGAAACATTCCTTTCAGTTTCTGGTCCCTGTTGACATGATTCCATCACACACTTTCTGCAGATATGTCAGCCACACATTCTACCACATCCCAAAGGTGTGCAATTGGATTCAGACTGGGAAGACCACTGAAGAACATTGAACTCATTGCCATGTTCTGTACAGTTTGAGAGAGAGCCTTTACTTTGTGACCTGGTGCATTATCATGCCGAACATAGCCATTAGAAGATGTGGCCATGAAGGGATGGACATGGTCAGCATCAATACTCAAATAGATTATGACGTTTGACTAATTGGAATTAACAGGCCCAAACTTCATCAAGGGCGGCACAGTGGTAGCCTCATAGTAAGGAGACCTGGGTTCCCTTCCCAGGTCACTCCAGCTCTGACACAAGGTTTTGGATGTTCCCCAAATCAAGGCGCTGCAGCTTTGAGGACAGATGTTGCATTTTTGTTTGAAAGCATTAACTGAGCTAATCATATTGACCATATTGGTTTTCTCTTTTCCTTGCACCTGTAAATTAAATTCATTGAACATGTTGGTCAGATCGGAAAAAAAATGCCAAGTCTTGCGGCCATTGATCGTTATTAAGTTCCTTGTATTCTGCATGTTTAATGACAAGCAGAAACTCCTTTATCTCCAGCCAGGGATCTTGAAATCTCATCAGGAATTTCTCCCTAGCCGTCTGCCTCAACGATGGTATCTTTTATCATCTCTCCATCTTGGAAGGACTTCTTATGCTTAATGATCAAGTGACTCACCTGCATCGATGCTTCCATGTGTCTGCCTTTGCTTTTGAATTCAGCCGACTGAAAAATGACAACTGCCAGATTAACTGCGATTTTAGTTCCCTCTCCTTTCTCTTTCTCAGATCGCTTTTTGGAAGAAAGTCAGTTTTGTAGTTTTCCTTCTTTGGAATAGAAATGATAGATTGACAGATCAGACAAACGCACTTCGATTGTGACATTGTGAGAGAAAAAAAATCCTCTTCCAATTCCACATCCAGCCCATAAACAACATTTTTTTTTTAAATCCCTTCTTTAGTCGATATAAATTGGAAGGCTAACTAGATCACTTAGCCAGAGTTTTGCAGTAGCTTGTGAGTTTGATCATGCATGCGGGACGACCAGTGTGTTAGAAGAAAAGAGATCTCAGACTGGCCACCCTGTATGTCAATCAAGTGGCAAATGGCCACAGGGAGGATATATGATAGACTAACATTTTGAATGCAACGTGATCTACCTGCACTACCTTTCTGATCTACCAGTCGATTGCGATCGACGCATTGGGCACCCCTGACTTAACAGATTCAGATTGTGTTTTTTTCTAGAATTTGCTTCAACATTCCAGTTGATTTTGCAACTTCTCTTATTTTGCTAAGAATCAGAGTTTGCTTGCTATACCGATTTATTTGAGCGAATCCAAGAGAGATGCAGTGGGCTGAGGGGAAGGAAACGGGACCCTCCTCACTTACATATTAGCCTTGGGGCGTATCTCACATCCGTTTAGCTAACTAACCACTTAGCGGATTTAGATTGGTTTTTTTTCTAGAATTTGCTTTATCATTTTGGTTGATTTTGCAACTTCTCTCATCGCGCTGAGAATCATAATTTGCTTACAGAAGTGATATATTCACACTAATCCGTGACATAGGCTGTGGGCCAAGGGGACAGGGGAACACTGACGTCAGGAGTAGGGAGTCGGGCAGGGCCTTCCTTACTGTTCTATTTCACTATTATACGAGCACAGGGCTTCAGGAGACAGCCAGTATATATATATATATAAAAAATATATATAAAAATATATATATAAAAATCCTTATATATATATATATATATATATATATATATATATATATATATATATATATATATATATATATATATTGTGAAGGATGACCGGTCGTTCACCCCGGCCAATACACCCACGCTGCCAGGTGTAGACCCCCTGCAGCATGGAGGTGCCTCGAATGCCAGCAGGAAATTATGGACGTTGGAGTTTTCCTTTACAGCCCTGCTGGATACCATGGGGGCCAATAGAAAGTGCTGCAGGGAGGAACAGTGACTATTTTCCTTACACCCCGGAAGTACACATGGACAAGTGGAATGACGTGCTTCCGGGTTAAATAAGAAGGTTTTCTATCTGACCCAGAAGTGTTCCTAGCCACGTGGACAGAGAGGGCAAAACACTTCCGGGGCATGGACTATAAAAGACTGAAAGAAACACCAGAGCGTTGAGCTGAGCTGGGTGGTAGGAGGGCAACGTGTCTGGGAGCTGGTGGAGAGTATTATTGTGATAATTATTATTTTATTGTATGAGTATTGTGGAGGAGAGGGTGCTTTGTGCACTGTACTGTGAAAATAAAGTCAATTATTGGACTTTTATTTGGTGTCTGACGATAGATCAGAGGGTTCAAGGGAGCGATAGCGCCCCCTATCTGTCACAATATATATATATATATTTACCATATATATATATTTTGGGTTGAGACGTCCTGTCGACAATGTCCACCATCTTATTTATGGCCCCATCTTCACGGAATTTGGTAGGTGGCTTCCCTGCGCTAACCAAAACCGATGTACGTACTTATTTCAGTGGTATGATGCCACTGTCGGCCGCCATATTGAAGATTCCAATGTCACTAATTCTCCCAATTCCCAAGTAGGTAGAAGGCTGAAATTTGGCAGGCTCATTCCTTACAGCTTACTTACAAAAGTTAAGTAGGTTTCATTTCAAAATTCTACGCATAACGGTCATAATGGTCGACAACGTCCGCCATGTTGAACTTTTTTATTTATGGCCCTATCTTCACTAAATTTGGTAGGCGGCTTCCCTGCGCTAACCGAAACCAATGTACATACTTATTTCAGTGGTATGATGCCACTGTCGCCGCCATATTGAACTTTTCAACAGTCTTTGTTACTTATGGGCCCATCTTCAAGAAATTTGATACGCGGGTTCCCAATGCTAACTGAATTCTACTTACGTACACATATACGTCCATAGCCTGCAGCTCGGTCACCATGTGAGGCGGCGTTGGGTCCCCATCCCATCGCCTCCCACGTTGTTGGCTGCCTGCCTATATAAAGCCGTCCGTCGCTCCGGTCTATTCATTCCCTTCCTTGCTTCGCCACGGATTCACGTCTCCCTGCTGGTAACTACAGCCTTTTTATTTAATCCACGGCTTCTCTGCTGTTTTATTGTTCATTTATTACGATTATAGTTATTGTGTAGGTATTTTAGACTTACTTTACATTGTTCAGGTACCCATTTCCTTTATCATTCCAACCGTACCCCCATTAACATGTCTATCGAGGTGATCACCATCGATCAGAGAACTGTCATTGACTGAGTGGTTTCCATGCCCAGAGATGCCGCCTGCCTTTTCCATTCTCTGTGTTACATATTGCACGGCCATATCAGGCTCACTCTTGATATCCGGAGGAACATTGTGTCTTATGTATTGAATGACTGGGACAGATTCAAGGTGTGGACTGATGACGGTACAGGAGATAATTAGACTACACAGGAGCACTAGAAGAGTGAAATGCTTAAGCCCTTCACCTATGGTTCTGCATGTGAGTTGATGGCTGAATTGTTTGGTTGTTGCTTTCAAGTGTACCAAAATGGCTAAATAGTTTACACCTTTGGACAACCGCCAATGCCTCTTAAACATCTTAGACTGACAGGTGATGATTTGAGTAGTGGACACTTTGATGTTTATGAATGTTTAAACTCTCAAAAGCTGGATGTGAAGTTATCGATGAAACCGGTTGTATACTTACAACGCTTGACGAATGTCTCTTCAAAACAAGTCCTACAAATACTGTCGTCATTGAAACAAACCATGAAACTCATGCTCAAGAGTAAGCTCAGCGCACAGCTTAGTCATGTTACAACCGGAGGGCCGAACTCACAATTGTGTATACAAACAGATTCTTAACAAATAATTATTGGTATATTATCCCTCAGTTTAAAGAGGTTTAATTTTCTTCTTAATACAAATTTTAAGGCAATACTTAGCCACTACGAAGCGCGGGTATTTTGCTAGTATATATATATATATATATATATATATATATATATATATATATATACATATATATTAACTTAATAAAGATTTTGTGTTTGCCCATATTGGTAGCTGGGGTGTAATGGTAATATTCCCCACTTGTGGGCATTTTTGGGAATAACAGCATGTGATTGGATACTATTAAGCTTATAACTCACAGCTTCGGGGCCCTGTAACTAAAAGCTGAACCTCCCACTGTTATTTCATTCATCCTTGGAATCATAAGCAGGCCGGTATGCTGAAATGTTAATGTGAACTCAGGTTGGTAAGTAATAGTAAGTTCAGATAAGTAGGTAGAGCCTCTGCCATTTAAGGCTTTATATGTTAAAAGGAGGATGGTTGGCCTAATATCTATGCCAGTGGTTTCCAATCTCGGTTCTGGAGACTCTCTGTGGCTGCAGGTTTTTGTTCCATATCAACTTGCGTTTTTCATTGGACTCTTAGCCTAATTAAATGAGTCGTTATTTCCCAGTTTCTGTGTTTTGAAGTCAATGTAGAAATTAAAAGCTAAGTATGGTAAATTTTTATTAAAATTAGGGGGGTCTGCCCGCTGCTCGCTTTGGTTGCCAGAACCCGGGCAGGCGCTACAAACTACCCACCCGCGTACGGGGAAGTGGATGTTTTAAACTTTCACTTTTACTTTAAAACTTCAGTAAAAACATTTTTTGAATTAACTTTTCATCGATATCGCATTGAATTTTGATTCCGTGTTTGGAGTTACATCATGACAACACAACGTCTAACTGCCCGTGATTGAATTTCGATTCTTTCTCTTTAATAAATAAACCAACTTTTTCAAATGTTTGTCTCTGTGATTTGTTAATTGTCATAGCAAAAGTTATTCTAACGGGAAACTGTAAATGTTTTAATATGAATTGCATATCAAGATCTCCTTTGGTGTCCAATGTTATCCCCTGAAGATGCACTACATTACCTTTTTTGTCGCCTGTTAAAATTGTACATGTTATTGCTGTGTAATCAATCGACAATTTTCACGTTAATTCATTGGACTTCATCGTTTCTCTGTGCTAGGATTGCCTGTGTACTTATTTCATCTGTTGATAACTCTTTGGGATGAAATTCATCATAAGATTTGGACATAATACGTCTTCTTTTATTGGGAACTTAAAGTGAGGAAAATGTATACATTTATAAGAGCTGAGAGTGCAGGAACTGCGTCTGACAAAAGCATTCATACCAATGAGTGGTGAGAGGACTGCAGGACGTGAACCAGAAATGGTTGAGAGGAGGGCGGGACTTAAAAAAATCTCTTAGCAAATCTCTTTTCTTTTATAATAGAGAGATGTAATAAGCAGTTATATGGGGAATATGTAGTTTTTGAAGTCATTAACAGTATTTTCAACCTAATTTTCATTCTGCTTTTCTAGATGTTCTGTTTATTTAATTGATGATTTACTAATTAGTGGGTCTGTCACCAAAGTCGTTGCTGCTTTCATCATTCAACTGCTATGCTGGTTGTTAGAAATAGAAATATTTCTAAATGTCTTACAAATGTAAAACCCATACTGTGGTGTTTTTCTGAATGCAGAATAAGAGAAAAGTAAAAAAAAGGACCAGCTAATTAAATGAGATCAGTTGTTATCGATTATTATCACCAATTTTGAAGCTGGTTGGAATAAAAACCTGCAGCCACAGGGGGTCCCCAGGTCCAAGTTTGGGAGTTACTAATCTCTGCCAATTAAATATTACAAGTCTTATGTAACAAACTGCAAAAAGCACATTTTTCACACCAATTCATCCTGCTTCTGAACTCTGTCACACACATATAAAATAATAAATAATAACACATCAGCAAAGTCCAGTAATGATGCCCGATAACACAGTCCAGTTCTTAACTGGAGAACAATTGGAATGATTATAGAAATGCCAGTGAAATAACCTCTGTGTAGTTGGAATGGATGGAAATGAACTGAAAACACAAGCCAGGCTGGCAATATCCATGTGGGGAAAAACAAACAAATGAATAAATAAAACACAGAATGATCGCTCCATGATTTTTATTTATTTTTTTTTTTTGCCATTGGCTCAGAAAATCTCACAGGCATTGTTTGAAAATGACAAAAAGACTGCAGCTGACACTTACTGTTGAATATGATGGCTGTCGACTGATGCTTTGCATATACAGATGTGGCTGAAAATATTGGTACCATTCAATAAATAAATAAACAAATAAAAACTCACAGACTTCTAACTAACTAACCTGAAACGAACACAAGTATTTAGTATCCATAATTCTTCATAATCACATTTAATAGGACAGACATCTGCTGTATGACCGAATATATTAACCTAAATTAATAAAAGGATAAGTGTCTGTGTATCTGTGTGCTCATCTCTGTCATTCTAACACATGGTACACCACAAACATTAACACTGCTTTTTACCAATCCCATACCAAAAGGCATATTACAAAGACATGTGCATTGCATTTGTCATTCCAACAGATGGTGCATCACACTCATTAACACTGCTTTTATGAATCCCATACCAAAAGGCATATAACAGCAACACATGTGTTGCAGGGTGCACTGCAAAAGTTAATGCTGTGGTCTACAGTGATTTCTTAGGCTTCAATTTGTCTTAGATGGGTAGCACAGCTTGTTATTAATTAAAATGGCAATACATTTATCCATTAGATGAAAACATTGATACAATATGCACTCATTGAGCCAATTATATATAACCGAGACCAATGCATTGCATGTGTCATTCCAATAGATGGCGCATCAAAGACATTTGTAGTAATGCATTTTACTACTACAAACGTTTATGTTGCGCCATCTGTTGGAATGACAAATGAAATGCATTTCCCTACTACATGTATTACAACTACATCAAAGATTCCAGTTAATCCAAAATGCTACTGCAAGAATTATTACAACAGCAAGAAAATACAAGCACATCCCACCAGTTCTTAAATCCTTACACTGGCTCCCTGTTAAGTTTAGAACAGAGTTCAAAATCCTCCTTTTACCATATAAAGCATTAAATGGCCGAGGTCCGGCTTACTTGTCTGAACTTATCATGACTTACAAACCAGAGCGCACAATAAGATCTCAACATGCTGGTCTGCTTATGATTCCAAGTATTAATAAAATAACAGTGGGAGGTCGAGCTTTTAGTTACAGGGCCCCTAAACTGTGGAGTGGTCTTCCTGCTACTATAAGAGATGCCCCTTCGGTCTCAGCTTTCAAATCCTGACTGAAGACTCACTAGTTCAGTTTAGCACACCCTGCCTAGAGCTGCTGATTAGCACTACAACATAAGTAACATGATAGTTGTAATTTGTTACTAACCCTCACCTATTCTGTTTCTATTCTCAGTACTCAAATGTGGTATTTGGTGCCACGGTCCACCTGCCAAGTTGTAGAAATCATCAGGTAGAGGAGTCCTTTCATCAGATTGGCTGGCCCAGCACTGACTCAACTGTGGAATGGCCAATAGAGGGTGGCAGCTTGGTGGCCGAGGTCTCCAGGACTCTGAACAAATCCAAATCATATTATGTGATATCATCATCTGTTAAACTCTGCTCTGTACTTGTAATATTTCTATTGCACTATTGGATTGTATTGAAGATGACTTGTGTTCTGTTCTGTGCATTGTATTGTATTGACCCCCTTCTTTTTGACACCCACTGCACACCCAACCTACCTATAAAGGGGTCTCTCTTTGAACTGCCTTTCCTAAGGATTCCTCCATGTCTTCTTAGAGATTCAAAGCTGGGGGGCTGTCAAGAGGCAAGGCCTGTTAAAGCCCATTGTAGCACTTCTTGTGTGATTTTGGGCCAAATAAAAATAAATTGTATTGTATTATTTGTTCCTGCCTTGCACCCTGTGTTGGCTGGAACTGGCTCCAGCAGATCCCTGTGACCCTGTGTTGGGATATAGCGGGTTGGATGGATGGATGTATGCACATGTATTACATTGATCTTGATGGGTAGCGTGGACCACTTTTTTGGAGTTTTCCTTGTTTCTTTCTCCACCGTTCAAACTGACTTTCTCTTCAATCTTAGGTAAATTTTCCTGATGCAACAACATCCAGAGATGTTGGTTACAGGTTTTAAACTTCTTAAGTAATATTGGCATCAGTGGTCACAGGAATGCCAAGCTCTTTCCTCATGACCTCATCGCCTTTACGTTGACTCTGCTTAGCTGTCTCCTCAGACAACTCTCTGCTTGTCCTTCTCTTTCCCAAGTGTAGTTGACTGAGGACTTTTCTCCAGTTCAGTAAACTGAAGACGCCTGGGCTAGTCATTAAAAGACATGAGTGTGCTTGAAGGATCACTAAAAGATGATTATTCTTACAACTTCTAAAGGGCTCCAATAATTTTGCCCCAGCCATTTTGGATTGTGTTTGCAGAATTAGCCAAAATTGAGTTCTCCCCACAACTTTTTATTTTTTTATTTTTTTGGTTTCTTTCCACTGTATAACCAAATAAATGCAGTTAATGGGTGGGATATAGTGCATCCAGAAAGTATTCACAGTGCATCACCGTTTCCATCCATCCATCCATCCTCTTCCACTTATCCGAGGTCGGGTCGCGGGGGTAGCAGCTTAAGCAGAGAGGCCCAGACTTCCCTCTCCCCGGCCACTTCTTCCAGCTCTTCCAGGAGAATCCCAAAGGCGTTCCCAGGCCAGCCGGGAGACATAGTCCCTCCAGCGTGTCCTGGGTCTTCCCCGGGGCCTCCTCCCGGTTGGACGTGCCCGGAACACCTCACCAGGGAGGCGTCCAGGAGGCATCCTGATCAGATGCCCGAGCCACCTCATCTGACTCCTCTCGATGCGGAGGAGCAGCGGCTCTACTCTGAGCCCCTCCCGGATGACTGAGCTTCTCACCCTATCTTTAAGGGAAAGCCCAGACACCCTGCGGAGGAAACTCATTTCAGCCGCTTGTATTCGCGATCTCGTTCTTTCGGTCACTACCCATAGCTCATGACCATAGGTGAGGGTAGGAGCGTAGATCGACTGGTAAATTGAGAGCTTTGCCTTACGGCTCAGCTTTTTCACCACAACAGACCGATGCAGAGCCCGCATCACTGCGGATGCAGCACCGATCCGCCTGTCATCTCACGCTCCATTCTTCCCTCACTCGTGAACAAGACCCCGAGATACTTGAAGTCCTCCACTTGGGGCAGGATCTCTCCCCCAACCCTGAGAGGGCACTCCACCCTTTTCGGCTGAGGACCATGCTCGGATTTGGAGGTGCTGATTCTCATCCCAGCCGCTTCACACTCAGCTGCGAACCGATCCAGAGAGCTGAAGATCACGGCCTGATGAAGCAAACAGGACAACATCATCTGCAAAAGCAGTGACCCAATCCTGAGTCCACCAAACGGACCCCTTCAACACCCTGGCTGCCCTAGAAATTCTGTCCATAAAAGTTATGAACAGAATCGGTGACAAAGGGCAGCCCTGGCGGAGTCCAACTCTCACTGGAAGCGGGCTCGACTTACTGCGCAATGCGGACCAAGCTCTGACACGGTTGTACAGAGACCGAACAGCTCTTATCAGGGGTCCGGTACCCCATACTCCCGAGCACCCCCACAGGATTCCCGAGGGACACGGTCGAATGCCTTTTCCAAGTCCACAAAACACATGTAGACCGGTCGGGCAAACTCCCATGCACCCTCCAGGACTCTGCTAAGGGTGAAGAGCTGGTCCACTGTTCCGACCAGGACGAAAACCACACTGTTCCTCCTGAATCCGAGGTTCACTATCCGGCGGACCCTCCTCTCCAGAACCCCGAATAGACTTTTCCAGGGAGGCTGAGGAGTGTGATCCCTCTATAGTTGGAACACACCCTCCGGTCCCCTTTTAAAGAGGGGACCACCACCCCGTCTGCCAATCCAGAGGCACTGTCCCGATGTCCATGCGATGTTGCAGAGGCGTGTCAACCAAGACAGTCCTACAACATCCAGAGCCTTAAGGAACTCCGGTATCTCATCCACCCCGGGCCCTGCCACCAAGGAGTTTTTTGACCACCTCGGTGACTTCAGTCCCAGAGATGGGAGAGCCCACCTCAGAGTCCCCAGGCTCTGCTTCCTCGTTGGAAGGCATGTTAGTGGGATTGAGGAGGTCTTCGAAGTACTCCTCCCACCGACCCACAACGTCCGAGTCGAGGTCAGCAGCGCACCATCCCCACCATATACGGTGTTGACACTGCACTGCTTCCCCTCCTGAGGCGCCGGACGGTGGACCAGAATCTCCTCGAAGCCGTCCGAAAGTCGTTCTCCATGGCCTCTCAAACTCCTCCCATGCCCGAGTTTTGCCTCAGCAACAACGAAGCTGCGTTCGCTTGGCCTGCGGTACCTATCAGCTGCCTCCAGAGACCCACAGGACAAAAAGTCCTATAGGACTCCTTCTTCAGCTTGACGGCATCCCTCACGCGGTGTCCACCGGGGTTGGGGATTGCCGCCACGACAGGCACCGACCACCTTGCGGCCACAGCTCCGGTCAGCCGCCTCAACAATAGAGGCACGGAACATGGCCCATTCGGACTCAATGTCCCCACCTCCCTCGGGGCGTGGTTGAAGTTCTGCGGAGGTGGGAGTTGAAGCTACTTCTGACAGGGGACTCTGCCAGCCGTTCCCAGCAGACCCTCACAACACGTTTGGGCCTACCAGGTCTGACCGGCATCTTCCCCACCATCAAGCCAACTCACCACCAGGTGGTGATCAGTTGACAGCTCCCCCTCTCTTCACCCGAGTGTCCAAGACATATGGCGCAAGTCCGGCGACCACCACAAAGTCGATCATCGACCTGAGGCCTAGGGTGTCCTGGTGCCAAGTGCACATATGAACACCCTTATGCTTGAACATGGTGTTTTTATGGACAATCCGTGGCGAGCACAGAAGTCCAATAACAAAACACCGCCGGGTTCAGATCGGGGCCATTCCTCCCAATCACGCCCTTCCAGGTCTCACTGTCATTGCCCACGAGCATTGAAGTCTCCCAGCAAAACGAGGGAATCCCCAGAAGGTATGCCCTCTAGCAACCCTCCAGAGACTCCAAAAGGGTGGATACTCCAAACTGCTGTTCGGCGATACGCACAAACAACAGTCAGGACCCTTCCCCACCCGGCGGAGGGAGGCCACCCTCTCGTCCACGGGGTAAACCCCAATGCACAGGCTCCAGTGGGGGCAATAAGTATGCCCACACCTGCTCGGCGCCTTCACCGGGGCAACTCCAGAGTGGTAGAGAGTCCAGCCCCTCTCAAGGAGATTGGTTCCAGAGTCCAAGCTGTGCGTCGAGGTGAGTCCGACTATATCTAGCCGGAACCTCTCGACCTCGCGCACTAGCTCAGGCTCCTTCCCTTCAGAGAGGTGACATTCCACGTCCCAAGAGCCAGTTTCTGTAGCCGAGGATCAGACCGCCAAGGTCCCGCCTCGCCACCACCCAACTCACACTGCACCCAACCTCCTTGGCCCCTCCCATAGGTGGTGAGCCCATGGGGAGGAGGACCCACGTTACCTCTTGGGCTGTGCCCGCCGAGCCCCATGGGTGCAGGCCCGGCCACCAGGCGCTCGCCATCGAGCCCCACCTCCAGGCCTGGCTCCAGAGGGGGGCCCATCACCGTTTCCACATTTTATTATGTTACAGTCTTATTCCAAAATGGATTAAATTCATTTTTTTCCTCAGAATTCTACACACAACACCCTCGTAATGACATGAAAATTTATAAAAAATAAAAAAAACGAGAAATCACATGTCCATAAGTATCACAGCCTTTGCTCAATACTTTGTCGATGCACCTTTGGCAGCAATTCCAGCCTCAAGTCTTTTTGAATATGATGCCACAAGCTTGGCACACCTATCCTTGGCCAGATTCGCCCATTCCTCTTTGCAGCACCTCTCAAGCTCTATCAGGTTGGATGGGAAGTGTCGGTGCACAGCCATTTTAAGATGATGATGATCAAAAGAGATGTTCAAGCAGATTCAAGTCTGGCTCTGCTCTGGCTGGGCCACTCAAGGACATTCACAGAGTTGTCCTGAAGCCACTCCTTTGATACCTTTGCTGTGTCCTTAGGGTCGTTGTCCTGCTGAAAGATGAACCGTCACTCCAGTCTGAGGTCAAGAGCGCTCTGGAGCAGGTTTTCACCCAGGATGTCTCTGTACATTGCTGCAGTCATCTTTCCCTTTATCCTGAGTAGTCTCCCAGTTCCTGCTACTGAAAAACATCCCCACAGCATGATGCTGCCACCACCATGCTTCACTGTAGGGATGGTATTGGCCTGGTGATGAGTGGTGCCTGGTTTCCTCCAAACGTGACGCCTGGCATTCACACCAAAGAGTTCAACCTTTGTCTCATCAGACCAGAGAATTTTGTTTCTCATGGTCTGAGAGTCCTTCAGGTGCCTTTTGGCAAACTCCAGGTGGGCTGCCATGTGCCTTTTACTAAGGAGTGGCTTCCGTCTGGCCACTTTGCCATACAGGCCTGATTGGTGGATTTCTGCAGAGATGGTTGGCCTTCTGGAAGGTTCTCCTCTCTCCACAGAGGACCTTTGGAGCTCTGACAGAGTGACCATCGAGTTCTTGGTCACCTCCCTGACTAAGGCCTTTCTCCCCCGATCGCTCAGTTTAGATGGCCAGCCAGCTCTAGGAAGAGTCCTGGTGGTTTCAAACTTCTTCCACTTACGGATGATGGAGGCCACTGTGCTCATTGGGACGTTCAAAGCAGCAGAAATTTTTCTGTAACCTTCCCCAGATTTGGGCATCGAGACAATCCTGTCTCAGAGGTCTACAGACAATTCCTTTGACTTCATGCTTGGTTTGTGCTCTGACATGAGCTGTCAACTGTGGGACCTTCTATAGACAGGTGTGTGCCTTTCCAAATCATGTCACATCAACTGAATTTACCACAGGTGGACTCCAATGAAGCTGCAGAAACATCTCAAGGATGATCAGGGGAAACAGGATGCACCTGAGCTCAATTTGGAGCTTCATGGCAAAGGCTGTGAATACTTATGGACATGTGCTTTCTCAGTTTTTATTTTTAATAAATTTGCAAAAACCTCAAGTAAACTTTTTTCACGTTGTCATTATGGGGTGTTGTGTGTAGAATTCTGAGGAAAAAATGAAATTAATCCATTTTGGAATAAGGCTGCAACATAACAAAATGTGGAAAAAGTGATGCGCTGTGAATACTTTCCGGATGCACTGTATTTTGCAGGAGGAATGGTGTGTTAATAGACAAAAATGAAAGGGTAAAGAAATGTCAGATTTAATGAGTTTGATATACATAAGAGCTCTGTGCTTTGCTCGGCCTTGCTTCACTCTTTCAGGGTGGATGTCGACTTTTGCCAAAATCCAGGAGTAGAGGACGCCAATAGGCTTTAAATTGTGATAAAACTCGCTGTTAGGTTTCAGTTCAGCTCTTTTTGCTAGAAGGAAAGTTTGCTTCGTTGATTCGACTTCGATCCGCTAAACTTGCAAGAGTAGCAAAGAGCAAACAACCTTTAAAATGGCATCGACATCTGCTGAGAGACCAAAGTGAATGTGCGAAGCAAAATACTGAATAATGAATCAGACCCTGACTTGTCGGACTCTGATTTTGATGCAAGAGATCTAGAGATGGAGATTGAAAACAAAAGTGAGGTACCAGCATCGGCTGGTTCAACTGGAATGACCGGCACTTACAATGACAAGAGGTACAAACCAGACTGCATTGCACTATGACTGCCACGTGTAGTCTGCCTGGCAGCCAGCATGCCATGTATTCCTGCTGGCCATCAAGCCGCCCCCACACAGCCACTGCATGCAGCAAATGACCATTTTTACGTTGATTTCCGTGTGAAGCCATTGCTTTGTGAACTTTTCAGAAAATGGAGTTTCTTTGGAAAAAATATTCTGCCCTCAAAGAGTTAAATATTGTCACACACTCGACACAGAGTCATATAAAGGTTTGGGGCAGCCACCAGTATAATTGGTTTCCTGGTTGCAAAGTTGCTTAAATAGATACAGCACTGATGTACACAAAACCGAGTCCAATACAGAACTGAGGGAATAGGGAAAAGGTGGAGGCTTTTAAAGGGGAAGACAGGAAGTGAAGTCAAAGGGGTTGGGCTCATGATGGTCTTCATCCATTGGTTTGAGCCCGGACGTGACATCACAGGAGCCGGAGCCGGCAAGGTCTCCTTCCATTGGCTCGGTCCCGGAAGTGACGTCAAGAGGACCAGGTGGGATCTCCCGTGAATAGTCTGCAGGCAAGGGAGAAAAAGAGTCAGTGCACTCTGCCACATCCCGGTTTGTCTCAGAACTGTCCTTACTCAAGCCCTTTAACTGCCTCCCATGTGCATGTGTGTGACAATATAAATAATGTTAAAACAAAACTGGAAATTCCCAATGTCAAGGACAAGCGCTGTCTATCACTGCTGCTCTATTCCTACCTTGCAAAAACAACAAAACCTATCTCTCTATTTATAAAAAAAATCCTGGAATGGAAAAGTAAGGTGACGATACGTGACCTTCTCAGAAGTTCTCGGAAGACATTTCAAAGACCTGCGAGACAAAAAAGACTGGCCACGAAGCGTCTCGCGAATACCGTAAACATGAGATTTGGTGCCAAGAGATTGTCCCAGGGCAGTCTCGCAGGGACGTGGAGCATAAGATTATTGCAATATATACTGTTCTTATCAAATAACAGCATGGACAGCCAGCAAAACATTCAGTCATGTGAAGTCACGTGGCACACACAGATCCTGTGCTCTCAGCAAAGAAGAAAGAGTAGCACGGAGAAAAAAGAGCCAAAGCGCGATACATTTGCTGAGAAAGGCACAGAATATGAAAGCAGTAGCAGTTGAAAGTATTGTAGTGTCCCAGCCAAGCTGAAGCCTTTTTTGTTTTAAGTGACTGTTGGACCCGATTTAGGGAGGGCAGAGTGCAGCATGGCAGACTGATAGCTGGGTGCTGATTGATACGGTAAGGGGGAGGCGAGACCCATGGGAAGAGGGGTTGGAGAGGGGGCTAGAAAGTTGTGTTTGGGGTTACCCAGTCGGCGATTGTTAAAGTAGAACTTTTGTGACACTTTATTACGTCATTCGCTACAGAATCAAAATAAAGATAGCACAGATCGCATCGACGCAAGCAAAAAGAAATTAGTTTAAATCAGAGAATTTCAAAAACGGGGTTTAACTCACAAAATTGAACTGCTGATGATGTGATCGTTTTGTCTGTGCTGAAATTCCAAACAGAGAAACCTCTCCTAAATTATGGTACAAAGTCATTAAACACAAGTCTCACAGACCTCATTTAAAAGATTCAGCATATTGGGACACGAAAGATTCAAAATATTGTTTTTACAGAAGTTCTGAAATAAAAGTGAAACTAATGAAATAGCAACAATTCAAAGAAAAAAAAATCTTACAAGTGTGTATCCGGAAAAACAAACACGGGGGTTGGCGAGCGAAGCGAGCAGGGGGGCGAATCCCCCTAGTACATTTATATAAAAAGGACCGTAAACAGAGTTTATAAAGTGGATTGTTACGTAATGCACAGGCAATGTAATAATGAGTAGAAACAACTAAATAAAGAGTTGGGGCACCGTAGTGTTCCCTGTTAATTGCTCTCGGGTCTCAATCCAGCACATGCTCGCTCCTAGCCTCTCTTTTTAAAACCAATTTTTTTGAACTCAGAAGTTACTTTTTGCTACGCGTTTGACTCATGCTGGGTCCTACCTTACCAACTCAGTAGCTGCTCAAGTTTGGGAACCTGGAAAAGACGCAGCTACAGTTACATTAAATAGTAATGCAACAATTTCAGAACTGCAATTTCTCTTTAACAGGAATTCTCTTAAGAAAGCTTTGGTTTCCTTTGGTACCCAATGTAATAAGAAGGTTAATTGTGCCAATTTAATTTGTGAAAATGAAAATTATTTCACAATGCCATGCAATTCAGCTGAGAGAGCAACAGAGAGAGAGAGAGAGAGACAGCCAGAAATGGACAAAGGAGAGCTGTAAGCCATTTTAGATTGATGGAGGGTGTGTGAGGGGCACGCAAGCAGATGCTAATGTCTGTGTGCCCACTATGGTTGAACAAACCCAGAGTCTGTGATAAATGATGAGAACAGGTGAAGGTATTTATAACCAAGCAATGCTCTGGTAGATACCCATATCTGACATGAATGTGAGGGTTTATAATGGCGAGGATCCAGCACGACGACAGAAGCGAACCTAAATTGCTGACATTCCTGGTTGGAAGGGATATCTGACATCAACCACTTGGTTAGGATGTCCCTCTGCATCTCTCTGGCATGTGTATGTATGATTTATATCTATATATACAGTATAAAAGCCAAATACCACTGACTCACTCATCACAAAGTCTCCCACACCTTGAGGACTTGGGACTTGAAATTTGGAATGTAGGTTACCCTTGGCCCATAGGCACTCAATAACAAACGGTTTTAAAAATTTCGTGGTCCAAGCGTGAAATTTCTTACAGTTTTTTAGACCCGTTTGTATGTCTGTCTGCTTTTCACGAGAGAAGTACTTAACGGATTTTGAATGCTTGAACATTCTGTTGATTTTGAGACTTCTCTCATCGCACTAAGTATCACAGTTCGCTTGCAGTACCGATTCATTAGTGCAAATCCGAGAGAGACTTATCGGGCTGCAGGGAGAGTGGACGGGCCCTCCTCACTCGTGCGTCTGCCTCAGTGCGTAACCTTAATTCCTCTAACTTAGTGAACGAGAGAACTGCTTAATGGATTTAGATCTTTTTTTCTAGAATTTGCTTGAACATTCTGGTTGATTTTACGACTTCTCTAATTGCACTAACAATTGTAGTTTGCTTGCAGGAGCGATATATTTACTCTATTCTGAGACAGAAACTGGGGGCCGAGGGGAGGGTGAAGAGTGACGTCAGGAGTAGGGAGCCAAGCGGAGTCCTCCTCACTGTGCTGTTTCACTATTACACGAGCATGGGGCCGAGGGGTACGGCCAATATATATATATATATATATATATATATATATATATATATATATATATATATATATATATTATTGTAATATGTAGATTGTAACATTGTAAAATATGCACAAAAAACACTGTCAAAGGTTTGGGGTAATCCTCTTATATACTGTCGCACAGAAAAAAAAGAAAATGACTTCTTTACAGACTGAGTTCAAAGTGGAACTGGCACAAAAGAAAATGAAGGTAGTACATATAGGTGGGTCTGCAGAAATTGATGTTATGAAGAGACATAATCTTAAGGGTTGGAACTGGAAGTGATGTTATTGGGTGGTTTGTTCAGTTCTGCCGGGAGAGAGAAAAGAAGAGTTAAAGGGTAGTGCCAACCCCAACTGCATGTATTTGAGCCCGTAAACTGTCTCCCACATGCACTACACGACTCTTCAATTCCACTTGGGGTTAAACATTAACATTACACAAGATTATAGAGTGTTTTACCTGCCTCACACTCTCCACCTTGCATTTTCTAACTTGCACTGCGCTTTCATCACTCTTTAATTAATATTGTTTTTATCAGTATGCTGCTGCTGGAGTATGTGAATTTCCCCTTGGGGATTAAATAAGTATCTATCTATCTATCTATCTATCTATCTATCTATCTATCTATCTATCTATCTATCTATCTATCTATCTATCTATCTTATATAGTGCCTTTCTATCTATCTATCTATAAATTCCAACATCTGTCTGCTTTTCACGAGAGAACTACCTAACGGGTTTAGATCAGGGTTTTTTTTCTATAATTTGTTTGAACATTCCAGTTGATTTTGTGATTCTCTCATCACACTAAGTACCAGAGTTCACTTGAAGTACTGATTTATTTGATTTATTTCAATTACCAAGGGTGGCATCAAGCCAAAGGAAGGGGAGCGGGGCCTACTCACTCATGTGCCACCCTCTGCTCGAGTCGCTCTACCTCTCACCGCGTGTTGGAGTGTACCTTGCCTCTGCTTAGCTAGCGATACCTGTTTGTTCAACAGACAGTATACTCTACAAAGTGTTAAGGGGTAACAATTGACATTTTTGAGAGAGAGATCAGAGCTACGTGTGTTTTAGAGATTAGCTACTGATTGCCAGAGATATCATGGCCATGTGCTTCTCTCCCGTCAGAGCTGAACACGATGAGTTGACAGTGCCAACGTTTGACGTTGGAGCGTACCTACCTTCTGCTTGGTCAGAATTACATTTTTTGAATTGATTTTTAAAGTTTGTCTTGTTTCACTGCTACATGGGCAGAGCTGTGAGGGACAGCTAGTGTAGATATAAGAGAATTAATTGTTACCTTTTAAAGCAAGTTAAATACAAATATCACTTTTCGTAGCGTAGTTCTATCTCTTGTGATTATTTTTATACAAAAGGTATAGTATTTGGTTCTAGTCAATTTTGCATCAAAAAGAAACACATCCCAAGGAAAAAGATCGCCCCCTGCAGGATACACCCAATTTAATTGTGAATTTACCTGCTGAAGCACTCATGGAGACCATGAAATTAACTGCAATTAAACTCCAGACATATTATGAGTTCTGCAGCAAAACCAGGCACTGTACTCGTATACACCAGGTGTACTGTATGTTTTCATATTTGAATAACAACATTTCAACAACAACATTTATTTCTATAGCACATTTTCATACAAACAGTAGCTCAAAGTGCTTTACATAATAAAGAATAGAAAAATAAAAGACACAATAAGAAAACAAAATAAATCAACATTAATTAACATCGAATAAGAGTAAGGTCCAATGGCCAGGAGGGACAGAAAAAACAAAAAAACTCCAGACGGCTGGAGAAAAAAATAAAATCTGTAGGGATTCCAGACCATGAGACCCCCCAGTGCCCTCTGGGCAATCTAACTAACATACATGAAACAGTCCTCTTTGGATTTAGGGTTCTCATGGAAAGGCTTGATGATGATGATGATGGTCACGTAGACTTCTGTCTTTTAATCCGTCCATCATTGTTGGTGCATCATGAAGCTTTGAGTAGGTGGAGGTGGTGCAAAGAAACTGGATAAAGAAACAGAACAGAGAGTAGGGGTCAGTACGGATTTTAGAGCCACCATGAGTAATTATGAGGAAATTGAACATACAGAGTATCAGGATTAAGTTAAATTAAGTTAAATTGAAGTTATGAGAAGGCCATGTTAAAGTAATGTGTCTTTAGAAGTTTTTTAAAGTGCTTTACTGTATCAGCCTGGCAAATTCCTATTGGCAGGCTATTCCAGATTTTAGGTGCATAACAGCAGAAGGCCGCCTCACCACTTCTTTTAAGTTTAGCTCTTGGAATTCTAAGGAGACACTCATTTGAAGATCTAAGATTATGATTTGGAATATAAGATGTCAGACATTCTGATATATAAGATGGAGCGAGATTACTTAAGGCTTTATAAACCATAAGCAGAATTTTAAAGTCAATCCTGAATGACACAGGTAACCAGTGTAGTGACATTAAAACTGGAGAAATGTGTTCGTATTTTCTTTTCCTAGTTAGGATTCTAGCAGCTGCATTCTGCACTCGTTGCAAATGATTTATGTCTTTTTTGGGTAGTCCTGAGAGGAGTGCGTTACAGTAATCTAGTCGACTGAAAACAAATGCGTGAACTAATTTCTCAACATCTTTTAGTGATATAAGAGGTCTAACTTTTGCTATGTTTCCTAAGTGAAAAAATGCTGTCCTAGTGATCTGATGAATATGCAATTTAAAATTCAGATTACAGTCAACAATTACCCCTAAACTTTTAATCCTAATGTGTCCAGTTTATTTCTAATAGCCTCATTATATCCATTATTGCTAATCACTAAGATTTCAGTTTTCTCTTTATTTAACTTGAGAAAGCTACTATTCATCCATTCTGAGATACAAGTCAGACATTGTGTTAGTGAATCAAGAGAGTCGGGGTCATCAGGTGCTATTGATAAGTAATGCACTCCAATGGACATTATCCCACATGTACAAGCATTAAACCCAATTCTGCTACAATACATCATCTTTACTACAACATTTGTAAGTTTAACGTACATCCCAGGCAAATTAGTGGAAGGAATGATTAAGGGAAAGATTGAGCAACACATGGCAAGAGCAGGAGTTTTACTGAACAGTCAGCATGGGCTCACATGAGGGAGGTCATATGTTACTACCATTATGGAATTCTATGAGGAAGCAACAAAAGGATATGATCAAAGTGGAGCAGATGATATTATTTATTATTTTAGATAATTCAGAAAGCTTTTGATAAGGGCGGTGGTGCAGTGGTTAGCGCTGCTGCCTCGCAGTAAGGAGACCAGGGTTTGCTTCCTGGGTCCTCCCTGCGTGGAGTTTGCATGTTCTCCCCGTGTCGGCGTAGATTTCCTCCCACAGTCCAAAGACATGCAGGTTAGGTGCATTGCCGATACTAAATTGTCCCCAGTGTGTGTGTGTGTGTCCTACGGTGGGCTGGTGCCCTGCCCGGGGTTTGTTTCCTGCCCTGTGCTGGCTGGGATTGGCTCCAGCAGTCCCCCATGACCCTGTATTATTATATAGAGGATTGGATAATGACTGACTGGCTGGCATTTGACAAGTTGCCACATGAGAGGTTGGGCATCAAACTAAAATAAGTTACAGTTTAGGGTGTTGATGGCTACAGAATTGGCTCCAACACAAGAACAAGAAGCGTGAGGAACCTCATTAGAATCAGGTGAAGATAATAGTGGTGTCCAGCAGGGTCAGTGCTAGGGCGACAAGTATCTTTATTTTATATAAATGATTTGGATTGGAATATAAGCAACAAGCCAGTGAAGTTTGCAGATTACATCAAGATAGATGGACTGCCAGATATTCTTGAATCTGTTATATCATCACTGAAGGACTTGGATAGCATACAGGCTTAGGCAGATTTGTGGCAGATGAAATTTCAAGTCAGTAAATGTAAAGAATTACACGTAGGAAGTAAAAATATTAGGTTTGAATACACAATGGGTGGTCAGAAAATTGAGTACCCCTTATGAGAAGGATTTAGGAGTCGCAGTGGAGATGACACTATCAACTGCAAGGCAGAAACCATTAAGAAGGCTAACAGACTGTCAGGTTATATAGCGCCTTGATGTGTGGAGTACAAGTCACAGGAGGTTCTGCTCAAGCTTTATAACACACTGATGAGGCCTCATCTGGAGTCTCCAGGCTACAAAAATGACATAACAGCACTAGAGAAGGTCCAGAGAAGAGCAACTGGGCTGATGCAGGCCTACAGGGGATGAGTTATGAGGGTAGATTAAAAGAGCTGAGCCTTTACAAGAGATGAAGAGGAGGCCTGACTGCAATGTTTAAAATTATGAAGTGAATTAGTCCAGTGGATCAAGACGGTGACTTTAAAATGAGTTCATCAAGAACACGGGGACACAGTTGGAAACTTATGAAGGGTAAATTTCACACAAACATTAGGAAGTTTTTCTTTGCACAGAGAACCACACACACTTGGAATAAGTGACCAAGTAGTGTGGTAGACAGTAGGACTTTAGGGACTTTCAAAACCCAGCCTGTGTTATTTTAGAAGAATGAAGTCGATAGGACGGAGGAGCTTTGTTGGGTTGAATGGCTTGTTCTCGTCCTCATTGCTCTAATAATAAAAATGACAATTTCAAATCTGCTGTGGTGGGCTGGCGTCCTGTCTGGGGTTTGTTTACTGCCTTGTGCCCTGTGTTGGCTAGGATTGGCTCCAGCAGAACCCTGTGACCCTGTGGTTAGGATATAGAGGGTTGGATAATGGATGGATGGATGGACAATTTCAAATCTACTGTGGTAGGCTGGCACCCTGTCTGGGGTTTGTTTCCTGCCTTGTGCCCTGTGTTGGCTGGGATTGGCTCCAGCAGAACCCCGTGACCCTGTGGTTAGGATATAGAGGGTTGGATAATGGATGGATGGATAGATGGATTTCAAATCTAAGAGTCAATATCCAACTGAAGAATGCTGTGGACGTGTTTTAATTGTGTAAAAGTTAAAGGCTCTCTTCTAAATCACATAAAGAGCTAATAATAAGGGCAGTATGAAGGTGATAAAAGTCACACACTTTCAAATTTAGTGGAACATACGATAACTGACATGCATTTATCCTCCAGTAATATTACAAGACAAAATATATGGTTACTCAAAGTTCGTTCTTGAAAACAAAACTGGAATATTACCTTAATAAGTTACCAATATATTTATTAGCACTGAAACAGCAAGGGACTCCAGGTACAAGAACAATCCTCTGATCCCTCAGAGGCCATGAGATCTCACTGGAGCCCCCAGTGTGTCTTCTTGAGTTAACCAGTGACGTTTATGACCAGGCTGGTGCTAGCGTTTCAGTAATTGGACTTGCTATTTGTTGGCTTAGGCTAACCCTGTTGCGTTCCGGAGATGCCACCAGGGGGAGCTGTGGGAAATGCAGCGTCCTACTTTGGGCTTCCGCCACACCTGGGAATAATCCCTGACCTTCCTAATGAGCCACCTGGAATTCTTCCGTGTGCGACTTTAAATGAGCCAGATACCTCACAGAGACAAGTCGGGAGGATGAGGGACTAATTTTGCCCACAGAGGAGTGGAGGTGGATCGAGGAAGAGAAAGAGAAGAAAAGAAAGTACTGTGGGGAGCAATGGAAAAGCACTTGCCCACCATAATAAACGTGTGCTGTGCGGCAAAAACCTGTGTCTGGGTCTGTCTGAGTTGGGTTTGGGCAGCTGAACGGCCCTCTGCAGGCCATAGAGCACAAGGGAGGAACAAACCCAGGGCAGGGTGCAAGACAAGAACACACACAAACATGATCATCACACCCTAGGGCCGATTTAATATCGCCAATTCACCTAACCTAACCTTACCATGGGAGGAAACCAAAGAGCATTGGACACGGGGAGAACATGAAAACTCCACGCAGGGAGGGCCCAGGAACACGAACCCTGGTCTACTTACTGCTAGGCAGAAGTGCTACCACTGCAGCACCCAAGAAGAAGTTCTTAAGATAATTAAAAAACATGATTATTGGGGCTTTTCATGTCCTTCTGAAAGACACCACACTGGCAAATTCCACATATGGATGACTGGTACATAGATAAGGATTAAAGTTTGGCAACGCCAATGCATAAGAAGATTTTTTTTTGCAAGTAAAGATACAGCTAAACTTAAACAAGTAATCCAGATCAAGAGCTTTAGAAATAATTATCCTTAGGATTATAGAAAGCGGAACTGCTGTGTGCTGATCACAGGCTTGTCTTCTTCTAATCCTCTCAACGAGCAGAGATGGCATAGCGAGTGGGCAGATTATTTCTCATTGCAGCCACTTGGCCTCGCCCGATCAAGAAGTTTCCTAGAAGGGTCCGAGTTTTGCAGCTCTTAGCTGACTTCAGTCACAGAGGCTTCATGCAAGCATTGTGCCCTCGGCTGTATTGTAGAAACCTGCGTAAAAGTAGAGTTACCTTCTAGAAACTGACTCGAGGAAAAGAAAAATGTACTCATGATTTGATTTGATGTGGACTTAGTTTTGTGAAATTTGACTTGCTTGTATGGAAT
The DNA here is from genome assembly GCF_016835505.1 of Polypterus senegalus. Classification (NCBI taxonomy): domain Eukaryota; kingdom Metazoa; phylum Chordata; class Cladistia; order Polypteriformes; family Polypteridae; genus Polypterus; species Polypterus senegalus. The sequence goes on along the minus strand of NC_053164.1, from coordinate 6,880,188 downwards.
GTTATTTGTTTATAATAAATTCAATAAAATGCTTTAAAAAAAAATTTGCCCATGAAAAACAGCTGAGGTCGAAGTTTTACTATTGTAGACTAAGTGTGTTTGATTATCAAAAGCACAAGAAAATGTAGGCACTCGCTTTCTTTCTATTTTTATACAATGAACTTCATAAGTTCAATCATTTTTGCATTATTTCTAATCTGCCCTTCATCTCCAAAATTCTGGAAAAAATAGTAGCTATCCAACTTCACCCCCACTTACAGTCACATAAAAAAGTTTTAAAATGTCCTTGGATTTTTGTTTCTCATTGGCTGAGCTTTCAAAGTATCAACTTCCTTTTAATATCTGACATACCTTATGGACACAGTAGGATTTCAGCAGTGACATTAAGTTTTATTGGATGAACAGAAAATATGCAATATGCATCATAACAAAATTAGACAAGTGAATTAGTGTGGGCACCCCAACAGAGATATGACATCAATACTTAGTTGAGCCGCCTTTTGCTCCTTTGAGCCTCCAGACGCTGTCCTCCTATAGCCTTTGATGAGTCTCTGGATTCTGGATGGAGGTATTTCTGACCATTCTTCATACAAGATCTCTCCAGTTCGGTTCAATTTGATGGACAGCCTGCTTCAAATCATCCCATAGATTTTCGATGATATTCAAGTCAGGGGACTGTGACGACCATTCCTGAACATTGTACTTCTCCCTCTGCATGAATGTCTTTGTAGATTTGGGTCATTGTCTTGTTGGAATATCCAACCCCTGCTTAAGTAACTTCAACTTTGTGACTGATGCTTTAACATTATCCTGAAGAACTGGTGGATATTGGGTTGAAATCATCCGACTCTCGACTTTAACAAGGGCCCCAGCCCCTGAACTGGGCACACAGCCCCACAGCATGATGGCACCTCCACCAAATTTGACAGAAGGTAGCAGGTGTTTTTCTTGGAATGCGGTGTTCTTCTTCCGCCATGCAAAGCACTTTTTGTTCTGACCAAATAACTCCATTTTTCTCTCATCAGTCCAAAGCACTTTGTTCCAAAATGAATCTGACTTGTCTAAATGAGCATTTGATACAACAAGCGACTCTGTTTGTGGTGTGAGTGCAGAAAGGGCTTCTTTCTCATCACCCTGTCTTACAGATGTTCTTTGTGCAAATTATGCTGAATTGTAGAATGATGTACAGATACACCATCTGCAGCGAGATGTTCTTGCAGGTCTTTGGAGGTGATCTGTGGGTTGTCTGTAACCATTCTCACAACCCTGCTCATATGCCGCTCCTGTATTTTTCTTGGCCACAACTGTGCCTGTGGCCTTCCATTTCCTGATTCCATTCCTTACAGTTGAAGCTGACAGTTTAAACCTCTGAGATGGCTTTTTGTAGCCTTCCCCTAAACCCTGAGACTCAACAGTCTTTGTTTTCAGATCTTTTGAGAGTCGCTTTGAGGATCCCATGCTGTCTGTCACTCTTCAGAGGAGAGTCAAAGGGAAGGAAGTACAACTTGCAGTTGACCGCCTTAAATACCTTTTACCACTCATGATTGGACACTCCTGTCTATGAAGTTCAAGGCTTCACGAGCTCATTCAACCAAGTAATCAGCATTGAGCAGTGACAGGCATTCAAATCAGCCAAATTACAAGAGGACCCACATTTTTGCAAAGCCAGTTTTTCACATTTGATTACATTTCATACAACTAAATACTGCATCACTAAAAATCTTTGTTCGGAAAACACCGCAGTACTCAGATGTTCCTAGGAAATGAAACACAAACCACTGGTATCTTTTTTTGTTGAAAGTACAGTAAATAATTATGCTGGCTGAGAGGGGTTCACAAACTTTTTCATATGACTGTATCTCATAATGATCTATATGAAGAGTTCCAATCTGGTTTTCACCCCCTCCATAGTACAGAAATGGCACTTCTTAAAATTATTAACAACCTTCTTATGGCAGCTGATTCTGGTTTAATTGCTATTCTCATTCTCCTTGATCTGAGTGTGACCTTTGATACTATTTGTCACACTACTGTCCTTAATAGATTACCTTTGATTGGCATTACCCACAATCCACTAGATTGGTTCATATCCTTCCTCTCAGGCCGCACTCAATTTGTTCAGCTTATAACTTTCACATCCCAACCCACCGCTGTTACTTCAGGTGGGCTCTGTCCTGGAGCCTCTTCTTTTTATTATTTACCTTCTTCCCCTTATCAATCATCTTTAGTAAATATAACATTCATTTTCACTGTTATGCTGATGACACCCAGCTCTACCTTGCTAGTAAACCCACCTTTTCTTTTGCATCATCTTCACTTATTAACTGCATTGATGAAATTAAATCCTGGTTTTCTTCAAAATTTCTTAAACTTAACAGTGACAAAGCTGAGGTTCTCCCCATTGGTACAAGATCATCATTATCCAAAGCTGATAATCTTTCACTTGCTATTGATAACTCCTTTGTTTCCCCTTCACCTCAGGTCAAGTGTCTGGGTATCATCTTTGATTTTTCCAATCTCACATTAATAACATCACCAGGGGCCTCATGTGTAAACGGTGCGTACGCACAGAAACGTTGCGTAAGAACTTTTCCACGTTCAAATCGCGATGTATAAAACCTACACTTGGCGTAAATCCACGCACTTTTCCACGGTACCTCATACCTTGTCGTACGCAAGTTCTCCGCTCGGTTTTGCAGACTGGCGGCACCCAGCGTCAAAGCAGTGCTACTGTTCCTGACGCGGCTTTATAAATACACCGAAACTAACCACATATTGTTTATTAGTGTAATGCATCTGATTGTAATTAACTTGTAACAATATAATGGTAGAGGGAACAGCCATAGTATTCCAAATACCATAACTGCTTTAGCGTTGTTACTCTCACTTCTTCTTCTTTCAGCTCCTCTTGTTAGGAGTTGCCACAGCGGATCATCTTTTTCGATATTTCTCTCACTGCACCACTCAGAGTATTTATATCACTGTATCTGAGTGTGAATCACAGCAGCAGCTGATCGAAAAGGGAATTATCGGTATACAGCTTCAAGGACACGCTGTCTCAGACACTGCAAAATGTTTTAAAGCCTTTCCTGTACGGACCTCGCGGTTCAGAAACAGAAACGATATCATTTATAAGGTGAAATTCAGCAAAATATGTTTATTAAATTATACACATAAAACTTTAACTTCATTTAAATAATCTATATTCTTCACTGGGAGTGTCGTTAAGGATAGAATAATTAAACATGTACTACGAAGATATTTCAATGTTATTTAAACGTTTTGAAGAATCGGCGCTAAGCTTACAGATGGCTTAACGTCTATTACAGAGCTGACTGTGTGGCGATCGGTTACTTGGGGAAAGAAAAGCACTGACTGCAGTGACGGCTACGCCAAAATATATTGAATATAAAACAGAAAGATAAAATAACGACACAGCTAAAAACACAGCGACAAATTTCGGCAAAAGTTAAATGCTTGTGTCATGAGCACGAGGCGGCTATGCAGTGTCTGCAACGGACGTGGCCATCCACCGTGCATAAGCTACCTTATTGACGGGCGGGCGAAGGAGCCACCGATTCTTCCTCTGCCCAGTGCCACCACAAGCCGAGCTGCCCCTGATTGTACTGCTGCAATAAATTATTTCATCGAAGTGAAACACATGTTTAATAACGTGCTTTAACTCCTATCATCATGAAAATGACATCACGTATACATCTCAGTATTTTAGTTATTCAGAGAACTGTAATATCACGAATGTAATGGATTCTGTGTCCAGTTGGAGGAAGAGAGCCGGTTTAAGAAGCAAGTAGTGATTCACACACACAGAGCACATAGAAGATCAAATACAAAACAAAGCATTTAACGTGCTACTTTAATTACGATGTGATTTGAGATACTGGTTAATTAAACGATTTTAAGATGAAGTTTATGATGTTCTACTTTAATGACAAAATAAACTATGTGATTAAAGTGGAAATGTCGAGATTGAAGTTGACATTTCGTGCTTTTTCCCCACCGTGTGGCTTTTTTCTCTGTACCCTAATAAGCTTTCATATGACACTCAGACAGTGGGCTTACAACTCGGCTTTTCACGGCGACTTTGATATGTGACTTCTTTTTTATTTCCGGCACTGTGCGATTTGTGAATGTGAGCTTTCAAGTTTCTCCAACACGCTATGTCACTCGATCAACTTCCTTTTGTTGATTATACCACGGTTTATTTGAACAAATAGTATGTTTTTCATTTGCCTCCACTTGGTATTCGCTGAAATTCTTATATTTTCCCCCATGCTTTTCCCATTGTCTTTTCACAGAAGGCTGCGCTTAAGGGCGATTTATATTGATTTGCATATTCAAATAGGCGTTATTCTGGGAGGATTTGGGGCGTTACATAATGCGCGTGCACGAGCGTTAGTTTTCACGCTGATCGGGATTTATGTAACGGAAGAACGTGGAAGTTGGAGTGCGCACAGATTCCTGCATCTGGATTTTTCTGTGCGTAGACACATTTCGCCTTTTGTGCTTACGCCATGTTATAGTGCGAGTTCTACGCACGGCGTTATACATGAGGCCCCTGGTCTGCTTATTTCCACCTACATAATATTAAATTGCATCCGCACCTCCCTCACTCCCCATACCACTGCCATTCTCGTTTACAGTCTTGTTACTTGTCGTCTGGTCTCCTCTTTGGTCTCTCTAATAAATTTCTCCATAAGATTCAGCTAGTCCAGAATTCTGCTGCTCGCCTCATTACTTGAACCTCATCTAGTCACCATATTACTCCGGTCTTGCAGCAGCTTTATTGGCTCCCAATTAAGTTTCAAATTGATTTTAAAATTCTGCTGTTAACATTTAAGGCCATTCATAACCTCGCCCCTCCATATTTGTCCAACCTTCTTCATGTTGCCATTCCCTCCTGTAACCTTAGATCCTCTTCCTCCATCAATCAGACCATCCTTCTCGCCCATCTAACCTCCATGGGGAGTGGAGCATTCAACCATTCTGCTCCCAAGCTCTGTAACTCACTACCTACTGAGCTTAGAAAAATCAAATCATTTTCAACTTTTAAATGTAAACTTAAAACCCATCTGTTCAAAATGGCTTTTTCTTTATGATTACAGTGGCTTTGTCAGTCAGTCATTGTCCAACCCGCTATATCCTAACACAGGGTCACGGGGGTCTGCTGGAGCCAATCCCAGCCATCACAGGGTGCAAGGCAGGAACAAATTCCTGGGCTGGGCATCAGCCCACCACAGGGCACAGACACTCGGGACAATTTAAGATCGCCAATGCACCTAACCTGCATGTCATTGGACTGTGGGAGTAAACCATCGCGGACACAGGGAGAACATGCAAACTCCACGCAGGCAGGACACAGGAAGTGAACCCAGGTCTCCTTACTGCGAGGCAGCAATGCTACCCACTGTGCCACCGTACCACCCACAGTGGGTTTGGTTGATTTTAGTTTTATATTTTCTGTATTTTCTGATGTTTTGTTTATAATGTGCTTTTTTATTTATTGTTTGTTTGTTGTCCTTGAGTGCTTACAAAGGCACCTTGCATAAATGAAATGTATTATTATTATTATTATAACTGTAGCTGCCGGAGCATAAGGTGAAGTCAAGCATGGGTAAAACGCGTGTCTAAAGAAATCTCAAAGTCCAAAAGTTTGTTTTTAAAATATTTAGTGAAAGTTAAATGCAAAAATCCACACAAGAATAAAAGAAAAATATAGTTACACACGTAGAATAAAAGGCAAAAAAAGAAAAAATGTATCTTCTATAAACTTAGCTTTTCTTGAGAAACTTTAGTTATTTCTGTACTTAAAAGTTCTTTACTTCTTCTTTCTATACTTAAAGGTTCTTAATTTCTTCTTCTGTATGCCTTAAGCATACGGTCGGTTCAACACTTAAATAAGTGCTGTTTTTTACGAGTTACTTCACACTCAAAAGGCCCGTAGGCTGGTTGGCACGGTTTAAAACCTTATGCCTTCCACACCTTACTCAAGGCAAGGCTGTCACTAACTGAAGAACATTGTTCACTCAAAGCTGTTAGAAATGGCAGGAATACACCAATATAATTCTATTCAAGGGGGTTATAGGAACCTCCCATAGACATGCATTGTCATCCAGCAAAACATTCATGAATCTTATAGAACTAGGAAAATGGCTCTTACAATAACGTTTGGGACAAAAACACATTTTTCCTTGAATTGGCCCTCTGCTCCGTAGTTTAAAATTACAAATCCAAAAATTCAGATATTGTGATTAAGGTGCACACTGTAGACTTTTATTTAAGGGAAAATGCGTACATTCTGGTCACACCAGGTGGAAATGACAACACTTCTTGCATGCAGTCCCCCATTTCAGGACAGCATGAATGTTTGGGCAAAGGTCTATTAAAGGCATTAATATTTTTTAAATGATATTATTATCTGTCTTTAACAGGTACAGTGGGTTCTGTTTAATAATACGCTTTCACTTGAAACTTATCACTTCTAAAGTCACATTTAACAGAATGGCCTTTTGTTTTTTAATGAGCTTTTCCAACCAGTTCACAAATCTGTTCTGGACCTTTGATGTCCAAGATAATGAAAGAAACATCAGCAGCACATGTAAGAAAATGAGTGATGCACAGCACATGAATGCAGAAGTGCAGATCAAGCCCCAGCCAACACAGCAGGCTGGCAGAGAAGGGGCTAGCTGCAGACCCCCAGGGCTCTGTGATTCAGGAAATCCACTGAGCAGCTCATCAGATTGAATGGTTTATGTGACAAGATTTACAAAGCAGCAACACACAATAAGCCCTCCTAGACACGGCTACTCAGTACTTGCCATTTCTGTTTCTATAACCCTAATCTTAACCATAATGTAAAAAGAGAGGCCCACCACATTAACAAAAGGGCAGGCTCAGTTAAGGACGGGACATTCCCCGTGGGATGGGCTGCCACAAATTGGGACCTGAGAGCTGCTGATGCCTCAGCACCCCACCAGTTCTGATTCCTTACAGGTCTGACCCCATTGGCTCTCCAACGGTTTTGACTCTTCCAGGGATGGGGTTCCCAAGAAGTCAGTAGACTTAAATTGGGAGAGCATGGGGGTTCATGAGGTCACTGGAAAGGGATGTGTGGTGCTCCTGATATCTCTGCAAATAGACAAAGGTCCAAGTGTTTAGAGTTCTGGTGCTTCCTGTCTTGCTATATGGTTGCGAGACACAGATGTTATCTAGTGACCTGAGATGAAGACTGAACTCCTTCATGTGTGTCTCTTTGGAGAATCCTTGGGTGCTGCTGGTTTGACATTGTGTTGCTCACAGAGTTCTGAATGACTCACGTGATCTGAATTGTGAGGGAGTGTCAGTTACGGCACTATGGTCATGTGGCTCAATTCCCCAAGGGTGATCCAGCTCACAGGATCCTCAATGTTGAGGACCCCAAGTGGCCAGACCAGGCCAAGGGGACGTCCATGTAACACCTGAATTAGAACAAAACTGAGTGCCATTATGAACAACGCTGCACATCCTCTCTCTGCTACACCAGCACTGAGGACTTTGAGACATCAGAAGTGTGTCAAGAAACAAGCCTGGGGGTCCTTTATACCAATAGCAACATACCTGTATAGAACCACACTGGCACTGCCAAGTCAGAATTTTTTTTTTCTTTTTAATTTTATAATGTAAATAAGAAATGTTATGTAGCTAAAAACAGATAAATACAGGATATACAAAGCATTAAGAAGACTATAAATTAGAATGAAATACTACATTCAATACTAAAAGAAAGCCTGAACAAATCACATAATTTATGATATAACACACACACAAATTATTACAGTACAATCCCACTTAACTGGCATCGCATTAACCAGCCGACAGATTAACCGGCCTGTTAAAATAAAATTAAATTTTTAAAAAAACTTTTAATCCTGAGTTCTTCTTTATATTATATGTATGCATTTCCTTCTTTCCTGGAAGGTGAGAGGTATTTTAAAACCAGCAAACAATAAAACAGTGTTCAAATTAAAAAAAGTGCAGTGTATCAAAAGTCTTCTTTAAATAAATAATCCATTAAAACGAGTGAATAAGTGGAAGTTAAAATCCATTAGTAAAAAAACAACGTCCTTTAAAAGCAACACAAACAAGGTTAAAACAATGGCTGGAAGAGGTCTCTTAAAATCCAAAGAGTGGTGCCTTCTTCTTAACTATAACTATAACTTTACTTTTATAATAATTGTTCAATATTAATTTGATTTGATTACTTGTTGGTGGTTCTTTCAGATACATAGTATAAAAATATAATCATTGTCTTGTTTACTCCTCAAATATTTATGCCCACGTCTGAGTATATGAGAAAGTCAAGGGGAGACTACTCCCAAATTTTGTTTTCATTATTACATTCCTTTTCCAGTTTCCTTTCAAGTTAACACTAGAATTACCAGAGCCTACGAAAAAACTCGTAGATCTGTCCCACCTTAAATCGCTTCTTACAACTGTTCTCACCTCTCTGCCAGCGTCCTTTGTCCTGTAAATGTGCTGATAAAGACAAGCTGAAAGCAGCCTTCCATCCTCCACCGACTTAGAACATGCACAAACTTCTCCGAGCTCATGCTTTGATTGATTATCTGGGAGTGAAGTGGAGTTTTAGAGTGAAAATAATAAATCGTTATATGGAACACATGCATTTCACGCGTGTTCCGTTTCTACAGTAAGCTGTGTAAACACATTGTTAAAACAGAAACTTTTTCATATTTTAGTAATAAATGTTACAAAATGTAGGCAGAAACTATAAAATGTGTGAAGCTTGAAGGCCAACGATCAAATAAACACTTTCACAAAAGGTTCAAGATTGTCACAAGAACTTCTGTGGTGTACCGACAAGGTTTTGTCACGCAGCAGACTTGCTGTACCTCAGTAGTCCCGAGTTTGATTCCCCACTAGGGAGAAAATGATTTTCTTTTTTTTAACCTTCGCTGTTCTGCCTGCCTGAACTCCCTGTCTATCTATATAGTAATAACAGTAATTTTATTATAATATAGCAACTTCCCTGTCTGCCTATCATATAGTGCCTTTCTTTCCTATCTATCTATATATCTATCCCCTTAGTGTTTTTTTTTATGTATTTATTATACAGTGCCCTATAGGGTGCCAAACAGGCAATTACAATGATTTTCGGAATATATAAAGTCATTCCTGACTATCTAAAGTCAAAACTTGAATATATAAAGTAATTCCTGAATATATAAAGTCGGTGTCGGAATATATAATGTCAAAACTTATTATATAAATATGTAAAATCATTCCCAATTATATATAACTTCAAATCCTGATTATATAAAGTCAGCATCGGAATATATAAACTCATTTTTGAATATATAAAGTCAGTGTTGGAATATATAAAATCATTCCTGAATATATAAAATTTCCGTGCTTGTCATTTCACTTGTGTTCGGGCTTGTGAGGTTCATCCAAAAATTCGCCTATACAAAAAGAATAAATAAATATAGTGTTCAAAATGCCAGGCACATACATCATTTTGAATGAATTAACTGAAGTGTTTTTTTTTTATACCTTTTTCTGAAGATGTTTTTGTTAATTTAGTTCATTACGTTGTAGTAGGAACTCATTGCCTCTGTTATAGCGCATCTATGAAAACAGCAGTGTTAAATGCGGGGAAGGGGGGTTCGAGTTGGGATCGTTAACGCGGCTGAGAGAATAACAGAATAAAAAAAAAATCTAACCTTTACAAGTATCATAAATTACACCGGCTGTTACAAAATGGAATCAAATGTAGGTTTTATTTTAAAATAGTAAGAATACATGCAGCTCACTTTTCAAAACAGACTCATCTAGAATCAAACCCGTGAAGTTCAGACTACCAGTCAAGAGCTGATGCCGTTGTGCCACCACAGCGCTCTTAGCAAAAGCATGTCAATATCGCACTCTAACGCGGGTTGTTTTTCTGTAGTTATATTTTTAAATAAAAGCACACTTGTTCTATTATATTTGTATTTTTTGTGAAACTGTTTCTTTGATATTTGGACTTCAGGCTTCACACATTATAAACTTCATGTCTACATTTTGTCAATTATGACTAAAACATTTCTTTTTTAATGATCTGTGTACATAAATTGTTGTAGACACAGAACACACATGAAATGCAAGTGTTCCAAATAACGATATAGTATTTATAAAAGGTGTCATTTTGCTTGACTTCTCACTCTATACAACTCTAAGCAACTGACACGCAGGTAAACAGACTTGAGCTGAGAAAACTGTGCGCCGGTGGGGAATGTGATAGTAGGCTGCTTGCTGTTTGCTGCTTAGCCACAAATTTAGAAGACAAAAGACGTGACGGAGTGGTGTGAAGCGTTTTAAGGTGGGATGGATCTATGAGTTTTTTCGTAGGCTCTGGTAATTCTAGTGTTAAAACTGCTGCAGTTATTACACGTACAACGTGGGCACCAAAGGTAAAGTGGAGTAACACCTGTGAAGAAAGAAAACAGAAAGCAAAATGGAATTTTTGAATTGGGCATGTGCTTGGGCTACCCAAGTGAGTTAGTGGAGGAATAGCCCTGTGGACATGTAGGCCCAGCATCAGCACACAACTTTTATTCGTTTTATGATTAGTTCACTCCTCTCACGTTTACATTACATTCTCAAACCTGAATTACGCAACAAAAGAAGGAGCTCAGTGACATATGTAGGTAGGAAAATACGTTTACTCTGACCCAGGAGAGTTTTCTTCTCTTCTGAGGAAGTCCAGGCTTGTTGGGTTACCAAAAAACAGGTCCTGTTAAAGCCCACTGTGGCCTTCCTTGTGTGATTTTTGGGATACCCAAGAAGTAAAGTGTTGTTATTATTACCATACTTGAGTCACTCAGATTTTTCAGCCAGTTAGCACCATTTTTTCCTCTGACACGCTTGATAAATATGTATGACTCAGGCACTGTCGCGAGTGGCAGCCTTTCCAGTAGCTCCATGTACGACTTTATCTTTCTACCTTTTTCTCTGTTTTTCTCTATTTCACTGATCACTCCTACCACTTTCTTTTATGTGGACTCGTTCCCTGGTCACTTTTTACTACTTTTTACTACTTGGACATGGATTTTTACACACCAAGACTCGTCTATTCAAGTAGTCAACTTCTAGCTCTGAGGACAAATGCCTGCACCGGTGTGGTTCCCTATTTACCTAACAAGGTAAGAAGGTCGTATCGTGGCAGCAGAGCCAGTGCTAAGCTAAAAGCTAAGCAGCTAGCGAGAAAGTGCCAATACATGCCTTCGGTGCCTTCTGTGATCCTGGGAAATGTGAACTCAATACCAAATAAGATCAACAAACTGGCTGCGCTGGTGAAAAATGTCAGGACCTACAAAGAATGCAGTTTGTTGTGTTTTTGTGAAACGTGGCTAATAAGTACCATCCCAGATGCTAACGTGGAGCTACCCGGGTTTAGCACAGTTAGAGTGGACAGAGATGCAAATACCTGCGGGAAGCGGAAAGGAGGAGGACTCGCTCTCTATGTGATTTCAAGGTGGTGCAATTCTGGACATGTAAACGTTAAAATCTCCACTTGCTGCAGGGACATCGAACTGTTGGCCGTAAGTCTGTGTCCATATTACTTGCCCAGGGAGTTTGGACACGTCATTGTTGTCATTGTTTACATCTCCCATTGAGCAAACGCGGAGATAGCGAGTGACATCATCCATTCCATAGTTGCTAAATTACAAATGCAGCACCCTGAGGCGCTTCTGCTAATCGCTGGAGACTTTAACCTTTTGACGCTGGACAAAACATTAACTGCCTTCTCCCAGTATGTGGATTGTAACACCCTGGACTATTGACCTATGCAAACGTTAAAGACGCATACAGCGCCACCCCGCTGCCTGTGCTTGGGAAAGCAGATCATAACTTGGTTCTGCTTCAGCCTCAATACAAACCAAGAGTGAGGGCGCTACCTACAACCACACGCTCATTCAGGAAGTGGTCCCCTTAAGCAGAGCAGGCTCTGAGAGACTGGAACTACAGACTGGGAGATATTGCAGGGGTCACATAGTAAGAACATTGAGGAGATTGTTGACTGCACTACTGACTACATCAACTTCTGTATGGTCATTGTAGTTCCAGTAAGAACAGTACGCTGCTATGCTAACAACAAGCCATGGGTTACGAGTGACATCAAAGGCCTTTTGAACCAGAAGAAAAGGGCTTTTAAAGACAGTGATCAGCATGAGCTCAAACGCGTGCAGAAGGAGCTCCGAGTCCAGCTCAGGGTGACGAAGGAGCAGTACAGGAGAAAGCTGGAGCAGAAGTTGCAGAATAACAGCATGAAGGAAGTGTGGGATGGGATGAAGATCATCAGTGGCTGCAGCTCGAAGCGGGGTGCCGCCATCGAGACAGACGTGAAGAGAGCAAACCAGATGAACAACTTCTTTAACAGGTTTGACCACCCTAACCCACTCTCACCTCGGAGTACTGCACCCTCCAACCATCCTTCTGCTGAAACCAGCATTGGTGAGACATCCCCACCCACAATTAGAGCAGCACAGGTGAGCAGAGAGCTGAGGAGACTTCGTGCCAGCAAAGCAGTGGGTCCAGAAGGAGTATCGCCACGACTGCTGAAGGCCTGTGCGTTGGAGCTGGGGAGTCCTCTACAGCGCATCTTCAACCTGAGCCTGGAACAGGGGAGAGTCCCGAGGCTCTGGAAAACATCTTGCATCACCCCAGTCCCAAAGGTATCACGTCCTAGTGAGCTGAATGACTTCAAGCCTCTCGCTCTGACATCACATGTGATGAAGACCATGGAGCGGCTGCTATACCGATCCCTCTCCCACTTGGACAGAGGCAGTGGTGTTGTAAGACTTATGTTTCTGGACTTCTCTAGCGCCTTCAACACCATCCAACCTCTGCTCCTTAGGGACAAGCTGACAGAGATGGGAGTAGATTCATACCTGGTGGAATGGATCGTGGACTATCTTACAGACAGACTTCAGTATGTGCGTCTCAGGAACTGCAGGTCTGACATTGTGGTCAGCAGCACAGGAGCTTCGCAGGGAACTGTACTTTCTCCTGTCCTGTTCAGCCAACATACATTGGACTTCCAAAACAACTCGGAGTCCTGCCACGTGCAAAAGTTCATTGACGACACTGCTATTGTGGGCTGCATCAGGAGTGGGCAGGAGGAGGAGTATAGGAACCTAATCAAGGACTTTGTTAAATGGTGTGACTCAAACCACCTACAACTAAACACCAGCAAAACCAAGGAGCTGGTGGTGGATTTTAGGAGGCCCAGGCCCCTCATAGACCCCGTGATCATCAGAGGTGACTGTGCAGAGGGTGCAGACCTATAAATACCAGGCAGTGCAGCTGGATGATAAAATAAGTACTGGACTGCCAATACTGATGCTCTGTGCAAGAGAGGATAGAGCCGACTATACTTCCTTAGAAGCCTGGAGTCTTTCAATATCTGCAATAAGATGCTGCAGATGTTCTATCAGACGGTTGTGGTGAGCGCCCACTTCTACGCGGTGGTGTGATAGGGAGGCAGCATAAAGAAGAAGGGCGCCTCACACCTGGAAAAACTGGTGAGGAAGGCAGGCTCTATTGTAGGCACGGAGATGGACAGTTTGACATCCGTGGCAGAGCGACGGGCACTGAGCAGACTCCTGTCAATCATGGAGAATCAACTGCATCCACTGAACAGGATCATCTCCAGACAGAGGAGCAGCTTCAGCGACAGACTGCTGTCACCGTCCTGCTCCACTGACAGACTGAGGAGACCCCACACTATGCAACTCTTCAGTTCCACCCAGGGGGTAAACATTAACATTATGCAAAGTTATTGTCTGTTATACCTACATTGTTATCACTCTTTAATTTAATATTTTTTTTATCAGTATGCTGCTGCTGGAGTACGTGAATTTCCCCTTGGGATTAATAAAGTATCTATCTATCTATCTTTCTATCTATCTATCTATCTAAATACGGACTCTGGTTTCACCTTCTATTAGGCCTTTGGGAATTTAAAAACCTGAAAACAATTAAATGGGTCTGAAAATGTTATGTTATGCAGTGTAGCCCTTTCCTGCATTTAGACCAAAAGATGAACTGTCCATTAATGAACTGCTTGAGCTGAATGGCCTGATCTCGTGTTTATTCATTTCTTTACACCTCCTCTGAAACTGAAGGCCAAATCATAGAGAGACGTGTCTGTTTAACTGTCGGAGAGAGAGAAAAAAAGGGGGTGGTTTGGAAATAATTTACAATTGGCAGCAAATGAAATATGTGGTGAGAATCCTGTCTGACCCCAGATGATGCTGTGCCAATTCCCTCGCCTTAGCATGCCATCTGACAGACAGGCTTATCGTGATCAATACAGCGGAACCGATGGAGGGAAATCACTTGGTCAACAGTCATCACCCTGGCAGCGGGCTGCCATGTCCTTAGCAATCTTCTTCTCTTCAGTTGTTCAGCCGTGGGGTCCGGAGTGGGGGAATAATATAAACACGAGGCTAACACAACCTTCACTCTAGCACATCTGAGAAGATTCTTATACTCCTGGCTTACATTTCAAATAAATGTCTCAGAGTAATAGTAAATGTATAACCCGAGGACTTTTGCACCATATTAGAGAAATAAATTGAAAAGCTCATTGTATATAAAACATGGGCTTTAAATTATGTGAATGCATTAAGCTCTCTGTATATAAAGTGCTAACGGTTGTCTGTCTGTCAAGACATTACTCCACTGGACCTAACACCTTAGTCTTAATCAAGAGCTTATGACCTGATACATTCTCTTATAGCAAAAAGTCTGAGGTGCTGGCAACCTTGGCACAATAATCGACCCTCAGGACTTTCTCAAAGGCAGATGCCATTTGCTGAGCGGAAAGAATAAGCGGATCACACAAGGAGCAGGAAGAAAAGCAGCGCCATCTGCTTAGTGTCAGGTAAGAGATTTAATTTAAGGTATTTAATATAGGATACGGGAAACTGAAAGAAAATACAAGTAGTACTATCAACTGAACATCTTACTGGTGGGCAGAAAAGTAAGTCAGTCATCATCTAGCCTGCTTGGTCCTGATCAGGGTCGTGGTGGGTTCTGGAGCCTGTCCTAGCTAGAATATCGCGCAAGGTAGGAACAAATCCTGGACAAGGGCAGCAGTCCATTTGAGGTGTGAACACAGAAACACACACACACACCCATGCATGTAAACACACACACGCACAGACACACACATACACACACACCCGCATGCACTCGTAAACACACACACACACCCACACATGCACAGATACATACTGTACATACCCTCACACACATACACATACACACACACCAACCAAACACTAGGGCTAATTTCTTTATGTCCCTACAAGCTCATCTAGTTGTGTTAGTAAATTAAATCAAAGGATGGATGAGATCTACTTGTCTTTAAACACCGATAAAACAGAGATGTTAATTATTGGAGTGAATGGCGCTGATCACAACAATATTTTGGCATCATTGAACTCATTTGGAATCACCATTAATTTTACTGAATCAGCCCGCAATCTCGGAGTTATCTTTGACTCTAGCATGTTATTTAAAGTGCACATTACAAAGTTGTCCAAATTGTGTTTCTTCCAACTTAAAAATGTTGGGAAATTAAAACGTTTTCTAAATTAGCGGGATTCTGAGAAATTAATTCATGCATTTATTTCTAGTAGGATTGACTACTGGATGTTCAAACTGTTCTTTATACAGCCTCCAGTTAATCCAAAATGCTGCTGAAAGAATTATTACAAGAACAAGAAAATACAAACACATAACTCCAGTTCTTCAATCCTTACACTGGCTCCCGGTTAAGTTTAGGGCAGATTTCAAAATCCTCCTTTTAACATATAAAGCATTAAATGGCCAAGGTCCGCCTTACTTATTTGAACTTATTATGACTTACAAACCAGAGCACACATTAAGAACTCAAGATGCCAACCTGATTAGGATTTCAAGAATTAATAAAATAACAGTGGGAGGTCGAGCTTTTAGTTACAAGGCCCCTAAGCTGTGGAATGGCCTGCCTGCTACTATAAGAGATGCCCCTTTGGTCTCGGCCTTTAAATCCCAGCTGAAGACTCACTACTTCAGTTTAGCACACCCTGCCTAGAGCTGCTGATTAACATAGGAGACTGCATCTCTGTTGTTAGTGATTAGCACTAAAACATAAGTAAAATGATAATTTGTTACTAACTCTCACCTATTCTGTTTCTTTTCTTGGTACTCAAATGTGGCGCTTGGTGCCATGGCCCACCTGCCAAGTTGTTTTGCCTGCCTAAAGTAACGTCATTTCTGATGGAGGATCGCAGGAATCACCGGGTAGAGGTCCTTTAATCGGATTGGCTGGCCCAGCACTGACTCAGCAGTGGAATGGCCAATATAGGGAAGTAGCTTGATGGCCGAGGTCTCAAATTAAAATCCTATAATGTGAGATCATCTACTGTAGAATTCTGCTCTTTACTTGTAATAATTCTATTGCACTATTGTATTGTATTGAAGATTACTTGTGTTCTGTTCTGTGTATTGTATTGACCCCCCATCTTTTTGACACCCACTGCACGCCCAACCTACCTGGAAAGGGGTCTCTCTTTGAACTGCCTTTCCCAAGGTTTCTTCCATTTTTTTCCCTACAAGAGTTTTTTGGGAGTGTCTCCTTGTCCTCTTAGAGAGTAAAGGCTGGGGGGCTGTCAAGAGGCAAGGCCGTGTAAAAGCCCATTGAGGCACTTCTTATGTGATTTTGGGCTTTGCAAAAATAAATTGTATTGTATTGTATCTACTGCTTATCCCCAAGAAAATGCTACATACCTGTTCCCCATTTAAAATCAAGAGTATGATTTGTGATTCTTGCTCATAGAAGTCAGTTGTAGTAAGTCTTTGATGACTGGGGGTCCGCGTGTTTCATAGTTAATACTGAATGCTATAGTGATTTTGTACCTTAACTCTTTTCAAGAAGATACCGGGCATTTTGAAATAATGCTCATCAATCAATTAACCAATGAACAATTTAGTTATGTTTCCATCTCAGTCACCAATATAAGGTGTCATATAAAAACCCTTGACGTATATTTTAAGGAAGTCACTTCACACTGAGGAAATTCCAAAGGACTGGAAATATTATCCTGTTATATGAAAAGGGTGACAAGGAAGATCCAAGCAACTGTAGGCCAGTTAGCTTAACGTGCATCACAGGAAAATTAATGGAAGGAATTATTAAGGAGAAGACTGAGGAACACGTGACAAGAACAGGAGTTCTTGGGTTCATAACAGGGAGGTCGTGTTTGACCAACCTGCTGGAATTCTATGAGGATGCAACAATAGGATACGATTAAAATGGAGCCGATGATATTATTTATCTCGACTTTCAGAAAGTATTTGATAAGGTGCCACATGAGAGGTTTGGCTTCAAACTGAAACAAGTGGGAGTTCAGGGAGATGTTTTTAGAACAGAATTGGCTCAAACAGATGAAGCAGAGGGTGATGGTGCGAGGAATCTTATCAGAATCAAGTGGTCTCCAGCAGGAGTCAGTGCTGTGGTCGCTGCTATTTTTAATACGAGGGGTGTTCAAATATAATCAATAATTTATGAGGTCCACTTTATTTGTTGAAAACGACTTACACATTATTTTTCTGTGTAGTCTCCTGCCACTGAAGTCCACTTATTCCAGCACTCAGGAAACTTTTTAATCCCAGAAGAGCAGAAGTCTTTTGACTGCATCTTGATCCATTTTTGCTCAGCGTTAATAACTTCCACATTTGACTTGAATTTCTTCCCTCCTAAAAATTTCCTTAAGTGGAATGAAGAGATGATAGTCCCTCTCTGAATAACTTGCACCAATCATCTGAGATGGGATGACTCCTTCATTTGTCAAAAATTGAATAATAATTTGCTGCACAACACTACTGTATACCTCCTGCTCTGACATTACAACTGACAGGAAGGAGGGAGAGAGCAGCTAGCACTACTAACGCCAAGTCAAGTCTACCTTGCACTATTTATAAGAATACAGCATGAAAATTCCTTTTTATAATTGAGTACCCCTCATATATATTAAATGATTTGGATAGGAATATAAGCAACAAGCTAGTTAAGTTTATAGATGATACCAAGAGAAGTGGATTGGCAGATTACGGTATATGAGGGTTCCTCTTTCTCTTGCACGATTTGGTTCATCATCATCAGCAGGTCGTCATCTAATAACAGGCTTAAGTTTCGAGTCTGGTATTTTTCCGTCCATCCTTTTAAGCTCTGGAGGGTCATCAAGAAACTTTGGCACACAGACAGACACACACCCATCATCGACCCTAAAACGCCGAGATTTGTTGAAAATCTGAGACCAAAATTCTTGACGAATCTAAAGCTTTTGCTCTCCCCCTGTAGATGATAGGTTAGGAAGGGTGCAAAGCAAAAAGAAAAAAAAATCAAGTCCATACTTCCCATCTCCAACAAAAATCAAGGTAATCTAAAATGAGGAGCTAAATAGTGTTGAAGCAGACAGACACGACAGGGGCACCCTCAGCCCCAAAGAAAGCACTCAGAGTCTCAGGACAGGCAGCAGAATCAGGCTTCATTGTATGGCGCAGATACAGACTCAACCATGATGGAAAAATGAGCCTCCAGCAATTACAATTCTTATTATTTAAGCCATTATTCTTCCTCATCTGACTTCTAGCATTCCATTGCTCTAGTCCTGCCTCTAATTAATTCCACCAATAATTCTTAGTTGAGGAGGAGTCAAACACTGCTCTAGCCATCTTATCTATTTGATAAGGACTATTCTCTCCCCCTACTATCTCAGTGCTTGCTACCATAATTTACAACCAAAGAGTTCACATTTTCAATCTCTAAGCAAGGTGCCCATTCTTCAACTCTCAAGCACGTCTGAACTTTGGCTTATGGAAAGCTGGTGTTTTCAGGCACTTATCTCTATTATAAGACGTGATGACTTTTTCAGAGAGATACTTTCACGCCCCACGAGACAAGACTTTGTGCCAAGAGATTTAACCATGCCGGGGGCTGGAAATAAAAGACAAAGATTAGATGACAAGGTAGAATCCATCCATCCATCCATTATCCAGCCCGCTATATCCTAACTACAGGGTCATGGTGATCTGCTGGAGCCAATCCCAGCCAACACAGGGTGCAAGGCAGGAAACAAACCCCGGGTAGGGCACCAGCCCGCCTCAGACAAGGTAGAATGTCGAAAAGAATTCAAAAACATTGGCATGATACACATAAAGAGCAGGTTAGAGACAATGGAAGTATGAAAATTTGAAAGTCTCAAAAAAATGACAGTCTTCTTCTTCTTTCGGCTGCTCCCATTAGGGGTTGCCACAGTGGATCATCTTGTTCCATTTGTTCCTGTCCTCGTCATCTTGTTCTGTTACACCCATCACCTTTATGTCTTCTCTCACAACATCCATAAACCTTCTCTTAGGCCTTCCTCTTTTTCTCTTCTCTGGCAGCCCAATCCTTAATATCCTTCTCCCAATATACTCAGCATCTCTCTTCTGCACATGTCCAAACCAACGCAATCTCGCCTCCCTGACTTTGTCTCCCAACTGTCCAACCTTAGCTGACCCTCTAATGTACTCCTTTGTAACCCTGTCCATTCTCGTCACACCCAATGCAAATCTTAGCATCTTTGACTCTGCCACCTCCAGCTCTGTCTCCTGCTTTCTGCTCAGTGCCACCATCTCCAACCCATATAACATAGCTGGTCTCACTACCGTAGTGTAGACCTTCCCTTTCACTCTTGATGATACCCATCTGTCACAAATCACTCCTGACACTCTTCTCCACCCACTCCACCCTGCCTGCACTCTTTTCTTCACTTCTCTTCCACAATCCCCATTACTCTGTACTGTTGATTCTAAGTATTTAAACTCATCCACCTTCGCCAACTCTACTCCCTGCATCCTCACCACTCCACTGACCTCCATCTCAATTCACACACAAGTATTCTGTCTTTGTGGTCCTACTGACCTTCATTCCTCTCTTCTCTAGAGCATATCTCCACCTCTCCTGGGTCTCCTCAACCTGCTCCCTACTCTCACTACAGATCACAATGTCATCAGCAAGCACCATAGTCCATGGAGACTCCTGTCTAATCTCATTTGTCAGCCTGTCCATCACCTTTGCAAATAAGAAAGGGCTCAGAACCGAACCCTGATGTAATCCCACCTCCGTCACTCCTACTGCAGACCTCACCACTGTCACACTTCCCTCGTACATATCCTGTACAACTCTTACATACTTCTCTGCCACTCTCGACTTCCTCATACAATACCACAACTCCTCTCTGGTTACCCTGTCATATATCACCCTAACCTGCTGCACATCTTTCCCAGCTCGGTCCCTCTGTCTAGCCCACCGGTCCTTTTCTTCCTCCTTAGTGTCCAACCTCTGGTACAACTCATCATGCGCCTTTTCTTTTGCCTTCGCCACCTCTCTCTTTACCTTGCACCTCATCTCCTTGTACTCTTGTCTACTTTCTGCATCTCTCTGACTATCCCACTTCTTATTTGCCATCCTCTGTCTACTCTCCTGTATTTCCCGATTCCACCACCAGGTTTCCATTTCCTCCTTCCTCTTTCCAGATTTTATGAAAAGCACTCTTCTTGCTGTCACCCTCACTACATCTGCTGTAGTTTCCCAGCTGTCTGGTAACTCTTCACTGCCACCCAGTGCCTGTCTCACCACTTCCCTAAACTCAACCTTGCAGTCTTCCTTTTTCAAATTCCAGCATTTGATTCTTGGCTCTGCCCTCACTCTCTTCCTCTTCTTGATCTCCAATGTCATCCTACAGACCACCATCCTATGCTGCTTAACTACACTTTCTGCTGCCACCACTTTGCAGTGTTCAATCTCCATCAGATTAACTTTTCTGCATAGAATGTAATCTAGCTGTGTGCATCTTCCTCCACTCTTGTACATAACTCTATGTTCCTCCCTCTTCTTACAATATGTATTCACCACAGCCATGTCCATCCTTTTGGCAAAATCCACTATCCTCTGACCTTCACCACTTCCTGTCCCTTGGGTACACTGTTCATCACTTCATCCAACTCACTCCAAAAATCTTCTTTCTTACACACTGCACACCCAACTTTCAGTGAATATGCACTAACAACATTCATTAGCACACCTCCAATTTCCAGCTTTATAATCATTACTCTGCCTGATACTCTTTTCACCTCCGAAACAGTTTTGACATACTGTTCCTTTAGAATAACTCCTACTCCATTTCTCCTCCCATCCACACCATGATAGAACAATTTGAATCCACATCTGATCCACCTGGCCTTACTCCCCTTCCATTTAGTCTCTTGCGTGCACAATATATCAACCTTCCTTCTCTCCATCATATCTGCTAAGTCTCTTCCCTTACCAGTCATACTGCCAACATTCAAAGTTCCTACCCTCAGTTCCACTCTCTTTACTTTCCTCCTCTCCTCCTGCCTCCAGACACGTCTCCCCCCTCTTCTTCTCCTTCTTCTTCTTCAGACAACAGTATCCCTATTTCCGCCAGCACCCTGTTGGCATTTGTTGATAACCCGGGGCTCAACCGATCCAGTATGAAAATTTGTATTGTTGTCCGCATATTGATTTGCCAAAATTTTACACCCAATGCACTTCCTGACATAACCCTCCCCATTTATCCAGGCTTGGAACCGGCACGAAGAAACACACTGGTTTGTGCATCCCCTGTGGATGGGTTCTCAGAAAACTGATAGTAAAGATTGCATTAGCACAAACAAACGGAAAATATCACTCGGTGAAATAACGGAACAGCGAAAAGAGATCAAATATATTGTTCAGATTTCAACTGTAAGTCAGAGATTTGTAGATTGTCTAATTTGTGTTGCCATCAGGGAGAAGTAGTGTTTCTTCCCATTGAAGAGGAGTATCAGGGAGAATTAAAAGTTTTGTTGTTTGGTGAAAGAGAAATCCACATACGCAAAGTGGCTGGCGCGTAGTGCAGGCCTAGTGGTGGCAAGCGAAGCGAGCAGGCCTACCTAGTAGAAAAAATAAGCAGACATAAGTGTTTTTAACCCTAACTCTTACATCTTAATGCTTACTTTCTCATGTGCCTGTAATACTTTTCTAGTACATGTAAATTACCAATTTTAAGTATTCAAGTTACTGTAATAGATTGCTCCACTCTAAACAGCCCTAATCATAAAGTCTAGGACTTGCATTTTCACTTGCTTGTCTCTTTCTAAATTGTTCCGAACATTTCCTCCCAAAGCTGGTCAACAAGCTCTGTCAAGTGTTTGCGACTCAGTTTTATATGACATGGGGAATCGTGGCAGCCAAGCCCCACTGACGCACATTCAGTCACTTGTAATGAGGAAGCACCCAGTGACACTGCCAACACACTGGGTCCCCACCTCCAGGACCTCTAAATTTACTTCAGCTCACTCTCTCACACACCTGCCCGCCCAAAGGCGGTTCAACTGCCATTTCTCTTTCTCTCACCCCCTCCAGTAAGTACTCATGGCGTGTTTACGGGGTCAATGACAGTACGCAGTTTTAAATTAAAAGTTGTGTGCTTAGGGGTGCATGTAGCAATGTAAACGAGCACCCCCCCCCCATTTTCCTCATTAGCATTCCGGGGATAGCGATTAGGAGCCTGAACCCACTTAATTATAAATGAAGCTCGAGTAGGATGGAGATGAGATTGAAAATGAATAAAAGATGAAAAGAAAGAAAAGACAGAGGTTAAAGTGAAGGATGAGTTAGAATCAAGGAAGAGCGGGTACAAGACTGTGGAGACAAGTGGTCGAGAGATGGCCCCAGAGAGGAGCGAGCTGATAGTCTTGAGGGCAGGATAACTCCTGCTCATCATCCTAGGAATAGGACAGTGACCAACCGCTCTGAGTGGGCTCTCATGGAAGGTCGAGGGATGGCGACTAGAGAAATAAAAAGGACTAACGGGGTCCCTGCAGACATAGCAAGAGACACAAGTTGGTTTAAGGGCTGTTGAAGAATAATTTTAGGGTAACATAGCATTCATCTTAAAGAAAAAGCATAAATTGTTAAGAAATGTCAGAAACCTGTTCAGGCACACCAGGAAACCAGATAAAGGTTGAGTGAACAACAAAATGTACACTGAAATATAAGAATTGGTTTAGGAAAAATATTGAGATGGTCAAGTAAATAAAGAATTTACCAGAAGAACGGTTGATGTAATATACAAAATGTACTGAAGAATGACTAAGAGATGACTAAGAAATCAGCAAATGTCCTGTAAATGAGAATGGGCAATCGTTACATTCACAGAAATTTCAAAGGTGGTGGTGCAACTCAAAGGTTTAAGAAGAACCAGAATAAAATATAACAGACTTTTATTTTATACAAGTCATTTGGGTGTAAACCAATGAACCAACCAGAGTAAAATGTATGTACCGATTGACACTGTATGTAAATTCAACAGTTGAACCTCTATTCTTTACTTCTCTGACAATTCTGAACAGGCTATAACAGACTGCTTTTGAAGAACACTCCCTTTAAGGCATTTTGCCGACAAGTACCATAGATACTCTCATTTTAAGTTCTCCCGCGGATAAGTCTGGGATTGATTTCACCATATAATTTCCTATATTTTATAAAGTTGGTTGTATAAGTCAAATGTGGAAAATCCACGCTATTGGACCAAGAGATTATGATATGCTAATGCCCACCTGAGAGATAAACCACTCAGCACACGGCCTTATTTTTCTTTATACTGTGCCTATGTGACCTCAATACCCAAAACTATTCGGAAGTGACGTTTGCATTGTTTTGTGATTTTTGTATCTCACACCCTCATACACCTTTATCATAAGAGCATCCCTCATCTATGATGGTGTGTTCGATCAGAAGAAAATATGAAGCTGGTTTTAAATTTAAAGTCTTTAAAGTAGCAAAGAAATTGGTAACTGTGCTGCTGCAACAAAATTTGATGCATCTGAGAAACTGGTACAAGATTGGAGGAGGCAAAAAGATGCAAAAAGCAAATTATGTGTCGTAATTTTGAATGAACGTATAAGTCGGGGTCTGAGTTTATAATCGATATTTCAGGTTTCAAGACTCGACTTATACACGAGTAATTAAAAGACAACATTAACAGCTTTTCTCCTGCCTGGTTACTGCTTTGCCCTGTTAGAAGATGTTTCCTTCTTTAATTAGATGTTAAATTTCTACCAAGGGGATGACTGCACTCTTTTTAGTTTTAAAGGGGTGGGCCAAGGCAATTCACATGCTGGTCTGATCCTGACTGGATTGTAACCATTTTTGGATTATCTTAACTTATCTGGCAACTAACCTCTCTTTCTGACTTTTTTTATGTGCCATTTTGAATCTGGCTGAGACTTCTTTAACTATTAGAACCATACAACCTCAGCAGCTTAATAATGTTGTTAAAAAGGAAGCTGAGATTTGAATAAATGGTCTGGTTCATCATTTCCTTTACAGACTGTACAGAACAAACATGAATTGATCGATGAGCTTAATAGTATCCCCCTCTGCCATTGTAAACATACAGGATGATGGCCCCTAAGAGCCAGGACTCTTAAGATATCATTTTGTAGGTAAAGAGGTACAAGAAGAGGGATTTACTAGGAGGAGGTATGCCTTGTTGCCATAGCAATGGTTTAGATGAAAAACTGTTGTGGGGAACCAGAGGCAGCAATTTCAGATGCTAGTAGCCCTGCTGTCCACTTCTAGGCACTTTGAAAATTAAAACGTCCCAGATTTAGTTAACACTTTCAGATTGTTTCAGGTGATCCAGCCGATTTTAAGGACAGCTGAGTCACCCACATGGCAAAAATAAAAAATGTTAAGATGAATTGTTTAAGCGGGGCATGATAAGAGACTATTACCCACAATGCATACTTTAGGACATAAGAGGAATGTAAGAAGTTTGACAAATGAGAGGAGACATTTCAGAAAATAGCTCTGTTGTTCCAATATCTCATCCAGATACGTTTAAACTATACCAACATAACAAGGACAGAAAGAATGACAGTGTTAAAGAGTAGGGGTACCACTCAGGTAAACCACATTGAAAGACAAAATGAAAATAACACAAAAAAAGGGTCCATCGATTATATAATGCCATTCTTATCTATCTATCTATCTATCTATCTATCTATCTATCTATCTATCTATCTATCTATCAATCTATCTATCTATTATATAGTGCCTTTCATATCTATCTATCTATCTATCTATCTATCTATCTATCTATCTATCTATCTATCTATCTATCTATCTATCTATCTATCTATCAGCCAACGGTCCTGACACTGCAGGAAAATAACAATTGAGGGGCTTATCCCTCTCTTTCTTATTCTCCAAGAAAAAAGATGACTAAACGGACCGCAGTTACCCGGATCCACAACTAGCAATCCACTAGCAATCCACATCCGGTTTTTGAAGATATGATGCCACTGGATGACTTCACTTCCGCCTTCCCACTGCGTCATCATTTCTGGACCTTTTCCTCCATTACAAATGTCATTTCCAGTCTGTCTAATATACATGTCCCCCTGGTTCACTCAATCAGTGTCTACTGAAGTCTGTTATGTGCTTGTTTAACGGTTCAGAAGGACGAATCAAATTGACCTATAGTATGCGGGATGGCGTCACAATCCTTTATGTGAGTGTTTTTGTGTTTTCTGTCTTTCACGCAGGGATTCCAGAAAAAGTTGGAAACATTCCTTTCAGTTTCTGGTCCCTGTTGACATGATTCCATCACACACTTTCTGCAGATATGTCAGCCACACATTCTACCACATCCCAAAGGTGTGCAATTGGATTCAGACTGGGAAGACCACTGAAGAACATTGAACTCATTGCTCTGTTCTGTACAGTTTGAGAGAGAGCCTTTACGTTGTGACCTGGTGCATTATCATGCCTAACATAGCCATTAGAAGATGTGGCCATGAAGGGATGCAACAATACTCAAATAGATTATGACATTTGACTAATTGGTATTAACAGGCCCAAACTTGGCCAAGGGTGGCACGGTGGTGCAGTGGTAGCGCTGCTGCCTCATAGTAAGGAAACCTGGGTTCACTTCCCAGGTTCTCCCTGCGTGGAGTTTGCATGTTCTCCCCGTGTCTGTGTGGGTTTCCTCCCACAGTCCAAAGATTATTCACTGGACACTTTTTACGTATGTCTAAGTCAGGTGTTCATAACCTGGGGAGCCTGCACCCCCATGGGGAACAAGATGGCATTTCTGGGCATGTGTCAAAGAGGAAGGCTGTGTCATGATTCATCAAAACTGATTGAGTTGCATTGTCCAGCTTTGACGTGATACATTTGATGTCTTCTGTTTTGCTGTCATTTGTACACCATTTATTATTAGGTGCTCCTGTTCTATGATTTGAAAAAAATCAAACATTGCATGCACAATTAACACCTGTGAATGTGCACGGGTTCTTTGCTGCAAGGGAGAGACAGAATGAGAGAGAGTCTTGAATAAAGAATGAGACCAAAACATCCTCCGAGAGCAACTTCTCCCCACCATCCAAGAACAGTTTGGTGACCAACAAGGCCTTTTCCAGCATGATGGAGCACCAGGCCATAAGGCAAAAGTGAGAACTAAGTGGCTCTTGGAACAGAACATCGACATTTTGGGTCCATTGCCAAGAAATTCCCCTGACCTTCATCCCATTGAGAACTTGTGGTCAATCCTCAAGAGGCAGATGGACAAACAAAAATGCACCAGTTCTGTCAAACTTCTAGTATTGATTATGCAAGAATGGGCTGCCATCAGTCATATATTTATATATTGTCACAAACGTGTGCATGGGAGGCAGCTAAATGGCCTGAACAAGAGTAATTCCATAACAGAACAGGGGGTGGCAGAGTACACTAACTCTTTCTCTCACCCCTCTGCAGACCAGTTACAGGAAATTCCACCTGGCCCTGATGACATCACTTCCGGTCCCGGGCCTAGAGATGACGCCACGTCTGTCCCCAGAAATGACATCACTTCCTCTGCTCTGCCTTAAAACCACCATGTTGGTGCCAGCAGGTCAGTTCTGTTCTGGACTCTGATCTATACACTTCTATTGTGATTATTTATTCCATTTGCAGCTAGGAAATAATATACAGGTGGCTGCCCCAAACCTTTTTTGTGGCTTTTTGTTGATTTTTTTGACTATATATATATTATACTATCCAGTATATATATAGTCACACATGTGCGTTTGGGAGACAGTTTATGGGCTGAAAAACCTGCATGTTCCCACCAGACTAAGGGCTGACGCTGCCCTCTAACTCTTTCTCTTTTTTCCCTGCAGACCACCCAACGAATCCCCAGCCTAAAGTCACTTCTGGTCCTCAGAAGCCAGCCAACATCACTTCCTTTCGGTCCTCAAGATCCCACGCCATTCTAATGTCATTTGCCAGCTCCCAGAATTCCACCAACCCATTACATCACTCCCCATCTAGCAGTTATATATGGCACTCCTGTTCTTTTTTACCCTCAGTTCTGATTTGAGGTCACGTCGGTAAAGATCTACCAAAAAATGATCATGGGGTGGATCCCCTAGCCTTTCATTTTCTCTTGAAGCTCCTTTAACAATATTTATCTATCTCTTTATGTATTAATTCATTTAAAGAACTTCAGTATAAAGACAAACTTCCCTGAGACTATCTAGACTACCACACCTCACTCTTACCTAATATTGCATAGTGACAAAAGCCATGGATGCATTTTGAAAACTTTCATTTTGGTTTATAGTGAGCTATAAAATAGGTTAATTATGGACAGTATTTTCAAATTTCTAACAGATTTTGTATGAGGAGCAATTCTGTATTGTTCGTCACTTTACTCGAGCAGCCATCCTCCCTTCTAAGGAGGTCTAAGGTGAGGTGGGATTAATTTGTATGCAACATACAGCCTGATAAGATACAAATCTAACACAGGACCACCTCAACACACAGTGAGTGGACACTGCAGCTGACTCCTTGTCTTTCTTATTCTTTCCACTTATTTCTGATTTTCATGTTCTTGTTAATTTTATTGTAATATGCCAATAAGGGACAGGTTTTTTTTTTTTTTTGTTGTTGCTTTTTCTCTTTTAAACATAAATAACGATAACAGCAACAACAATGGGGCAGAAGGCAAAACTCATTAAGAATACGCATACATGACACAAAATAATAAAAATGTGTTATTAGTGTAACTGTTTGTTTAAACATGTACTGCCTGAGGGTCCCTAAATCAATTTGTCGGCATGCGATTCTGTCATCTGCCAATCTCAACAGACGATGGCTGGGCTCACAGGGTTCCTTAATAATGCTGAGAGCTATTGTGTTGAAAGCATTTGATGTAAAAGTCCTCAACAGATGGCAGATGGCAGGTCCACCCCAGTGAATTTCTGCACAGTGCACACAATGTCTTTAATGGCCTTGTGATTATGGATGGTGGTGTTGCCATAGCAAACAGAGATGGTACAGGGAGGACAGGGACACTGGATAGCACTGCTTGCCTGCCAGCCTTGTCAAACTGATTCAGGCCTTGGACATTGCTGGTGCGGATTTCTCAAAACCTCTAGGTGCCGCTGTGGTGTCTCCTGCATGTGCCTACTGGACAGCTTAACGGGCGCTGGTGGTGGTAATTCCCAGGTGCTCCAGGGGTTGGCACTGTGTGACCAGTAGATTAATGGCTATACCACCTCTGACATCACTTTTAGTGCCCACCCACCGGGACCCACCTCTTCCTGCTGAAAGGACCCAAAGTCTTTGAGTCAGTTCTGTTATGAGGTCACATCTGTGAAGATGTCTCTGCAAATGTTGCATGTCTTCTTTTGTTTTCAATCATTCAGTTATACGGAGTTACCAGGGTGGTACCGACTCTTTAGCGTGGTCTTATCTTTCTTACATTAGGCAGAAGAGTTTTCACCTGCAACTCCAAAATGGACATTTTAGTGTAATTCATTCATTCACTCATTATCCAACCGGCTGTATCCTAACACAGGGTCACAGGGGTCTGCTGGAGCCAATCCAAGCCAACACAGGGCACAAGATAGGAAACAAATCCCGGGCAGGCACCAGCCCACCGCAGGTTAGTGTAATCGGTGGCTGTAAATTTGTTCATGTGTGAGTGAATGTCAAATCCATTAATGATTCTAGCATTGTGACTGATGCTGTGAAGGTAGACTCCAGATTCTTGTGACCTTCTAAAAGACAGATATGTGGATTAAACTTTAAGATCATAAGAAATTTGATAAACGAGAGGATACCATTCTCTCCATCAAGCCCATTTGTTTCATTTAAAGATATGCTGGCCCAAATATCTCATCCAGATTCTTCTTAATCTGGGGCTTGAATCTTGGTTGCCAGGTTCTGAAATGGAGTGCTATGAGGTCGTATCCAAAAATGTCACAAGTCCATCTTTTTCTAACTTCTGGGATGCACAGGGTTTTATAGTGGCTGGACCAGATGGGGTGGGGCTAAATGCCTTTACTGGGTAGTTTCTTGGCACAGAAGAGAAAGGAGAAGATAACATTAATGGCAGCGCCCCCCTCTCTCCTCTGTGGGTTATTACATACCTCGAATGAGCCTGCGAGGAGGTCCTCCAACGTACATGGACCACAAAGACAACATCCTCCTCAGAGAGTGTATATTGTATAACCTTTTTACTTTATATAAAGTAAAAAGTAACATCCACAATTTACTGTTAGTCACATGAGGTCTGATTTATTTAATTTTACAGTTTTGTGAGGACTAGATGATTTTTAGTTATGTTATGTTGCCAAAAATGTAGAGTTGAAAGCAAATAAACTTCTTATCTTCGTGTGTATGTGAGCCTGCCATGGGTCAGCGATATCCCCAGTGATTACCATTGAACACAAATATTTCTACCCATACACACACTAGCCTGAGCCTCACTGCTTTTAATTTTAAAATCTCAAACTGCCATGGGCCTTGACTTGCTTCACCACTCACAGTAGATGAGCAGTGCCTGGCTTACTCTAAACTTGACACTTCTTCTTTTGGCTGCTCCCATTAGTGGTCGCCACAGCGGATCACCTTCTTCCATATCTTTCTGTCCTCGTCATCTTGCTCTGTTACACCCATCATCACCTGCATGTCCTCTCTCACCACATCCATAAACCTTCTCTTAGTCCTTTCTCTTTTCCTCTTCCCTGGCAGCTCTATCATTAGCATCCTTCTCCCAATATACCCCTTATCTCTCCTCTGCACATGTCCAAACCAATGAAATCTCACCTCTCTGACTTTATCTCCTCAACTTGAGCTGACCCTCTAATGTCCTCATTTCTAATCCTGTCCTTCTCGTCACTCCCAAAGCAAATCTTAGCATCTTCACCTCTGCCACCTCCAGCTCTGTCTCCTGCTTTCTGGTCAGTGTCACCGTCTCCAGCCCATATAACATAGCTGGTCTCACTACCGTCCTATAGACCTTCCCTTTCACTCTTGCTGACACCCGTCTGTCACAAATCACTCCTGATACTCTTCTCCACCCACTCCACCCTACCTGCACTCTCTTCTTCACATCTCTTCCACAATCCTCATTACTCTGTACTGTTGATCCCAAGTATTTAAACTCATCCACCTTCACCAACTCTACTCCCTTCATCCTCACCATTCCACTCACCTCCCTCTCATTCACACACATGTATTCTGTCTTGGTGGTCCTACTGACCTTCATTCCTCTCCTCTCTAGAGCATATCTCCACCTCTCCAGGGTCTCCTCAACCTGCGCCCTAATAGTAATAATTAATAATAATATATTTTATTTATATAGCACCTTTTCTATCCTCAAGGTGCTTAACTTGGTGTCATTAAACCAGAGAGTCTAGTTTCTCACAGTTTGAGAGTCATTTAGGGGCCTTTTTGCAAACTCCAAGTAGGCTTCCATGTGTCTGCCCACTCGGTCATAAAGCCGACATCAATGGAGTGATTTTCATGGGTACAATAATTAATATTTAATGGAGATATTATGCTTCAAAATGTACTCTTTGTTAAACTTTAAACTTTATATGATGACTAGCCATCCCGCATGGCTCTGCCCACATAATAGTGAAACAGCACAGTGCGGAAGGCCCTGCCTGGCTCCCCACTTCTGATGTCACACTCCCCCTCCCCTCGGCCCATAGCCTCTGTCTCAGATTAGCACGAATATATCACTTCTGCAAGCAAACTATGATTCTTAGCATGCTGAGAGAAATCGCAAAATCGGCTTTGGAATGTTAAAGCAAATAATAGAAAAAAAGATCCATTAAGTAGTTCTCTCATGAAAAGCGGACAGATGTTGGATTTTATAAATTGTCACACACATGCGTTTGGGAGTCAATCAAAGGCTGGGGGGGTTGCACTGAACCTTTCTTTTTTCTCTCGACAGACCAGACACGAGAAGTTCTGCTTATACTGGCTCCACGAACGTCACTTCCTGTCCCGGCCACAAGGACGTCACTTCCTGTCCCACTCCGATGACATCACTTCCCTTGAATCATCTTACAAACTCACCATCATCCCTACCAAGACAGTTCTACTTTGGACTTGAACCTGTGCACAACCACTCTAACTTAAGCCCTTTTACAGCCAGGGAAAGTATACGGGCGGCTGCCCCAAACCTTTGTTGTGTGTCCAGTCTTTAATTTCACATTATATAGAGATATATAGGAAATTGGACAAATGATAGGAGACCATTCAGTTCATCAAGTTCAATCGATTAGCTAAATAGTCCCAATTATCTCGTCCAAATTCTTTTTTAAGGTTGTCCAAATTTCTGATTCAACTACGTGACTTGGTAGTTTCCATCAGATTCCCACAAATCTTTTGTGTAAAGAGGTACTCCTTAGCTTTAATGTTAATTGTTCAGCATTTTATTTGGTATTAAGTCGAAAAAGTCTGTTGGATTAAAGTTACTGATGCCTTTGAGAATTTTGAAGGCATCCATTAGATCTTTAGACAGTCTTCTCTGCTGAAGACTTCAGATGTTTGATTCACTCAGTCTGTCCCAGTAGGAAATATATAATATATATATATATACAGACATGAATTGTATTGTATTGTATTTTATAGAGCCAAAAATCACACAGGAAGTGCCGCAATAGGCTTTAACAGGCCTTGCCTTTTGACAGCCCCCCAGCCTTGACTCTCTAAGAAGACAAGGAACAACTGACAAAAAGTAAACCCTTGTAGGGAAAACAAAATGGAAGAAACCTTGGAAAAGGCAGTTCAAAGAGAGACCCCTTTCCAAGTAGGTTGGGCGTGCAGTGGGTGTTAAAAAGATGGGGGTCAACACAATACAATACACATCCTCAATACAATATAAAAATAAAAATATTACAAGTACAGAGCAGAATTCAACAGTAGATGAGGATTTGGATTTGTTCAGAGTCCTGGAGACCTCGGCTATCAAGTTGCCTCCCACATTTGGCCATTCCACAGCTTAGTCAGCATTGGGCCGGCCAATCTAATTAAAGGACCCCTCTACTTGATTATTCCTGTGATCCTCTATCAGACATGACTTTACCTTAGGCAGGCAGAACAAATTGGCAGGTGGGCAGTTAATAATAGTTGTTATAAGTATTGCTTTACTTATCTTTTAGTATTAATGACTACCAACAGTGATGCCAATATGCAGCTCTAGTCAGGGCATGCTGGAAAAAGTTGTGAGTCTTCAGCCTGAGACTGAAGAAGCAACTCTTTTATTAGTAGAAAGATCATCCCACAGTGTTGTGGCCCAGTAACTCAAAGCACGACCTCCCAATGTTCATTTATTAATCCTTGGAATCTTAAGTACTTGTAGGCCAGCATCTTGAGATCTTTTCTTATTGCGCTCCCTGATTTATAAGTAATGATAAGTTCATATAAGTAAGCAGGGCCTTGGCCATTTAAGAATTTATAAGTTAGAAGGAGGATTTTGAAATCAGTGCAGACTTAACTGAGCCAGTGTAAGAACTTGAGAACAGGAGTTATGTGTTGATACCTTCTGGTTCTTGTAATAATTCTTGCAGCAGCATTTTGATTTAACTGAAAGCTGCATAAAGAACAATTTGAATAACCTGTGAAAAATGCATTACAGTAGACAATTCTACTAGAAATAAAAGCATACATTTATTTCTCCACATCCTGCCTATTTATAAAACATCTTAATTTTCCATCATTTTTGAGATGGAAAAATTATGCTTTGGATAGTTTTGTAATGAATGTTTTAATGGACATACTAGTGTGAAAAGATAACAACTAGATTGTGCGCTGAATAAGTAAAACTAATTGTGATTCCAACTGAGGGTCTCATCATTCTTATATTAAATAACATTTCCATTTTTTATTTAATCATAAACATATAGTTGTCATCAAGTAACTCCATTAACTCACTGACTCGACTACCATCAGGTAAGTTCGGGCATCTAATATGGATGCCTTATGGACGCCTCCCTATGGAGGGTTTATGGGCTCAACCAGATTGGAGGAGACCCTGAGGAAGACCCAGAGCTTGTTTGGTGAATTATATCCCGCAGATAGCCTGGGAATACCTTGGAATCTCACAGATTGAGCTGGCAAGTGTTACTTGGGAAAGGAATGTTTGGGCCTCACTGCTATGATGGTTGCCCCTGCGACCCCACTTTGGATTAGTGGTAGAAAATGAATGAAAAAAAAATGGAACTGCATAAGAGTAAAAACTAATGTGAGTTTTTCTAGGTAGATCCCCAGGGAAGCATGTAAAGAGAAAACAGTAAAAGTCTGAGATCTCAGTCATGTGGGACACCATATTCAACTTCTGCATATAAAGACAGAGTCCCACCAGCACATTTCTGTATATACTGAAATCAGTTTTAATAAATAAGATCCAAACCAGGCAAGGACAGTGCCTGTGAATCCAACGTAATTTTCATGTCTGTGTATTAAAATGGAATGGTCAATGGTGTCAAAAGCTGAGCTTAAATCTAGCAACATAATTGCCATAGAATTCCCTTCATTAGAATATATCAGAATGTCATTTACAACACATTAGGGCCGCTTCTTAATTATGACTGGTGAATCTGTCAAATAAATTGTGACATGTCAAGAGAAAGGAGAAATTAATAATGGGTCTATACCTATTAAGTGTATGCGGGTCTAGCTCTGGCTTTTTAAGTAACATTGTGATAACTGACACTTTTAGTTCATTAGCAACTGCTAATGATAATGATAATGCTAAGAATGGGTGCTGCCAGAACAACTATTTAAATTTTTACTAGTGTAGTTGGGATTTATCTAAGGAACTGGTAGTAGGTTTCATTTTAGAAATTTAAATTGTGACTTCTGTTCTGTTACCAAATTAAAATTATAAAAGTGACACCTGCAAGACAGGACAGGATGTGCTAATCTAGTGTTATGTTTGCCAGGTGACGCTGACATCTGGGATATTATATGGTCATGTTTCTAATTAAAGAAGTACTGCTAACGTCTTTCGATATTTAATTTGAACTGCAGTTCAGAGTTCCCATTTGTTAGATTAGCCACTGCTCTACGCAGTACATGAGACAGAATGAAGGTCAGTAGGACCACCAAGACAGAATACGTGTGTAAATGAGAGGGAGGTCAGTGGAATGATGAGGATGAGGGAATAGAGCTGGTGAAGGTGGATGAGTTTAAATACTTGGGATCAACAGTACAGAGTAACAGGGATTGTGGACGAGAGGTGAATAAGAGAGTGCAGGCAGGGTGGAGTGGGTGGAAAAGAGTGTCAAGAGTGATTTGTGACAGACGGGTATCAGCAAGAGTGAAAGGGAAGATCTACAGGATGGTAGTGAGACCAGCTATGCGATATGGGTGGGAGACTGGCACTGACCAGAAAGCAGGAGACAGAGCTGGAGGTGGCAGAGTTAAAGATGCTAAGATTTGCATTTGGTGTGACGAGGATGGACAGGATTAGAAATGAGGACATTAGAGGTTGGACAGTTGGGAGACAAAGTCAGAGAGGCGACATGGCGTTGGTTTGGACATATGCAGAGGAGAGATGAGGGGTATATTGGGAGAAGGATATTAAGGATAGAGCTGCTGGGTAAGAGGAAAAGAGGAAGGCCTAAGAGAAGGTTTATGGATGTGGTGAGAAAGGACATGCGGGTGATGGGTGAGTACAGAACAAGATGACGAGGACAGAAAGATATGGAAGAAGATGATCTGCTGTAGCAACCCCTAACAGGAGCAGCCAAAAGAAGAAGAAGAAGTAGTCTGAGCAGGATATGAGGAGTATGTTTTTAAGCACTTTGTCCATGCAATTTGATAGATCAGCAACTTTCTTGTCCATCTACACTCTGTTTTTTTCCCCTCTTATTTAAGAGCTTCAGTGCTCTCATTAAACCAGGTTGAATTTCTACGCACTTTAATCACAAATTATGAAGGGAATTAGTACAGCCAATTGAAAATGTTATTTTAAAAGGAAGTCATGAAGAACATGGGGACACAGTTGGAAACTTGTAAAGGGTACATTTTGCACAAACATTACAAAGTTTTTCTTTACACAGGCATGGAGTAAGTGACCAAGTAGTGTGGTAGACCTTTCAAAACTCGACTTGATGTTTTTGTAGAAGAATTAAGTGGGTAGGACTGACAAGCTTTAATGGGCTGAATGGCCTGTTCTTGTGCAGATTGTTCTGATATTCTAAAATGTTTGAATTTGTTTTAATGGAAGCTACTGCATCCAAAGTCAAATTATAATTTGATGTCAGTGGAGCTAAATTATTTTCAACATTTATGCCCTAGTTTCTCAAAATCACTGCAAATTTTGATACAGAGCTACAATCTAGATGCCGTGCTGTCCTTGTTTTAACCTGAGAATGCAGTATTGGTAAGGGTGAAGCCAAATCAAACATAATTAACCAGTGATCAGAAATAACTTCATCTAATGACATAATATTTAAACTTTGAATCTCAGCTCTGTTAGTAATAATTAGATCTAATTTGTAACTAAGACTATGATTCAGGATATTAACAATCTGGGAAAACCCTAGTGAGTTTAATAAATAAGTAACATTTGTTAAAAGTGTCAAATTACACATCAGTGTGTAGATTTAAATCCCCCATCAACACTACATGATCATGTTTTATAGCTAAATCAGGTAAAAGGCTGCCAACAGGGGTCTGTAAATTAATACTAAGTTTGTGCTGAATCAATTTTAATATCGAATATGAGTGCCTCAATGGGTGTAAATTTGGCTATACTTTCAGAAGTGATTTGCAGTTATCCCTAGGCCACCTCCTCGCCCAGGAATGCATTGCTATGCCCAAGATTGCTGAGTCCTGCAGGACACCATGTTCAACTTCTGCATATAATGACTGAATCCAGTTAGTTCGTTTCTGAATGTACTGGAATCAGATTTAATAAATAAGAACCAAGCTAGACATGGAAAGTGCCTATGAGCCCAATGTAATTTACCAGACTGTGTTTGCGTTGGATTCAGTTTTACTATCAAATTCAAGTGCTTCGAAGGGTGTAAACTCACCTATATTTTCAGAAGTTTGCAGTTCATCACGCAAAATTATCCCAAGGCCACCTCCTTGACCAGGGATGCATTTCTATGCATAAAATGGCCACCAAAACCAATCTACAAGATGGTGGCAGCCGTGATGAACAAAATGATGGTCAAAATCCTAAAAAAAAAAAAAAAAAAAAAAAAAAACGATAATAATAATAATAATTATACAAATTCCCATACATGCAACACAAAAAAGTGAGCACAAAATCCCACAAAATTGTTACATATTTAGAATGAATGTTCATTGTATCTCTATTCCCAGTTCTGAAGATTGGGTCTTTTCAAATTGTTTTGAACTGTTATGGTTCCAATTTTAGTGTCATATGTCAGTCAGTCAGTCAATATCCAACCCGCTATATTCTAACACAGGGTCACGGGGGTCTTCTGGAGCCAATCCCAACCAGCACAGGGCACAAGGCAGGAACAAACCCTGGGCAGGGTGCCAGCCCACCACAGGCCACACACACACACCAAGCACACAATAGGTACAATTGAGGATCGCCAATGCACCTAACCGGCATGTCTTTGGACTGTGAGAGGGAACTGGAGCACCCGGAGGAAACCCACGCAGACACCAGGAGAACATGCAAACTCCACGTCTCCTTACTGGGAGGCAACAGCGCTACCACTGTGCCATCGTGCCACCCATGTCATATGTGAATTTTACAATTTTATATATTCTTCTGTTAACCATTATTGGCTGAGGTTTGCCTGCTCATCTGATGTAAGCATTACCACTCTGGGACACCGGGGGGCTCTGTCACTAATCATAACATCTTCCTTTTCTCCCACAGACCTGAGAAACCACCCATGGAGAGAACCTGACTTCTTCTTCCGACTGCTCCCGTTAGGGGTCGCCACAGCAGATCATCTTCTTCCATATCTTTCTGTTCTCTGTATCTTGCTCTATCACACTCATCACCTGCATGTCCTCTTTCACCACATCCATAAACCTTCGCTTAGGCCTTCTTCTTTTCCCACCACTATAAAAGGAAGACACGTCTCATCCTGGAGAGAGTAGGCCGATTATCGGAGTGCCTACCTGAATTTGACATGCCTGAGCAAAAACTGAATAATTCAATTATTTGTTTCTTTAGTTAACCTGCTTTTTATTTTGCCTTATCTAATGTGTCATCGAGCACCTGTTTCAGTTCAAGAACTTTTCAGCCATTAAATGGAGTGACCCGGTTGGTACCCCAACACTTCCTTCATTACCAGCGTTTTCCCAGTGCATTCAACTTTATATTTTCTTTTTTATATACTATATCTTGACTGTGACATCACAGGAGGTTCAAAATATAACAAAAGTACACATACAGATGAATTCTTTGCATTTGATAACCACAGGAAAATAAAAATACACAAAATTTGTGGTCAGTGACAACATTTCCTCCTGTAACATTTAATAACAGGTACATTAATGAAATACGGTGCTCTCTCTGCTTGTCAGATTCTTCGTGCTCTTCGTGATGTGCTACGTAATTGTTAAATTGATGAGTAAGAAGGGGTTACCCCTTATTTTATGGAGTGAAATGATAAATGTATTTAATACAGAAGAATAGGTTGGGTATCCTTTTTGGTGTTTTAAGTGTACAGATACATTGGGGGGTATGAGGTTCTCAGCAAATGAATGAACTTTTTTCTTTATTTAAGCTGGTGAGCCATCGATGACGACCTATCAGTTGAAGAACACTGGTTTAGAGGGCTCGGAAAGAAAACTGAATAACTTTTCTTATGATAGCAAATATATTTTGTTTGAGAACTACATATTTTTAAACACGATAAAACAAAGATGTTAATTGTTGGAGGGAATGACTCTTGTCACAGCAATATTCAGTCATCATCAGTTGGAATCACCATTAATTTTAACGAATCAGCCCGCAGTCTCAGAGTTATCTTTGACTCTAGCATGTCATTTAAAGCACACATTACAAAGTTGTCCAAATCATGTTTCTTCCATCTTACAAATGTTGGGAAATTAAGGCTCTTTCTAAATAAACAGGATTCGGAGAAATTGATTCCTGCATTTATTTCTAGTAGGATTGACTACTGCAATGCGTTGTTCACTGGATGTTCAAACTGTTCTTTATACAGCCTCCAGTTAATCCAAAATGCTGCTGCAAGAATTCTGACAAGAACAAGAAAATACAAACACATAACTCCAGTTCTTAAATCCTTACACTGGCTCCTGGTTAAGTTTAGGGCAGCTTTCAAAATCCTTCTTTTAACATATAAAGCATTAAATGGCCGAGGTCCAACGCACTTATCTGAACTTATCAAGACTTTCAAACCTGAGAGCACATTAAGATCTCTAGATGCCGGTCTGCTTAGGATTCCAAGGATTAATAAAATAACAGTGGGAGGTCGAGCTTTTAGTTACAGGACCCCTAAACTGTGGACAGGTCTGCCTGCTACTATAAGAGATGCCCCTTCAGTCTCAGCTTTCAAATCCTGGCTGAAGACTCACTACTTCAGTTTAGCACACCCTGCCTAGAGCTGCTGATTTCCTGTACAGACTGCATCTCTGTTGTTAGTCATTAGCACTTAAACATAAGTAACATGATAGTTATAATTTATTACTAACCCTCACCTATTCTGTTTCTCTTCTCGGTACTCAAATGTGGCACTTGGTGCCGCAGCCCACCTGCTAAGTTGTTTTGCCTGCCTAAAGTAAAGTGAACTGTGATGGAGGATTACAGGAATCGTGGGGTAGAGGGGTCGGTTCGTCAGATTGGCTGGTCCAGCACCGGCTCAGCTATGGAATGGCCAATAGGGGGAGGCAGCTTGATGTCTGATGTCTCCAAGGCTCTAAACAAATTCAAATCCTATTATGTGATATCATCTACTGTTAAATTCTGCTCTGTACTTGCAATATTTTTATTTTTATACTGTATTGAGGAATTTGCTCTGTTCTGTGTATTGTATTGTATTGACCCCTTCTTTTTGACACCCACTGCACACCCAACCTACCTAGAAAGGGGTCTCTCTTTGAACTGCCTTTCCCAAGGTTTCTTCCATTTTTTCCCTACATTGTTTTTTTTTGGGGAGTTTTTTCTTGTCTTCTTAGAGAGTCAAGGCTGGGGGGCTGACTAAAGGCAGGGCCTGTTAAGGCCCATAACGGCACTTCTTGTGTGATTTTGGGCTATACAGAAATAAATTGTATTGTATTGTATTGTACACTGAGGGCCTGAAGCACATCCAACTGTTGTAGAGTATATTAACACAAAAGGCAGAGCTTATTTTTACTTCCTGAGGCATTTTATTTATACAGACATTTGAATCTAACAGCTATTTAGCAGTATTCGACCAATTATGCCAATAGAGTGAGAGTATAATATATTGCAGTTCATCAATAATTCCAAATCAATAGCCTCAAATTACTTTAATCCCACACCAG
The DNA here is from genome assembly GCF_016835505.1 of Polypterus senegalus. Taxonomy (NCBI): domain Eukaryota; kingdom Metazoa; phylum Chordata; class Cladistia; order Polypteriformes; family Polypteridae; genus Polypterus; species Polypterus senegalus. The sequence goes on along the minus strand of NC_053164.1, from coordinate 6,840,269 downwards.
GATGCACTTGGTTGCTTATTTCAGCAAATCCTCTAGAGCTGCTTTATCTTTTTTGGATTGTGGTGACCACATCTAAACACACATGCGGCTTAACAGTTTCTTCCTGTGACGAAGCATAGATTAGATATTGAACACTGAACATCCACTACACCACCTCAATTTGTTAGGCTAGTTAGTGCATACAATAAAGATGAAACTCGGGTGGTAAAGGAGTGCAGGGGAAGTTGGATTGTATGAGAAACAAGTCTTCTAAAATGGATGTGTGGAGTTACAAAAAGGTCAATCAGAGGTGCAACAAAAGCAGAAGAGACATCTAAGAAAGTACTGGATGGGAGGTTGAGGTGGCACGGACATGTGATTGAGCAGTGATCAGAAATATGTGATGAGGAGAGACAATGAAGATGTGGACAAAAGAGTGATGGGAATGGAAGTCCAGGGGAAGAGAAAGTGAGGGAGGCCGTAGAGGAGGTGGACTGATAAAGTAAAAGAAGATCTGAAAGAAAATGGTCTAACATGAGAGGAACTGTTTGGAGAAGCTGATCAGGTACATCAAACCCACATTGAAATGGAAAAAGATGAAGAGGAAGAAGATGAAGACAAAGAAGAAATGCATACAACTGTTTATAAAAAGAAAAGTAAACTATAAATGGTTTTATAACCTAGAACTGTGACACGGTTGTAATAGAAGGAGAGCATACCACAGGAAAAATGATGCATCACATGTACAAAGTATGTAAAGTCCTAAGCAATTCAATCCATCATGCTAAACCTGTTAGAGATGAACAGAACATGCTGCGGCCTTGTGTTAAATTAGTATCTTGCCTCATCAAGCAACACTTAAAAAGATATGAAAGAAGTTGATCCGCTGTAGTAAGCCCTAACGGGAGCAGCTGAAAGAAGAAGAAGATCAAGCAACACTCAATACTCCAGAATGACAAAGCAGAAAAAAAGGATTTTAGAATTTTGGCAAATTTATTTAAAAACTGAAATCTCACATCGACATTCAGACCTGTTGTTATGACATCTGATATCTGGCTCAGGTGGATCTCTTTCTGTTGATCATCATTGAGATGTTTCTGTACTTTGCTCAGAGTCCACCTGTGGTCAGTTCTGTTGATTACACATGATTAGTGATATGATAGACACACACCTGTTCATAGGAGGTCCCACAGTTGTCAATGTATATCACACCCAAAGGTAAACCATGAGGTCAAAGGAATTTAGAGACAGGATCATGTCAAGGCATAGACCTGGAAAAGTCGACCAAATATATGTAGTGGCCTCCACAATTCTGAACAACCACAGCTCAGCTTAGAACTGGCCGAGTGGTCAAACTGAGCCACTGGGGGAGAAGGGCAATAGAAAGAGCTCTAGGGAACTTGTTTGGAGATGTTAGAAACTTCCAGAACACTGGAATATTCCATTATTCTGGGGTTTATGGCAGAAAGGCCAGAGAGAAGCCTTGACTCCGTTAAAACACACATGGTAGCCCACATGCAAAAAGGAACCTAAAGGACCCTCAGACTGTGAGAAACAAGATTCTCTAGTCTAACGAATCCAAGATTAGTGTCACATCTTGAGAAGGCCAGGTAGCACTTATCACCTTTGTATTATCATTCCAACTGTGAAGTATGATGATGGAAACATCATGCTAAGGGGTTTGTTTTTCGGTGACACAGACTATCAGGGTTGAGAGAAAGGTAGAACATAGAGATATGCTTAATAAAAACTTTCTCCAGGGCACTCTGGACCTCAGACTAGCAAAAGGTTCACTTTCCAACAGAGCAATGACCCACAAAGCAAGGACAATACAGGAATATCTTAGTGTCAACTATGTTAAGGTTCCTGAGTGGCCTAGCTAGAGCTTGGATATGAACCTGATCTCTGGAAATACAGGCAGTCCCCAGGTTACATACGAGAAAGGGACTGTAGGTTTGTTCTTAAGTTGAATTTGTATGTAAGTCGGAACAGGCATATTATTTTAATAAATGCTATTGTTGACCGACTGTAACCAAGGGATCTGCCAATGAATGATGGAGTTTCACCTCTCTCTGACCTTCTAGTGTACTGATGAGAGACAACTTCCTGCTATGTACGTAACCGTGCAAGCAGTCTTGCTATTGGGAATGAATGGAGGAGGCGAGGGGCTGTTCACCACCTGCCCACCACACAGTCACCTCCACTTGCATACAGTATGCTGCCTGCAGCGAACACCCACCGAGAACGAACATGTTGCAGCCAAAGGCGGGTAGTGAATCACCCACCACCACCCCCATTCAACAGGCAGCCATCCGAGACACACTACAATGCTGCCCCCCACCACCCCATTCACCCTCAATGGCTTCCGTTCAGCCACAACAGGGTCACCGTTTGCAGGATCACCAGCCGCCCACTGAGAATGAACAGGGCAGCCATTTGAGGGACACTGCAAGGATGTGTGATGGACGGGCAGTGAAATGCCCCCCACCGCCCCATCCAGCCTCCGTCCAGTCAGGAGCAGTAGCTGCGGCGGCATGGTGGGCGGGCAGCAAACCGCCCCATCATGCCTCCCTTCTGCACACGAGCAGTAGCTCCGGTCACTGCTTGCCACGCACCCAGCTGCCCACTGAGAATGAGTGGGGTGTGGCCCTTACCGCCTCATTCATTAACCGGACCCGCCCGAGGGGCACTACACTGCATGTGCAGCGAAACCACCCCGCCTCCGTCCAGCCACCGCTAGATGATTGAGCGACAGTTACTGAGGAGCCTGTGTCACGTCCCCCAGACAGATTAAGGAGCAGCTGGGGCCCCGTTTGTAAGTCGTATGTTGGATGTCCATAACTCGGCAACTACCTGTCCACCCAGACAAAGCGGATCTACAGAAAAGAATGGTAGATATATGTCAAATCCAGGTGCATGAAGTGTATCATGTCCAACCTAAGTGGCCATCATGCTGTAAACCAGGGATGTCAAACTCCAGTCCTGGGGCCTCAGGTATAAATAGTGTGTATGATTGTTTCCACGTTCAAATTGCGATGTATAAAACCTAAACTTCACGGTAGCTACAACCCTGGTGTACGCAAGTTCTGCACTCGGTTTTGCAAACTGGTGGCACCCAGCGTCAAAGCAGTTCTACTGTTCCAGTGTGCTTTCCCTTTCTTTTTTAGATCCACATCCCTGACACAGCTTTATAAATACACTGAAATTAACCGCATATTATTTATTAGTTTAATGCATCTGATTGTAACTAACCTGTAACAATATAATGGTCCACAGAATGGTCAGACTATTCTAAATACCATAGCTGCTTTAGCGTTGTTACTCTCACTGCACCTTCTTCTTCTTCTTTCTGCTGCTCTCATTAGGTGTTGCCACAGTGGATCATCTTTTTCCATATTACTCTCACTGCACTACTCGGAGTATTTATATCACTGTATCTGAGTGGGGAATCACAGCTCTACAGCAGCTAATTGGAAAAAGAATTATTGGGATACAGCATCAAGCACACGCTGCCTCAGCCATTCGCTATTTGAACTGCTCTCATCCGGCAAACGCTTCAGAGCCTTTCCTGTACGAACCTCGCGGTTTAGTATTAGTTTCATCACAAGAACTATAAATGCAATCAAGTCCACGTCCATCAAGTGCTCCTCGTAGAACTCTTTGTACTTATAAGTACAATTACCTCACTGTAAACTTGCAATAAAGTTATAATATTACACAACTTCCATCCATCTATCCATTATCCAACTTGCTATATCCTAACTACAGTGTCATGAGGGTCTGCTGGAGCCAATCCCAGCCAACACAGGGTGCAAGGCAGGAAACAAACCCCGGGCAGGGTGCCAGCCCACCGCAGATATTGCACAACTTGTGCCACTTTATAAAGCGTGTATTTACATTTAATGATGATATCATATTTAAGATGAAATGCAGCAAAAAATGCTGATTATATCATACAGATAAAACTTTAACTTCATTTAAATAATCTATATTGTTAATAATTAAACATGTGAGGACACGGTGCCGCAGCGCTAGCAAGGAGCTGCCGCTCTGTTCACTGATTGTTCCTGCCTTGTGCTGTATTCTTGCTGGGGCTGGCACAACACTAGAAATATAGATGGACAGTATAATTAAACATGTACTACAAAGATATTTCAATGTTATTTAAAAGTTTTGAAGAATCGGCATACTCAGCTTACAGATGGCTTAACGTCTATTACAGAGCTGATCGTGTGGCGATTGTTTAGTTGGAGAAAGAAAAGGAAGGACAGAAATTGGGGCTTAGTACGTTTGTGAGAGAAAGTACTGCTGCAATAAATTATTTAATCGAAGGTCACGCGCAGCAAGCATCTTACGTGAGACATGAACAATCACTGCGCCACCGTGTTCCCATGTTTAATAACGTGCTTTAACTCCTATCATCATAAAAATGATATCACGTATACATCTAAGTATTTTAATTATTCAGAGAGCTGTAATATCACGAATGTAATGGATTCTGTGTCCTGTCAGAGGAAGAGAAAGCCCATTTAAGAAGCAGGTAGTGATTCACACACATAGCGCACAAAGAAGATCAAATACAAAACAAAGCATTTAAGTTGCTACTTTAATTACGATGGGATTTGAGAAACTAGTAAATTAAATGATTTTAAGATGAAGTTTATGATTTTCTACTTTAATGACAAAATAAACTATGTGATTAAGGTGGAAATTTCGAGATTAAAGTTGACATTTCGTGCTTTTTTTCTCTGTACCCTAATAAGCTTCCATATGACACTCAGACGGTGTGCTACGACTCGCCTTTTCTTTTTTATTTCGGGCACTGTGCGACTTTGTGAACTTGAGTTTTCGAGTTTCTCTACAACTCAATGTCACTCGATCAACTTCCTTTGGTTGTTTATGCCACTGCTTAAACCAACAAATAGTACGTTTTTCTTTGACTCCACTTCGTGTTCCATGAAATTCTTCTATTTCCCCTGTGCTTTTGCCCTTGCCTTTTCACAGAATGCTGAGCTTAAGGGCTATTTATACTGATTTGCATATTGAAAGATGAGTAATTCTGGGAGGAGTTGGGGTGGGGCAGCAGGCGCGTGCACCGTGTGTTACTTTTCACGCTAACCGGGATTTATGTAGCGGAAGAACGTGGAAGTTGCCGTTCGCACAGATTTATGTGTCTGGATTTTTTTGTGCATGAGCACATTTCCAATTTTGGCCATACGCCACGTTATAGTGCTGCAGGTTTTCATGCTAACCATCTTCTTAATTAGTGACCAGTTTTAGCTGCTAATTAACTTCTTTTGCTTTAGTTTTAATTAACTTGACTCAGGCCTCATAGTTGTTCCTGTTACCTTAATTAGCAGCCAAACAGTCATGAGAATGACTGACTGACCTGTGCCCATCACATGTGGAAATAAAGAAGGGTGAAGGTCTCTGTAAGGTTGATCTCCAAGGTCACTAAAACATCTTGACGGTGTTCTTAGAAAAAACAGAAAATCAACAGTTTTGGAAATGTCTACTGTAGCACAACGAGGGCAGTAACAGGGTGTAAAATTAAATGACGGGTTTCATTAACAGCAAGAATCGCCTTTCCATTAAGAACCTGGTTGGAGTTTGAAACCCCAATTTAACTGGTCATCTGTCAGCTCATTTCATGTCTTGTTTCTGCGTGGCTACCATTTAATGATTAGAAGAATCAATTCAGAGGACTGGATCTATAAAAACTGAGCTATTAAACTAAAGGAAAAAGGAGTGAATTAGCAGTGAAGCCTGATCACTGATTAGGAAAAGGGTTAGAATGAAAACCTGCAGCCACTGTGGCTCTCCAGGCCTGGAGTCTGACATCTGTATTGTAAACTCTGCCAAAGGGACTACTGAAGAAAGGGTCTGAGTATTTCTGTCAGTGTGATATTTCAGTTTTATACTTTTAATAAATTTGAAAAAAAATCCATAAATCCTGCTTTTACTTTAGTATTCTGGGATACAGAGTGTTGCTCGATGATTTCAGCACAAGGCTGTGACATAACAGAATATGAGAAGAGCAAAGGAGTCTGAGGACTTTCTGAGCCCACCGTTATGAAGCATGGATTTGACTTTAGTTTCGTCAAGGCCCGACCAATCCTTGAATGTCACTGAGGTGTTGTCATCTAGCAAGGAGAGCTAAATTCTAAAACTCTGATACCTGGTCAGCATTCCCGTGCCTGTCCCTAAGTCTGATGGGACATGAATGACTTTGATAAGTTAAGCGGCACATCTGTAGAAAGCCTCTTTCTTTCAGCCGATACTCTGCGAGATTTCTCAAGGGCCTATACCTTAATGTCGACTACGTGTACCTCAAATAAGAATACAGAAATAAAAATCACATGAAAGTTAAACTCCATATAAAGTGCCCAGTGGCATTTACTGTAGTTTTGGACATCTAATCCCACAGAGTCCAGCAAATGTTAACAGAGGTCACACCAGAGATGAAGTAGACAGTTGGCTAAATCAGGAAAGAAATCAAAGGGAACTGAATCCTTTAAGCCCATGGACATGAAGACATAACACAAGGTAGGCCGAGAGCTTAAAAGGACAAAGCGGGTCAAAATTCAACGCTTGACAAGACACAGAAGTAGCACACACAGTGGGAAACTGGATTTTTTTTCTTCTTCTCATGTCAAGACTTATACTGATGCATGAAACAATAGTGCAAGTGTGCACCGGCGGGACTTCAAATCTCAGCTCAATTATATTGCATAATTAGATGAAGAACGGAAAGTGAATGGATTGGAATCGCTGCATGAAGGGTTCTCGTGGACAGATCTTGTCACTAATTGTTCTCATGCTCTAGTAGTTACAGCTTTGACATCTGCTCTGATGTACTTCCACACACTGAACAGATCATAAGAACATAGTTTAACTAACGAAACATCATTCAGTCCATCAAGCTCATCTGGATTTAGAAGAAAAAAATAATAATTTATATCAAAGGTTGCAGCTTCTTCAAAAGTGACCTGGTCAGAAGCTTCCTGGTCAAAATGAATATTCCTTTCACGTAGATGGTGTCACATATGTGCACATAGGAGGCAGCTAAAGGGCTCGAATGAGGGTAATTAATTCCACAGCCAACCAGGGGGTGGTGACGTGCACTGATCCTGTCTCTCTTTCCACTGCAGATCAGTTATGGGAAATTTTGCCTGGCCTCTGTGATGTCACTTTCTGGTCACGGTCACAATGATGTCACTCTCTGTCCTGAAGAAGCCACTTCTGGTCATGACCCTGATGATGTCACTTCCAGTCATTACCCCGATTAAGTCACTTCCCATCATGAATCCCACCCTTCTCCCCGATGACATGACTTCCGGTCCCAAAGAAACCACTTCTGGTCATGCCCCTGATGATACCACTTCCGGTCATGAAAAAATGACATCACTTCTGGTCCTGAAGAAGCCACTTCTGGTCATGACCCTGATGATGTCACTTCCGGCCATGACTCCCAATGATGTCACTTCCGGTTCTGAATCCCCGGATGACGTCACTTCTGGACCCAAAGAAGACACTTCTGATCATGACCCTGATGATGCCACTTCTGGTCATGACCCCAATGATGTCACTTTTGGTCCCAAAGAAGCCATCTCCGGTCATGAACCTGATGATGTCACTTAAAAGTCATGACCCCAATGAAGTCACTTCCGGTCATGAATCCTCCCCCAACTGATCAACCCCGAGAACGTCACTTCTGGTCCCAAAGAAGCAACTTCTGATCGTGACCCTGATGATGCCACTTCCGGTCCTGACCCCAGTGATGTCACTTCTGGTCATGACAAGATGACATAATTTCCATTCCCAAAGTTACCATTTCTGGTCATGACCCTGATAATGTCACTTCCGGTCATGAACCCTCAATGACGTCACTTCAGGACCTGAAGATGCTATATCCGGTCCCAGTCACAACTACCTCACTTCCTCTGCCTTATTTTAACCGTCTTAACCTCACCCAGTCAGTTCTGTTTTGGACTCCAATCTGTACACAACTGTACAACCAATTTAATGTTTAGCAGCTGGGCTCAAGTAAACGGGATGCTGCCCCAAACCTTTTTGTGGCTCTTTGTCTTTTCTTTCACAAAGGTCAACACGATCAAATTAACGTTAGTGGCGGCCATTTATACCTCTTTGTATATGATGGATTTACAATACATTTAGAAAATACTCAGACCCCTTCACTTTCTGCACACTTTTGTTGCATTGTAAAATGAATTTTAAATGGACAAATTTGTTATTACTGCCATTAATCTAAACTCAGAAACCCATTATGATAAAGTAAAAACAATTGTTCAGAAAGAATTACAAATGAAAATTGCAAAAAAAATTCAAAACTGACATCTCTCATTCATAAAAGAATCCAGACTCTAAATTCAGTACTTTATAGAAGCTAATTTGGAAGATATTGCTGCTTCAACTCCATATGGGCAAAGTTTTCAGTCATTCAACTTAGAATTTTTTTTTCAAGCACATTTATCTCATTTAAAATTGTCCATAATGATTCAACCTGTAAATGTTGCAATCGAGCTCCAGCCTCTCTGGGTCACATGTTTTGGGCCTGCACCAAATTAACATCATTCTGGGCCATAATCTTTAAATGTCTTTCTGACAGCCTTGGTGTCACAATCCCTCCTAACTCATTAACAGCTGTGTTTGGTGGTCTCACAGAGGGGCTTAAAGTGGAGAAGGACAAACAAACTGTGACTGCCTTTACTATTAGCATGTAGACTTATCTTACTCAACTGGAAGAATCCTAACTCACCTCATTTAAGTCAGTGGCTAACAGTTGTTATATACTGCTTGAAATTTGAAAAAAATCTAATTTACACTTAGAAGATCTGTGCAAAACCTTTTTTTTTAAAATATGGCAGGACCTAATCAATGACATTTTGGAATAAGCCTGTATTTCAGGGGAACAGGATACACTTCTTTACTTGCTCCTTTGGTGTACGGATGGCACCCTTGCCCAGCTGAGATGCCTTTACCCTGGAAGGACTCAGGGAGGAAGCACACCCAGAGCATTATGTCCCCCAGAGAGCTAGGTGGCAGCACCCCCTTGGTTGCAGCGGTGCCTCAGACTCCTGCAGGGCTCCATGGGAGTTGGAGTTTGGTGCAGTCCTGAATTTACTTTAGCTGCAGGTGGAAGCTCCATGCAACTCTTGTTATGGTTCTGCCTTTGTTCAGAAACGGTTTCATAATAAGCTTTATAACCACAGGCTCTGAAAGTCTTTCTCCTGTGGGGTGACTGGGATCTTTTCCTGAATAAAATCAAACACAGTTACAAAAGGTGCAACAGGAGCTTCCACCTTCAGCTTAAGTCACTTCAGTACACATGTACTGTGTCAGACTACCCTTGTCGTTCAAACACAAGAAAATCTGCAGTCTACTTGTGACTTTACGCTGTAGGAAGATAAGTTAATAAATCAAGGTCAATAACATTCGATCTGACATTAATATATGTAACATATAAATGTTTTTTACATAAAGACCATCACAAAACATAATCATAAACAGGACTTTGCATGATACGTTGGTGAGCTCTGTAAGCTGTGCTGTTTTGTTGGACGACAGATGTGGGGCAGACTGACAGGCAGGATGACGCCAATCTTCTCGCTGCATCCAAACGGTGCCATCTTTCACTTTTACGCCTGGTGCAGCTGCGTTGGTTTTATATGTGAGTGAACTTTTCTCGCAGGAAGGTGTTCTGTTCCCTTTCTCTGATGTTGAACCCTCATCCTCATCTTAGTTTACCTCTGTTATAGCACGTCTTTATTTGAAAACTCCCATGTCAGATCGGGGGGAGCGTAAACGTGACTAAAAGAATAAAACTGAATAAAAAAAAAAAAGCTAACCTTGAGCTGGGAGAGCTTTTTGCCCTTTCTGCGGTGGTAGTGGGATGGGATAGCAGGCAGCTTGCTGCTTGTGCTGATCAACACATTTACAACACAAAAGACACTGTTGGAGAGGTGCGAATGGATTTAACTCTTTTAGGGCGTATGTCGACTTTTGTTGACAGGAGGGGTTGAGGGCACGTGTTGACTAAAGTCGACATCCAGGGATAGAGGGCGATAATCAGCTGTTAATGGCGACAAATCTCACTGTCACGTCACAGACATTCCCTCTGTGCTTGGAGGAATGCTAGACTCGTTGACTCGGCAACTAATCCTAGCGTGTGCGTGAGTTTCGAAATGTAAACAATGGCAAGATGGCATCGACATGTGACAAAGGAGCGAAGTGAGTTCAGAAAAGAAAACACTCAGCAGACAATGTTTTGCGCATTATCGCGGAGTCGGACTCTGATTTTTCAGAATCGGATTTTATTGACAGTGATCAGGAGATCGAGCAAGAGAGTGAGAAGCCGGCATCAGCTGATCAAACACCAGCCGATGCCGAGCCAGCGGATCTGCTGCCAGTTGAGCGCCTTCACGCAGCCGATGCATCTACCGCAAGGTTCGTGTGGGATAAATACACAGACATTGATCCATTGAGAGCCGATTTGACTGCTGGACTTCACAAGACGGCATGGCTTGCTGTTGGACGCGACAGATAACCAGCTGCTGTACTTCAGGCTGCTCTCTCCTGATGCTGCTTTTCAGCTACCGTCAGACGAGATAAACAGGTAGGCAGAGAAATTTTTTGAATCGCGGTCTGTGTTTGCATCGCATTCTCGTTTTTCAAAGTGTAAACCCACAACAAAAGACGAGATGAAGCGTGTTGTGGTATTACAAATAGAGATGGGACAGAACTGGTGATATAACTTCAGGGAGCATTGGTCCAAACGTGCTTTGTCCCCTGGTGGCTTTGGACAGGTTATGCAGCATGGTGATAGGTATGTGCTGCTGCAAAGTTTTATTCACTTCTGTAATAAACAGAAGCAAATTCCATGGGGTGAGCCAGGCTATAATGCCATGCATGAAGTTCATAAAGTTTCAGAAGATAAAAAGAGGTGACAATACAGTTTTCATGCGGGCAGAAAACTTGGTGGCAGTGGAATGGCACGATGGCAAAAGGGTGACTTGTCTCTCTACAGTACACACTAACAATATATGTGACAAACAGACAATTGAAAAGTAGGCACCAAAGCAACACGTATTGTAAGCAATGCAATGTGGCAATGACTGAAATTGGCTGCTTTGAGCGAGATCAGACTTTGCAGGACTTTGCTGTGTAAAATGTATGTGATATGTATGTGAAATCATAGAGTATGCAGGCTCATACAACATGCAAGACAGTAACATTTGTCAAAAGTAAATATTTTTGTTGATTTGATATGTTAAACAATTGCTTTGTGTTCTTTTTTAAAAAATGTTAGTTTTTGGAAAAATATTCAGCCCTGGGAGATAAGAAACAAAAAAAAAAATTAGCCCTAAAAGAGTTAAAACCACATTTGTTTTTATAGTGGGAGCCTACTGACTCACTGACATGAGAAAACCCTCACATATGACATACAGTTCTACTTGTCTCAATGTCTAGTTATGCAAGACGCTGAGTTTTTCACAGTTCCCCCCTAGTGATGGCCATCATGACCCGAAAACTTTTGGCTTTGAGAACATTCCTGTATGTTTTCTGCAAAAAAATTACACTGTTACAATAAAAGGTAAAATAATACGTGTCTACGGAGAAAATGATCAGAAGCACTTGAAGAAGTACATGTCACATCACTCTAACCCTTATTGCTATACAAGGAGTCAAAGTCACTCTATTTTGCAAATTTTAGAATAAAATATGGGATCAAAAGATTCCAAGACAATGCTCTGTTTAACAGTAGGAAGTTCATAGCCAGTTTGAACAATGCCACAGCAGATTGTATCAATTTTGCTGACAAAGAATAAAAGAAACTGCTCACATGAAAGAACAGTGCTCTTTAATCCCATCACAGAATGAGGGTGACTGGCCTCATTAGTTGAATTAAATACAACCCTAGGATTCTTAGACTGACGGGATACTAAATCAGCAAAGAAATCTTTCTAAACTGCAGCCTGGAAGTTCAATAGAGAAGTCCTAAAAATCTGTTTAGAAACAAGCAGTCCATCTTTTTTCCAACACCATTCCACAGTTCGACAGGCGCGGCGCAGCAATCGCGTAGTTTCATTTAACCAGAGAGCAGGACTTCCCTTATTACAGCGTATCTTGAGCGGAGCAATTGAGTCTAAAACTGTTTTACAAGAAGAATTAAATTTTAAGACAGAATCATTGATACCATCATTTTGGACATGCACGTCAAGACTAGAGATTATGGTTTTAAAATCGGATATAATAGAAGAATTTAGAAAGCGAGATCAGCGTGGGGGACAACTAGTAGTCGGGACATCAACAGTGATATTCAAATCCATCATTATAGAAAAATGATCAGTGAAAGAAACATTGCATAAATCAACATTATTAACTGAAATATCACGAGTAAGGATGAGATCAAGGGTGTGACCGAGGGAGTGAGTTGGAGTATTAATATGCTGGATAAAATCAAATGAGTCCAATAGTGATGAAAAGTCATTAACCAAAGGTTTCGATTGACAACAAACGTGAATGTTAAAATCACTAACAATAAATACTTTGTCATGGGAGAGGGTGATATCAGCCAGGAGATCAGAGAATTTAGAAATGAAGATATCATTAATTATAGGAGGTCTACAAACCTCAGTAAACAGCAAAGAAGGGGAGCTGCACACTTTGAAGCTACTAAACGAACCCTTTGTAAGGCTCCGACACAAGAACATACTTTTAAAAACAGTGGCAATGCCCTCACCACCACGAGTCAGCCGCAGAGAGTTTAAAAATGAATAACCTGATGGTACCGGTCGGTAAAACATGAAGAGTCACCATTTACAATCCAGGTCTCAGTGATGAAAAAGAAATCCAGATTATATGAGATAATAAAGTCTTGCAGAATAAAAGTTTCATTAGACACTGATGGCACGTTCAAGAGAGCAGACTTGATAGAAGTAGAAGAGCTTGCTGAGGGATGAGCACGGGTAAGCATGCGAAGATTAGCAGCGTTTACTGCCTGGGAGCACACCGAGGAAGAGTGATGCCGCCTTGAAATGGAGAAATTATCCAGCACCCATGAACCAGGGATGGAGTCCTGTGCAGGAGAAGATGGGTCATAGGTGACTCGCAGGCATCAGGAATCCAAGCTCTGGGACTTGAGCCGGCGTTGTTTAACAGCAATATGCGGGTGCGTTTGCGTCTCCGAGAGGCATTCAACTCACTGATACAGGTGAACACTGGCGTCCAGGTGAAGAAGCCAGGAGATGAATAAAAAAAGGTGGAGGTTCACATAATATCCCATCAGGAGATGAAAATTGAGAGGAAAGCAAGCCAGAAAATATGGTAAGGAAAGAATCATGATCATAGGACAGTGGCCGTTGAGATAAACTAAAACATAAAAACAAAGTTAAAACATAGATTAGCGAGATGATCAGATGGCCAGCCACACCAGTTTGTGCCAAGCACAATCATCGATTCCAGTGCGATCATCTGTACAGCCCCCCTTTGAAAACGACCATCAGGTTCCACTGTGGAGATTCAAGCAGAATCATAAGAACAGAAGGGTTTCCCCCTTGGTGTTTCCAGTGTGATCATCAGGTGCCACCATTGAGATTCAAGCGTGCAATCGTCAGAGCTGAAGTGTGCAGTTCACCTTGCTGATTTGAAAATGACCATCAGGTTCCACTATGGAAATTCAAGTTCGATCGTCAGAGCAGATTTGGGGGTCCACCCCTTGTGACTCAAATGCAATTATCAGGTGCCACGATGAAGATTCAAGCATGCTATAATCAGAGCTGGAGTGTGCAGTTCCTTTTGCTGATTTGAAAATGACCACCAGGTGCCACCATGAAGATTCAGGCATAATCATCAGAGTAGGAGAGTGCAATTCTCCTTGCGAAATCGAAAATGTCCATCAGGTTCCACTATGGAAATTCAAGTTCAATTGTCAGAGCAGATTGGGGGGTTCCCCCCTTTGTGACTCAAATGAAATCATCGAGTACCACCATGAAGATTCAAGCATGTGATCGTCAGAGTTGGAGTGTGCAGTTCCCCTTGCTGATTTTAAAATGATCACCAGGTTCCACTATGGAAATTCAAGTGTGATCGTCAGTGCAGATTGGGGGGTCCCAGGGATCACCCCCTTGGTGACTCAAATGCAATCATCAGGTGCTATCATGAAGATTCAGGTATAATCGTCAGAGTAGGAGAGTGCAGTTCCCCTTGCTGATTCAAAAATGACCATCAGGTTCCACTATGGAAATTCAGGTGCGATCGTCAGAGCAGATTGGGGGGCCCCCCTCTTCATGACTCAAATGCAATCATCAGGTGCCACCATGAAGATTCAAGCACAGTTGTCAGAGCTGGAGTGCAGTTCCCCTTGCTGATTCAAAAATGACCATCAGGTTCCACTATGGAAATTCAAGTTTGACCATCAGAGCAGAATGTTGGGTTCTCCCCTTTGTGACTCAAATGCAATCATCAGGTACCACCAAGAAGATTCAAGCGTGTGATCATCAAGAGCTGGAGTATGCAGTTCTCCTTGCTGATTTGAAAACGACCATCAGACGCAATCACGACAAACTGCTACCTACTTCCACTTAAATGGCTCGCGACTCGTGGCAAACATACAACTCAACCCACTTTTTGAGAAATTAGGATTCAGACTATTTCAAGGTCAGAAATTCTGAATATGATGTTATTTGTTGATTTTTGATCCTTTACTACAGATCTAGACTGCTATGGACCTCCATCAGAAGGTGAAAAATAACAAATTTCTATTACAGCAGAGAATATTTCGACTTCACACATTTCAATTGAAGTACACATATGGATGTTTCAAATATATGACACAACTCTTCTTATTTATTATATGCTTCTACCTCATAAAGTAAGTCATTACATTTGAACACCCTGAATTAGGGCAGCTTATGTTAATGTAGACATTTTTACTACTAAATGAAAGCCATATGCGCAGTTTAGTTTTAAGATGGACTGTTTGATCACTGTTCATTTAAATCTCCCTTCTGCATATCTCGTATTCCCTAAATGGTTTGTTTGCCTTATTGAATGTCTGTGTTTTTGTACCCAACGAAATGAGGAAACAGTAGAATGAGGTCTTTAATGAGAGCCATTAGCCATGTGGAGTAACCTTCATCTCCGATTAATCACAGCATTCTGCTAGTGTTCCCCGTAATTGATTTTTTTCTTTTAATCTCCAGAGTGTTACCTTAATAGTATGGAATGATAGTGAAATATTTATGGCACGTGCCGATTTTTGCTTTATTACTTATCAGTTTATTTCAGCTTTTGAACAATAAAGGAAGAGTGCATTGGGACTGATTTTACTTTGAAAACCCGCAACCTAATTAACGATTATCTAGCCTGGAACACAAAGGTTACTTGACCTGGTAATGGCTGAGGTGCAAAGTTAATTGAAATTACAGACAAATGTGCTTTGAATATAATTGGCTGTCAATGATAAGAATTCCTTTTGAATTAGTTCTTGAATTCTCCATGTTCAGAGTCTCCCCAATAAAACTATTTAAATAAACAAAATAACTTGATTTAGAAATTACAAAAAAAAAAAAAACACAGGGGTGGGGGTCGACTTGTTCTCAATCCTACTTTTTGTAAAAATTGATTGATTTGTATGGAATGATTGCAAAAAAATTAATAGAATTAAAAAAAAAAAAAGAAATTACAAATGCTTGGATCAATCTCGATATTTGCATGATAATCGGAGGGCACACACATGTCTGCTGGTTTCATCTTCCAGAAATAAAAGAGCTGGAAATCCTTGTTGATCCCTTTAGAAAAGCTCGAGAATGTTATCACAAAGAATCTCCGTGTATCTCGCAGAAGGTAACCTTTCTCCAAAGGCAAACCTTTTTAATGCTTCTGTATACACAATCTTATGGAGTGTTGCTAGAGCACATTTAGACAAGAGAACCACGGAGGATTTGTGTAAAAGAAAGCAAACATTCGGCAGTACACAATCGGGGGCTCTTCAGGAAAAAAGAACAAGTCAACTGGAAAGAAAAGGTTTGGAAATAAGAATATGCTGCAGTCATGAAAAAGACAAAAAGAGCAGACTTTTAATGAACGGTTTGAGGAGGACTGGAGGTTTAGAGCTGCGAGGAGATAAAGACAAGTCAATTTCTGAGCCTGAAATGTGCACGACACCCTCACCCACCCTAGAGGGGGGCTCTCAGGAAAACAGGAGGAAAAAGGCAAACGAACTGTGGAGAATCTATCTATCTATCTATCTATCTATCTATCTATCTATCTATCTATCTATCTATCTATCTATCTATCTATCTATCTATCTATCTATCTATCTATCTATTATAAAGTGCCTTTCATCTATCTATCTATCTATCTATCTATCTATCTATCTATCTATCTATCTATTATATAGTGCCTTTCATCTATCTATCTATCTATCTATCTATCTATCTATCTATCTATCTATCTATCTATCTATCTATCTATTTTATAGTGCCTTTCACATCTATCTATCTATCTATCTATCTATCTATCTATCTATCTATCTATCTATCTATCTATCTATCTATCATATAGTGCCTTTCTATCTATCTATCTATCTATCTATCTATCTATCTATCTATCTATCTATCTATCTATCTATCTATGCTGTTTCGCTGTCGGTCTGTGGTTTGATTGCGTAGGTCTTTCGTGGGCGTGTCTGTGGGTTGCTGGCGGGAGGTGGAGGAGGTGGTGGCGTGCCGGGTGGGCTCGTGAGTATTTCTTATTCTTTTTTTCCTAATCTTTATATTTTTGTTTTTGTTTTCTCTAATGTGTAGGGTTATTTTGCTGTCTACATATTGTTTTTCTTATTGACTCCAGTATTGTATTTGCGGCGTGGCCGCAATGGCCGCCGAGACAAACACCGCCTGGCTTGATGCCGCGCAATTTTGAAAACTTAACACGCCGGCATGGCGTGAAGTTGTTGGTTGATCCGATGGTCTCTGTTGAGGCGTGTGTAGTGGAAGTCGGCAAGTTAATCGGCTGTAAAAATGTACGTTCAGCGTCTCGGATGAATAAAAGTGTTGTCCTGTTTCTAAATGATGAGAGTTTGGTGCATACTCTTGTTCAGAATGGTGTGATTATTAACGGTACCTTAATTTCAGTTTTACCTCTTTCTACTCCTGCACGGAGAGTGATTATTTCAAATGTTCCTCCGTTTCTAAAGAATGATATTCTCATCAAAGAACTTGAAAGATATGGGCAGATCATATCAAAAGTTTCAATGATTCCCTTGGGCTGTCGATCACCCGACTTAAAACATGTCGTTTCTTTCAGGAGACAAGTTCACATGATTTTAAACGATTTACAAGGTGAACTTGATGTGGCTCTCAAATTCAGAGTAGATGGATTTGATTATGTGGTTTTTATATCATCCGAGTCCATGAAATGTTTTAAGTGCGGTCAAGTGGGGCACAAGGTTAGCCAGTGTAAGCGCTCTGAGGAAACTACAGACTCCGCAGTACCTGGTGTTTCTAAAAGTAGCCGCGAGGACTACTCGATATTATTTGACGATGAAGGCAGTGAGTCTTCCGTCAGTTTTCTGATGTGGAGGAGGACTTAATGGAGGGCCCTGGTCAGAGTGTGCAGGATCAGGGCAGTTCTTTACCTGCTATGATGGCGCAACTGGCACCTGAACGCAGCTGAGCCGGCGGATGCGGCTGAGTCCGCGCCCGCAACTAAAGTCGTGCAGAGTGGTGAGAGCGCCCCAGAGAAGGACGCTGCGGCTGAGGCCGGATCACTGCCTACGGACGGTGTTACTGTTCATTCTGCACATACGAGTGATGGTGCTGAGCAGCCTGTGAGTGTGGCTTCCGTTCATGATGATGGGGCTCTGCCCCGCGCGAGCTCATTGAAACAGAAGCTGTACAACAGATACGAGAGGTTGAGGAGAATGTTAGGGCTGAGGGTGCGATCAATAAGATGAGCACCTCAGCAGACAACAGCGAGCAATGTTCAAGAAATGGAGGATGACACAGAGTGGGTAAAGCCTGTGACAAGAAAAAGGAAAGACGGGTCCGCATGTAGCAGTGTTGCACTTAAACACAATAAAGTTGAGAGCTCAGTCTCCGCAGCTGACGACTCAGAGAATGTTCAAGATGAGCCTGAGGTGCCTGCAGACGTCGGTATTGTGAGTCAGGATGAAGGCGGTGGCTCGGGACATCAGTGAGGTCCAATCTGTCACCTCAGCTGAGCTTCCGTGGTGGCTACAGTAACGACAACATAATCCGTTTTGTAAAATTTATTGAGGGCAAGAGGGGGGTGAATGTGAGTCACCATTTCCCGATCTCCAACTGTTTTTGAGCTCAGCTAAGGGGGTCCTACGCCAGGCTACAGCTTTAGGCCTTAAGAGAACTGAAGCTGTGCGGCTGAAAAATGTGATGAGCAGGGTGAAAAGATCCTTAAATCCCAAGCCAGTATGATGTACTGCTGGACACGTCCTTCCATGTCTTTTTTAAAGTTGTTTTGGTGACTGCTTTTCTTTTTGCTTTTCATGCCTTTGTGTAATTTTGGCACAATTAACATCAATGGAAGTCGACATGACAACAAGCGGGTCGCGGTGTTTGATTATCTACTTAATAAGGAGCTTAGTGTTATTTTTTTACAAGAAACTCACACAGACCCTGCTAACCAGGCAGACTGGCACAGAGGCTGGCAGGGACAGATGTTTTTGAGCCACGGGTCGAGTGTTAGTGCCGGGGTCGCCATTCTGTTTTCTACTTCTTTCTCACCCGACTCGACTAGCGTGACAGAGGTAGTTAAAGGCAGACTGCTGAAAGTGGAAGCCTGCTTAGGGGGCACAACGTGGGTCTTCATAAATGTTTATGCACCCAATGAAGGAAGGGAGCGTTTGCTGTTTTCTCTTTGCTCCATGACTTACTTGTGCAGTGCAAAGATGAAGATCTTGTTTTTGTGGGGAGATTTTAACTGCACAGATGACGCCTCCTTAGATAGAAATGGCCTGGAGCCTCACCCCAGCTCCGCGGCTCACTTAAAGTCAGTCCTCAGCAAGGCCGACCTTTTTGATGTCTGGAGGGCATTACACCCAGGAATTCGCCAGTACACGTGGGTGAAGGGTTCGGGGGGCTCGATCTCCATGGCGAGACTAGATAGAGTGTATTGCTTGAATCACCACAGCAATCTTATAGCGAACTGCTCCATTCATCCTTCTGGCTTTTCTGATCACAGTCTTGTCCTTCTCAAAGTTTCACTTCCATTTCAATCTTCCTTTCCGTCATACTGGCACTTCAACAACAGCCTACTGAAAGATCTCCGTTTCATTGAAGTTTTTGAATTCTTCTGGAAGAGGTGGAGGTTGACGACAAGTTCCTTTTCATCTCTGCGGCAGTGGTGGGACTGTTCAAAAACTCAGATCAAAGTGCTGTGTCAGCAATACACGCAGAATGCAACTCAGAATATGAGGAAGGCAATGGCAGAGTTGGAGGAGGACATCTTAGAGCTTTCTTCGTCTTTAGACAGCTCTTTTAACGATGGCGTCTTTGAAAATCTAAAACAAAAAAACAAGATCTCATGGACTTATTGGACAGACGGGTGCATGGTGCTCTTGTGCTCAAGAATTCAGGAGTTGGTGAAATGGATTCTCCTTCTCAATTTTTTGGACTTGAAAAGAAAAGATCACAGAGTAAAGTGATTCACGCTCTGAAAAATGAGGATGGGCGATCATCGAGGAGCCTGAGGCCATCAGAGCTATTGCTCATGATTTTTATAAAAGCTGTTCTGTGCGAAACAACAGAAGATTCTTCTGAGACCAGGAGCCTCCTAGACAACCTGCCACAAATCCCCAAAACGGAAAAAGAGCTTCTGGATACAACCCTCAGCTTACAGGACTTGACTACGGCCCTCAGCGAACTAAATACAGGAAAGTCACCTGGCATAGACGGCCTGACGGTCGAGTTTTTTAAGACATTCTGGAATTTATTAGGTGCGGATTTATTGGCAGTCTTCGAGAGAGCATAATGAACAATGAACTGCCATTATCCTGTCGGCGGGCTGTTATTGCTCTGCTCCCAAAAAAAGGAGATTTGTCCGACCTCAAGAACTGGCGTCCTGTTAGCCTTTTATGTACGGATTATAAGATTCTGTCCAGGGCTCTGGCTACTCGCCTGCGTAGAGTAATGGGGTGTGTCATCAGGTCAGATCAGACCTACTGTGTGCCAGACCGCTCCATCTTTGACAATATATTTCTGGTGCGAGACCTGATTACGACTTCAAAGCTTCTCGGTTTAAAGGCAGGAATGATCTCATTGGATCAAGAAAAGCTTTTGACAGAGTGGATCACCAATATCTGTTCAGAGTCCTACAAGCTTTTGGGTTTGGGTCCTCCTTCTCCAAATACATTGGAATGCTTTACTCAAATATATATGGCGTTCTGAAGATTAACGGTGCCACAACAGCCCCTTTCTCTGTCACCAGGGGTATTCGCCAGGGCTGCCCACTCTCAGGGATGCTCTACTCTCTGTCAATTGAGCCCCTCCTAGAGCAGCTCAGGCGTCGTCTTTCTGGTCTCAGCATCCCAGTTTGCCCCACTGCTTGTTTTAAGGTCGTTGCCTACGCAGATGATATTACTGTCTTTGTGTCTTCTACATCTGAGGTAAACACTTTAGTCAACTGCTTAGACGTTTTCAAAACTGACGCCAGCGAAAGTCAATTGGCTCAAGAGCAATGCTTTCTTGCTGGGTGACTGGGGACTCGCTCTCCTCCAGCTCTTCCTGAGACCCTCCAATGGAATAGAAACGTGTTTAAGTACCTGGGGGTGTATTTAGGCACAGATGGCACTGCTGTAGAAAATTGGGTGGGGTGGACAGATCTGATCCAAGCAAGGCTGAACCGTTGGAAGTGGCTTCTGAGGGACATTTCATGTAGAGGCAGGGTGTTAATCCTGAATAACTTGATTGCCTCCATGTTTTGGCACAAGCTCAGGTGTGCTGATCCACCAATAGCTCTGATCAAATCCGTACAGACGATCATCCTTGACTTTTTTTGGGACAGTCTACACTGGGTCCAGAGAGGTGTGCTGCACCTACCAGTGGCAGAAGGAGGGCAGGGACTGATTGACGTCAGAAGTAAAATCGAGGCCTTCAGGCTCCAGACGCTGCAGAGGCTGTTCTATGGTCCAGACGGCCTGCCTTGGAGAGACCTGGCGTTTGTAATTTTACACAAAGTGAGCGAGTTAAAATTTGACAAACAGCTACTCCTCTTAGACGTCTCCAAACTAACTTTATCAGTTTTGCCAAAATTCTATCAGTCAATGTTGCTTACTTGGCATAGTAAACTTATGAGATCTCGTTTTGTTTTTGGCAATCTTCATTGTTTTTTAGAGGAACCTCTGATTAGGAATAATGTGTTGAAATCTCCTCTGCTTTTCTCTTGTCACTTCACCTCAATCCTTATTAAAAGTGGAATCACGAAGATTGGCCATCTTTTAAATAACCACACTAGCACATGGCACACGCAGCACACCTCACATCGGTCCTGGGCGTGAGGTCTGAACGCCTTGTACACCACTTTCTGTGCCAGTTTAAGGAGGCCTTGGTGAACTTAGGCGCAGGGTCACTGTGCCAGAGCGTCTCCGGACAATCCGATCTTCAACTCAGATATCACAGAACTCGTCATCCAAGTCAAACCCAACGTCACAGACTGCACTGACCGCCAGGCTCCATTCTGAAAGTTGGCAACTTAATAGACAAGCAGTTTGACACGATGGGAAAAAATGAGCTCTACCAGGTGTGTGTTAAGGTGACTTTTTATAAATTTCTTAGAGACTTGCCAGACACACGCTGGAGACAAGAACTGCATGTTGGAGTGAATGAAACTCCAGCGTGGAGAACTTTTATAAACAACCACTGCAAAAAAGAATTGGCGACCTGCAATGGAGGATTCTTCATGGGGCTCTCGCCACCAACTCCTTTTTATCGGTTATTTCACCAGGAACATCAGATTGTTGTCCGTTTGTCAACAGCGAGACTGTTTTCATCTTTTGTTAACTGCAAACGGCTCGAACCATTTTTTATATTTCTCAAGATACTTTTGGATAGAATAGGACTGTCATTGTCAACTGTTGGATTTATTTTTGGTATTAAGTATACTCAGAGACAGAGAAACAAGTGTGTGCTGGGAAATTATCTACTGGGCCAAGCAAAACTGTCAATCCTCAAAACCAGGAGGAACAGAGAAAAACTCAAAGACCACGATGTGCTCCTGATGTTTAAAGTGCTGGTGAAGTGCCGGTTGAAGTTGGAGTTCACTTACCATCAACTCATTGGAGACATGCAGACCTTCTGTGATTTATGGGGGCTTGGGGGGGCTTTGTGTTCTGTTGAGAAGGGCAAGCTGGTGACTGGGTGGTGACTTCTTTAAATGTCCTTCAAAATATTTAAATACTGGATGATTGAAAGCTCAGAATAGGAGACTCCTGGGGAATACAATGCTGTGTGTATAATGGAGAGCGATGTACGGAGTAGGAGACGAGTACAGGGGGAGTGATGGTGGAGTAAACTGATTATGAATTGTGTGTTTATTATGGACAATTATTTATTATTTATGTGTGAATCAGGAGGCATGTATAAGGGAATAGTGGGTTAATGAACAAATTATGAATTACTTATTTAATATGGAAATTCTGTACTTTATGTGTGGAGTAAGAAGTGTGCACGGGGCAATAGTAGTGGAGTAATGCAACATATTTATTAACTGCATACTACTGCTGTGTTCAATTTTTTTTTTGTTGTTGCACGAAGTAAAGTTTATTTTTAATATTAAAATAATCTATTAATATGCAGAGTGGGAGGAGTGTAAAGGGGGAGTAATGGTGGTTTTTGTGTTATAATGAATTACCATCTGATTTTCTTATTAATGTGCGGAGTAGGAGGAGTGTAAAGGGGGAGTAGTGGTGGTCTTTGTATTATAATGAATTGTCAACTTTTTGATTATATTTATGAGCGGAGTAGGAGGAGTGTAAAGGGGGAGCAGTGGTGGTTGTGTGATACAGACTTTTTTGTTAATATCCTGAATATTGGGATTGTTTGTCTTATGACTGTATTTTTTGTTATTGTTCATGATAAAGGTCATTTTAAAAATATCTATCTATCTATCTATCTATCTATCTATCTATCTATCTATCTATTTTATAGTGCCTTTCACATCTATCTATCTATCTATCTATCTATTATATAGTGCCTTTCACATCAAATCTATCTATCTATCTATCTATCTATCTATCTATCTATCTATCTATCTATCTATCTATCTATCATATAGTGCCTTTCATATCTATCTATCTATCTATCTATCTATCTATCTATCTATCTATCTATTATATAGTGCCTTTCATATCTATCTATCTATCTATCTATTATATAGTGCCTTTCACATCAAATCTATCTATCTATCAATCTATCATATAGTGCCTTTCACATCTATCTATCTATCTATCTATCTATCTATCTATCTATCTATCTATCTATCTATTATATAGTGCCTTTCACATCAAATCTATCTATCTATCTATCTATCTATCTATCTATCTATCTATCTATCTATCATATAGTGCCTTTCATATCTATCTATCTATCTATCTATCTATCTATCTATCTATCTATCTATCTATCTATCTATCTATCTATTATATAGTGCCTTTCACATCAAATCTATCTATTCTATCTATCTATCTATCTATCTATCTATCTATCTATCTATCTATCTATCTATCTATCTATTTTGTCGTTTCTGGCTGTGTCATTCTCTATCCTTCTCTTTACTGCTGTACTTTAATGGTGAATTGTCTTAAGCTCTGCAGTCGCCCTTTTTTAAACACGCTGCATTTTGACTCAGGGCTACAGTAAAATAAATATGCGGTAAAGACAGGGTGAGAAAGCGTCCGCCTACGGAGAAACTATCAACCTGTTGCGCCCGCAACAGATCCCTGCACCAGGAGGTAATGATACACGTAGAGAAAACTGTAACTTAACAAAGCAGTAGCGTCAGGCAGCCTGCGGACACCCGCGGTAATACGCATCACAGATACTGTACATTATTTCGCATTTCTACGATTCGATTCCTAGTTAGTAATTCGTGCCCGCGAGGTATTCAGCAACAATTCTTAACCTGCCTTCGATAATCAGCCTCCCCTCTGAGAGGATGCGCGATAAAGACGCTTCTTTTGCTCCTGCGAAAGTGAGAAACCGTCGAGAAGTTCGAAGAGGCAGCGGCGCGCAGCTTGCTGCTTGGCAGTGAAGGGTCGCTCTGTGGCGAGGATCGCATTCGACACAATCAAGGGGGGCGTCGTTCACCTTCCGCGCGACGAAGAGACACTTTGCGCCTGGATTGATATTGTGACCGGGAGACCGTAAGGAAGGTGGAGACGGTGGCAGCTTCATTCGTGGCGCTTTGCAGGGGCTGTTGAAAATGTAGACGCGTCCGGAATGGATTATTGAAAGGATTCCTCTTTAGAAACAATAACCGAGAAGACTTTTTTTCCGCTTGGAATATAGCTGGAAATATTTTCTCTTCATTTCAGTTTATTAGTAACCTTTTTTATATATATAGTTTTTATATATTTTTTCAGTATTAAAATGTAATTGATAAATTCGAAGTAATAATCTTTGATTACTGGCATGTTGACTTCACCGTAAATGTAGGATTATTATTATTATTATTATTATTATTATTATTATTATTATTATTATTATGCTACTGATACTGTTTAAAACGCTAAGATTCCAAGGAGGAAAATAACTTAGTCATTACATATAACACTAGATAAGTATTATGAACTCCTTAATTTGGAGGATTTTAAAGTATTAACATTATTTATGCCCACGATTATACACAAATAATAAAAAAAGATTAATTTGAGAAATAGCATTCAGTAAAGCTGATTTAATGGGATTTTTTTTCCAGAGACGAGCTGCATAGTTTTACATATTCATATATACTTATATTAGATTTGTTTATATATTTTTAAAGTCAATTTTCGTTATTCAAAGACTGGCTATACACCTTTTTTTTTCTAAAAAGACCATCATGTCATCAAGGATTTTATTTTAATTTTAGGCTATGCCGTTTGAATTCCAAAGCTTTTTGCGAACAGCCAGCGCATAATTTGCCAGTTATGCAACTGCTATTAAACTGACAGCCAGTTATTTAATTTTAATTGATTAACTTATTTTTTAAGCCACAGACGGACGAGATGGACTTGGTATGTTGCATCTGAAATTATGAATGCTGACAGTTTTTAATTATGGATTTAGAAATATTCCATTTCATCAGCATGCATCTAAATGGAATCGCCGAGGGATAAAGAAAAAAAAAGGAATTAATTTATTTGAGGAATATAAAAAAAAGTTGCCTTATAAATAATGCATTGACGATAGTCCGTTACTTTGCCAGTGTATTCTTGAGGAAAACAAGGGGCTCGCACAAGAGCTGAAGACTGCCGCTCTTAAAACAAGAGAACGATGGTCTGACGGCTCCTTTTGTCCATTTTTTAAAAATTTTATTTGTTGGGGGGAAAATCGACGTGGAATATTCCCGGCACTCCAGAGGCTGTTTCCACAGACAAACACACCTTTAGCGCCAGAGATTTTGGATTACTGCAAGTGAAAGGACAACAGAAGCGCGTATAGGCTGAGAAGTTGTCTGAATGAGAAACTAACGGGAGTTTATTGGTCTTTTGGAGAACCTTAAAAGAAAAAAAAAAATCACACAGAGGATGTTACAACCGACATTACTGGGTTTCTTCCAGGATTTCATTTGAAATGTGACAGCAGAGCAGGACGGATCTACCGTGCAGCACGAGTGCTCTGCCTCTCCCGGCTCGCCCCGCTTTCATTTTATCCACCTGCATATTTTACAAAAAAGGAAAAGCCTGCGCGCTTCCAAGTGGGATGATGCGCTCGTGAAGCGGCGCCTTACTTATTGTATGCACTATGCATCGTCCATCCTTGGGCTGTGGTAGCTTGTTGTTGCTTGCTAGTGGAGCTAAAAAGGGAACGCAGGCGAATGGTTTGGATTTCTTCTTCTGCTTCTTCTTTCATCATCATCATCAACATCATCATCTTCTCCCTTCTCCTCATCCAGTATCCCGATCGTGCGATGAAGAGTAACGCGGCTTTCTGTTGATCGCTGTGCATGGAAGCCGCCCTTTCAGCGCCAGCCTGCCTGCGCATCTTCTTCCTGGACTGCTGCTGCTACTGCAAAAAACAAGACTAGCGGAGCCGAAACGAATGGTAACACGTCGCTTACACCTGGAATTGGTGGGCTTAAGGGGGATGAGAGGGGAGTAAAAGAGAGAGAGAGTGAGGGAGACACGGAGACCGTAGGAGAGAAAGAGAAACAAGAGAAAGAGAGAGAGAGAGAGCGACCAGGCAAGCGTGTGTGCGAGCGAGCGACCGAGAGAGAGAGAGAGAGAGAGAGAGAGAGAGAGAGAGAGAGAGAGAGAGAGATCAGCTGCTCCTCTCCGTAGATCTGGGAAGAGACGCTGCTAAATTGGGCACATTTTGTACACCATGTAAAGGTAAAGCTTTCTTCTTTTCACCTTGACGTTCATGCTGCTGCTTTGAAGAAATGTAATACACGTCTGTGTCGATAGATAGCGAAAAGTGATCACCATGAAAATCATCATTAGTGCGAGCAGTGAAAGCAATCACAGTGTGAACCGTTATTTTTCACAAGCCTCCAGTGTGGGGACGGAAATTTTGAGTGTGTAGCATTCATTGAAGTCGATATGGATGTTTATTGTGCTTTATTATTTTACTTCAACTTGTTCATTTCTGGTGCATGAAGCTGTTTTATAAATACCATCTCTATGTGAAGGGAGTTGGGTTGTTAAATGCCGTACATTTGAGAAAAGGGAGATGTTAAGCTCTGTTCCACACAGAAAGCCGGGTGTTGAGTTATTTATTACCTTCTCATATAAAAGCCCACACCCTCTGCTTATCGCCCCCTTCTCCTTGATTACTTGTAAACGAGGTGACCTCAGATAAGCACGGCTAGCCGAATTACACTAGTATCTGAAACTCTTCAAGAGGCACGTCCTGATCAGCAGAGCCCACTAAGGGTTCGCCGTAGATAATGACTTTCTCATCTTAACAAGGTGAGTGCGCCGGGCTGGGCGGAAGGCTTAACCTGCGCTCACACTTGAAGGAGGACAGCATCTGAGCGATGGGCTCGTGGTGCAGACGTGCAAGGAAAAGGGCGTGCGTGTGTGTGTCTGTGTGTCTGTGTCCACTCTGACAGCGTAGCCTTGATGGGGAACAAAATTAACATAGCTTAGTGCGAGAGCGAAAAGTGTTTGTGCGCGTGCGTGCGTGAGTGAGTGAGTGCGCTATATAGAGGCTGTCCTGCAAAGAAACTGCTGCTTCATGGCCGGGCAATGGTGCACTCCGATATTTATACAATCACAACGACTCGCAAACACCACTGAACACACATTACTTTAGACTGACTTCTCCATGAAAAGAGAAACACAAACAAAGAATTTAAAAAATACACAGCATTATTCGGCGTCTTTCACTTGACGATCGGCTCAGCGCTGCAGGGAGTGTGCTGTGTATGGACTTCTCTCTCAAACTAAATGAACTACAATACATAGTTAATAAACAGACGAGGCTTTACAGGTGTGCTACTTTAAAAATTATAAATCCAAGATACTGGATCTTAAAAAAATGAGAAGCACTCTTCTTATATTTCATGTTACAGAGTAGCAGCAAAGTATCTATCTATCTATCTATCTATCTATCTATCTATCTATCTATCTATCTATTATATAGTGCCTTTCATATCTATCTATCTATCTATCTATCTATCTATCTATCTATCTATCTATCTATCTATCCATCCATCCATTATCTAACCCGCTATATCCTAATTACAGGGTCAAGGGGGGTCTGCTGGAGCCAATCCCAGCCATCACAGGGCACAAGGCAGGAAACAAACCCCGGGCAGGGCACCAGCCACCCACAGTCTATCTATCTATCTATCTATCTATCTATCTATCTATCTATCTATCTATCTATCTATCTATCTATCTATCTATCTATCTATCTATCGCCTTTCCTATCTGTTGACTTTCTACTTTTCACCAACAGACAGCACTTGACACTCATCTCTTCTGCCTATAAAGGTGGCTTGCTTGCACACACTGACATTTAATAGAAATATCTCATTTCTTT
Source organism: Polypterus senegalus (assembly GCF_016835505.1). Taxonomy (NCBI): domain Eukaryota; kingdom Metazoa; phylum Chordata; class Cladistia; order Polypteriformes; family Polypteridae; genus Polypterus; species Polypterus senegalus. Next base: position 6,812,049 of record NC_053164.1, on the reverse strand, counting down.
CCATCACTTTTGTGCTTCTCCTGTGTTATTTATTTGAACAGGCAGGGGGCTGTGTGGTACAGATCTTGAGAAAGTGAGACCCGGAAAGGCAAATGCAGAGGCTTAAAGTGATTTTATTGTTCCAGGAGTAAAAGTAGTTTGATTAATTCCCATTATCATTTTGTTACAAGGTTAAATTGTTTTGTTTCATTTTTTTTGTTTATTCATTGTTCACTGAGTAAAGAAAATGTGTATAAGATGTTAAAATTATCGAGGTATTTTATGAATATATGCATTTCTCTTTTACTGTAGCATAATGTGCATTATTAGTACTAATTGTAATACTGCCTATAATAATAATGACATTAAATCTCTAATTTGGAAGGCAGTGTAACAGACTTGAATAGATAAGAGTTGTGCGACAAAGCAGAGCTTTTTAAAATAATAATAATAATAATAATAATATGATAATAATAATATGATAATAATAATTATTACTTTTATTCCTCTTCTTTTCTTCATCTTATCATTTTATTATTATCATTATTATTATTAATAATATGATGATGATGATGATGATATTTTTCCTTTATTCTTCTCCTTCTTCTTCATCTTCTATTTATCATTATTATTAATAATATGATGCGGCTGCTGCTGATGATGATGTTAATAATAATTACTTTTATTCTCCTTCATCTTCTCCTTCTTATTATTGTTAATAATAAAATAATAATAATAATAATACTGATGATGATGATGATGATGATAATAATTACTACTTTTATTCTTCTCCTTCTTCTTCATCATCATCATATTATTATTATTATTATTATTATTATTATTATTATTATGGGCTATAATACGAAGTGAGTACATGTCTCCTTCACCTCACCCTTCCCTGCACAAGATGCATTTTCTTGATTATCGTTTCGCTGAGCTCTCTAAATGTAACGTCTACTGTATCTGTCAATTAATGGGTGCCTCTCAGAAAATGTTAAAGCTTAATGGAACTTTAATGCTGCTTGTTACAGATGGCACCCGTCCAGTCTTTTCCTTGAGTGCATTACCACAAAGGCTGTCCCTTCTTCTTTTCCTGAGCCTTCTCTTTTGTTTTTGTGATCAAACCTCGGTAGTTCACAAGCTGAATTTATAAGGATAAATAGACACTGAGGTAGATATGAATAGACGTGCTTATATTTTGAGACGCATCTCTCGATTACTGTAATTGATGTTAATGATTTGTGTATTCAGCGTAAGGAAACTGATCCCGTCTGTTGATTCTGCCAGTCTGAATATTATCCTCTGAGCCCGACACTTATTTTGGAGTTCAGATTTTGGGATTGGTGGCTTTTCATTCTCACCAAACCCTACTCACCTCATAATGCAATACCGTGGTCCTCTTTCTGTCTGTCAATGAGACAATGAAAGTTATCTTAAGTTGAAGTTTTTCGTCAAGTGTGCAGTGAAACTCTTACTTGCATGTCTAACCAAATATGCAGCAACACTTTTCAATGTATGCAGACATTTTAAATTATTAATTATTATTTTCCCCATGTATCTATGAGGTTGATCACATGAGAATGTTTTTAATTAATTCATCCAACTTAACTCATCAAGCTCACATAATTTAGTCCTTACTATTAAATTATTGTAGGAGATCACAGACTATAATGGCTTCGACTCCTTTTGAGATGAGCCGACTGTAGGGAAATGAAGGAATGAGTGTTGGAAGGTCCATGGAGGATTGAAACAATGCTGCATATCTCAATTCCCCAAGACAGGAGATGGCAGCTGCATTATAATGTAACTGCCTATATTAGTCAAACCGCTGTAGCTCTTATGGGACAACCCAGGAGCAGAGTTATCAGAGGACACTGGAGGAGAAGAAAAGACTCCAGTACATTGTATTATCATGGAAGGGTTTGGGGCTGACCTTATCTTAACTTTTTATGATATGTCCTCCACCCCAACTCTTATCCTTTTACCCTTGCACTCACCTGTCCTGGAAGGAGACGCACCCTGTATCCACAATACACTTGCACCTGGGACTGTGGATCCATTCTGCAACCGTCCCCGTTTAAACATAATGGACGATGGCCCTCAAAAGAAACAGCACACACTGCCACCACAACGATGTGGCTAAATCTTTTTGAATGGCTTCGTCAGTTGTTTTTAGAATCTGATAGATAGATAGATAGATAGATAGATAGATAGATAGATAGATAGATAGATAGATAGATAGATAGATAGATAGATAGATAGATAGATAGATAGATAGAGTGATAGCAATTCAGGTAAAACAGACAATAACATTTTAAAATGTTAACGTTTAACCCCCGGGAGGAATTGAAGAGTCGCATAGTGTGGGGTCTCCTCAGTCTGTCACTGAAGCTGCTCCTCTGTCTGGAGATGATCCTGTTCAGTGGATGCAGTGGATTCTCCATGATTGACAGGTATCCGGTCAGCGCCCGTCGCTCTGCCACAGATGTCAAACTGTCCAGCTCCGTGCCTACAATAGAGCCTGCCTTCCTCACCAGTTTCTCCAGGCGTGAGGTGTCCTTCTTCTTTATGCTGCCTCCCCAGCACACCACCGCATAGAAGAGGGCGCTCGCCACAACCGTCTGGTAGAACATCTGCCGCATCTTATTGCAGATGGTGAAAGATGCCAGCCTTCTAAGAAAGTATAGTCACCTCTGTCCTCTCTTGCACAGATCATCAGTATTGGCAGTCCAGTCCAATTTATCATCCAGCTGCACTGCCTGGTATTTATAGGTCTGTACCCTCTGCACAGTCACCTCTGATAATAACGGGGTCCATGAGGGGCCTGGTCCTCCTAAACTCCACCACCAGCTCCTTGGTTTTGCTGCTGTTCAGTTTTAGGTGGTTTGAGTCGCACCATATAACAAAGTCTTTGATTAGGTTCCTATACTCCTCCTACTGCCCACTCCTGATGCAGCCCACAATAGTAGTGTCATCAGCGAACTTTGGCACATGGCAGGACTCCAAGTAGTATTGGAAGTCCGATGTATGTTGGCTGAACAGGACTGGAGAAAGTCCAGTCCCCTGCGGTGCTCCTGTGCTGCTGACCACAATGTCAGACCTGCAGCTCCCGAGACGCACATACTGAGGTCTGTCTGTAAGATAGGCCACGATCCATGCCACCAGGCACTACTCCCATCTCTGTCAGCTTGTCCATAAGGAGTAGAGGTTGGATGGTGTTGAAGGCGCTAGAGAAGTCCAGAAACATAATTCTTACAGCACCGCTGCCTCTGTCCAAGTGGGAGAGGTATCGGTGTAGCATGTAAATGATGGCATCCTCTGCTCCCACCTTCTCCTGGTATGCGAACTGCAGAGGGTCGAGGGCGTGGCAGACCTGTGGCCTCCGGTGGTGAAGCAGCAACCGCTCCATGGTCTTCATCACATGCGACGTCAGAGCGACAGGCCTGAAGTCATTCAGCTCACTAGGATGTGATACCTTTGGGACTGGGGTGAAACAAGATGTTTTCCAAAGCCTCCTTTCCTCAGATTGCTTGGATAAGAAGTGCTGTCTCCTTCCAGGTGGTCACTTTTTATAGCCCAGGGACCAGAAGGGGTGGTGTCAGTTGCCCTCACTGGGTAGTTTCTATACACTGTGAAGGAAGAAGAAGACAAGACATTGAGTGACAGCACTCCCAGGATGAAATGGTATCACCTACCTAGGAGGAATTCAGAGGGTGACTCTCTGATGCGCATGCGTGGCATCTTTAACATTCCTATAATTGGGGTTAGTGACATTACCATGACACCAGTTTGTTGTCTGGATGTCTCCATTTTGAGCTTATTTTTTATAGCATTTACATTTAATATGCTCATTGTGTAGTAACAATTAGGACACGCAAGTTAAGTGACATACTATGTTTTCATGGCATGCCTATATAAGATGGAGGCACTCATGTTGTTATGATGCAGACAGCTTAAACAAATTTGTTTCTTTTCTATTTTGGCGAGTCTTCATTATCCAGGATCATTTTTGGATGTGTGTTTTCATTATCCAGGACTACTTAAAGGAAATATACAGTAATTCCTTGCTAGCTGTGGATTCCCACAGGTTTGATTATATGCTACTGTGTGGACACACTGGCAGGTAAACATTTTGAGAAACACCAGAAGATGTATGTAGAAAGATAAAAAAAAAGGTCCAAGAACAAAATGGAACTGAAGCCAAAGCAAAAGGCAAAATTTGAGGTCAAGAGAACAAACAAGAGGTCAAGAACTGAAAGTAACATGCGAGAGGTTTTGCAGTTTGGTGTGCACCGTTTTTGTAAGGAAATGAATACCAAGTTGTCCTTTTATCCCATTGTGTCAATTATACACAGGTCATGACCTTAGAGGCCACACCCCTAGTGATACAGGAGGGCAAGTTTCCACCTCATCGAGCTAAGCCTGTTAGGTGGCCAGTTGTGCCTGCAATTGCGAGTTGTTGGGTCGCTCATAGTGCTTAGAATATCCTGCCGACTACGCCATTGTGGGGCAGTGAGTGAAAAGGGAAGAACAAGTTGTGGTGCCAACCTGACCAACCCTGTTTAATCAGAACAGATAGCAAAGCAATCAGTGTTCGTGGTGCTCAGACATTAAGAAAGTAGACAATTGCCTCATATTTGCCCTCCAGTAGCATTAAACAAAAGGTTGTCAGGTTTTGGGGGAGCTATAGCGTATCAGGCTCGAAGGTCCAGAAAGCAATATCACCATCTGGGGATGTCCGCTTTTTTATCATCTGGACCAGAAGGGGCGTGGTTTCTCAGGCTCATTTGCTCTCGGTGGGTGGAACCTTGCTGCTGTGAAGGGGAGAAAGGAGACAAGACTGTTAGCAACAGCACCCCCCCATCTCGTTCTGAGGTGGTACCGCATACCTTGGATGAGTCTGAAAGGCAGCCATGTTTGACAACTCTCAAGGTAAAATTGAAACAGTACACTAATTTGCAGTTGAAGTCACAAAGAATGATGCTCTATTTTAAGGTTGATGAGTTTGACAATAATTTTCAAAGGGAGATTTTGTAATTTCAAAAATGTGCACACTGCGCCGTGTTCAAGATATCTCAATGACAATTAAACTGTCCTTACATCTTTCCTGGAAGAATAATCGTGCTCGCTTAAAAAATGAATCAGTCCATCATGAGCTAAGTTGTTACATGCAAACAGACAGATGGGCAGCCAGACAGACATGGCTATTGCAGTAGGTGCCTTTTCTCATTATATGCAAGCACACCTAAGAAAAATTGTGCAAATGCACTGGAGATGGACCACACAGACCACATTCTGAGATGGTCAGATACAGATCGAGATCATATTTGACATGAGCGGTCATGTAAATGCGTCGCCAATAAAGTATGCAGTAAAGACAAAAGAAAAATCCAGGACTATGGTGGTAGTCAGGTAAGCTGTGGAAGGAGGGACAATGGAGTCCATTTAACATACGAACAAGTGCCGGGCTTCATCACCAGCCAGCACCTTTTATAAACATGCAGACAATGCAGTGCTGGTGTGGATCATAAAGGCTGACCACTATGTTCAGTTTGTATTTTGACAGAGAGGTAGAAGAGTTTACCAAATGGCGCATTCTAAATTTCTTTCAAATAAAGGCAGTGGGAAGTTAAGCAAAATGGCACCTTTTATTGGCTAACTAGAAAGATTACAATATGCAAGCTTTCGAGGCAACTCAGGCCCCTTCTTCTGGCAATTGTAGATAGCCAATAAAAGGTGTCATTTTGCTTAACTTCTCACTACAACCATAATGGATGACATGGTACAACACCCTAGCATTTCAAATATAAAGGCAAAGAACATTAAAGAGATGATCTTTGATTTTACATAAATAAACGTATATGCAACGTATCCCTCCAGACACATTTTATGTTAATCTTTATTTAAGTCTGTATGATGTCCCTCTGTAACAATTTAGATGATTGTCCATCATCCACCCTTCGACATACAGTAACTTAGTGTTATCTGCAAACTTAAAAAGTGTCACAATAAACAGACACCAGAGTCATGAAAAGGTCTGGGGCAGCCAACCTTAAAATATTCCCTTGTTGCAAATGGGTAAATTGCTGGCACTGATGTGTTCAGAACTAACCAGGTTAGTCAAATATGGTGGCTTTAAAGGCCAGAAAAGGAAGTGAAGTCATTGAGGGCGGAAGAGGAAGGGTCCTCTTCCATAGGCTCAGACCCGGACGTGATGTCATCAAACGGGCCGGAACCGAAAGTCTTGTCGGTCATGGGTTCTTCACCGGAAATGAAGTCATCTAAGGGTCCAGAACCAGAAATGATGTTATTCTGGCCGGAACCAGAAGTGACATCATTAAGGTCAGGACCGGAAGTGACATCATCAAAGTTGGAACCAAAAATTACATCACCAGGGCCAGGAGGAATTTCCCATAAACGGTCTGCAGGAAAGTGAGAAAAAAGGTCAGTTCACTCTCCCACCCCCTGGTCTGGCATGGAATGACTCTCATTTATATCCTTTAGCTGCCTCCCATGTGCATGTGTGTGACACCAACTTATTGATTTTATTCTTGTCCAGATCTCTTATGCAGGCTGCTCAAAAAATGAAGGGAACACTTAAATCACACTCAATGAATGAAATATTCAAGTGGAAAATCTTAATAGTGCACACCTAGGAAAGCTCCTGATGAGAAGGCAGATGATTCTCGGGGTCATCAGTGAGCTCCTGGACAGTCTGTGGTGCTATTTGATGGTGTCTGATCCACTGATACATAATATCCCAGAGGTTCTCAGTTGGATTCTGGTCTGGGGAATGTGCAGGCCAGTAAATGGCATCAATGACATTGTCATCCAGGAACTGCCCACACACTCTGGCCACATGAGGCTGGGCATAGTCCTACAGCAGGAGGAACCCAAGGCCCACTGCACCAGTGTATAGTCTGAGGATTTCATCTTGGTACATATCAGCAGTCAGCGAATCGTTGCCTATCATGTGGAGGTCTGTGTGACCCTTCAAGTATATTCCTCCCCCGACCATCAATGACCCACTGCCAAACTGGTCATGGCTAATATTGCAGGCTACATAAAATTTACCATAGCATCTCCAGACTCTTTCAAGTCTACCTCATGTGCTCAGTATGAACCTGCTCTAATCTGTGAGAAGAACGGAGTGACAATGGTGAAGCTGCCAATTGTTGTGTTCTCTGGCAAATGCCAATAAAGCTGCATGGTGATGGGCTGTGAGTACAGGTCTCACTAGAGAACGTCTGGCCCTCATGCCACTTTCATGGAGTCGCTTTCTGTTAGTTTGATCAGAAGCATGAACACCAGTAGCCAGCTGGAGGTCATTTTGTAACACCTTGGTAGTGCTCCTCTTGTTAATTCTCACACAAAGGAGCAGATACCTATCCTGCAGCTTGTTTGATCCCCATCTATGGCCATGTCTGGCTCTCCTTGTTTAATGGTCCATCTCCTGGTATCTCCTTCATGCTGTTGAGACTGTGTTGGGAGACACAGCAAACCTTCTTGTGATGCCACGTATGGATGTGCTATCCTGGAGGAGCTGGACAGCAGCAAAATGCAAAACTAGAGAAGAATAAACCAGGAAGGGTAGGGAGAGAGCAATTGTCTGTGGTCATCATTCCCTTTTTGGTGATTGTCTTGTCAAGTCACCTGTTGTCACTTTCATTTGCACCAAAGCAGGTGAAGTTGATTCACAATTGCTTCTGCTTCCTAACTAGACTCACTGATAACCCTGAAGCTTCATGGACTTGCTGTTGGACTATGATGATTATGTGCTCCCTTAATTTTTCTGAGCAGTAGACTTGAAATCCATCTTCATATTACACTTGCCCGTCCTTCACTGCTTTTGGTCATCAGGTCTGAGATTCCACCTTCTCCTTGGGTTCCTGTTAAAGTCAGTAGTAGCAGGCACATATCTTCTTTCATCAGCAGAGTTTTTTATTAGGTATGCAACATCGACCAAAAACCTTCTCCAGGTCACCAGCTGTCACTGTCATTTGTACCAAAGCAGGTGACGTTGATTCACAATCACGTGTGCTTCCTAACTGGACAGACTGATACCCCTGAAGCTCCATTATCTTGGTGGTAGACTGGAATGATTACGTGTTCCCTTCATTTTTCTGATCCACGTATTTATTGGTCTTTGACTGCCACGTGTCTCACTATTTGTATTTTTCCTTTTTCCTTCTCTGTCCTCCCAGTGTTTTCCTTCTCAAATCACTCTAACCCTTTGTCAATGTTTCCTTAAGGTGGCACAGATGACACATTTTCCATTTAATTTATCTCACATTTCCCTCTCATTTGTTCCTTTCACTCTTCTTATCCCCTTATCCCAAATCTCGTTATGATGGAGGTTATCTTGTCATGCTTTGTTTGTGTTAATCAATTGATACGGCTCTCTTTCACAGGATGGCTATAGGTAGCTCCAGTGTTCATGTTGTAACGGTTTAGCAGTTTATTGTTGCTGCTTTATACTTGTTAATTCAGGTTGTCAGCAGAGAATACTGTGCAGAATTAAAGCAATTTTCATTTAAAGCAATTCATTCTTCTTCTAATTTCGGCTGCTCCCGTTAGGGGTTGCCACAGCGGATCATCTTGTTCCATATCTTCCTGTCCTTGTCATCTTGTTCTGTCACACCCATCACCTGCATGTCCTCTCTCACCACATCCATAAACCTTCTCTTAGGCCTTCCTCTTTGCCTCTTCCCTGACAGCTATATCCTTATCATTCTTCTCCCAATATACCCAGCATCTCTCCTCTGCACATGTCCACACCAACGCAATGTCACCTCTCTGATTTTGTCTCCCAACTGTTGACCCTCTAATGTCCTCATTTCTAATCCTGTCCATCCTCATCACACCCAATGAAAATCTTAGCATCTTTAACTCTGCCACCTCCAGCTCTGTCTCCTTGCCACCGTCTCCAGTCCATATAACATAGCTGGTCTCACTACCATCCTGCAGACCTTCCCTTTCACTCTTCCTGATACCCGTCTGTCACAACTCACTCCTGACACTCTTCTTCACCCACTCCACCCTGCCTGCACTCTCTTTTATTTAAAACAATTCATTACCATTCTTTTAATCTTTCCAAAAGTGTTATTCAAAACTTTTGGCTGAGAGGGCCTCCCTCATTGTCTATCCATCCATCCATCCATCCATCCATCCATCCATTATCCAACCCGCTATATCCTAACTACAGGGTCACGAGGGTCTGCTGGAGCCAATCCCTCATTATCAAAATGTAAAACAAACAGATGCATTAGTGATTCAAGTTTACCATTGTGGGATTGTAATTGTAATTTATGATTGTTACAAATAATTAGGATTGAAAAGGCTAGGAAGGTGGTGTGACAAAATATACTATCAGCCAAGTGGTAACGCACATATTGGGGAGAGTCGAATTGTTGGGGGTGCGCCTTCCTCAAACATAGTGTAGTTTTGCCAGGCTGAGGGGAAGGTTGACCAGCTACTTACTTAAAAAACTGTCAGGTCAGATGTCTAAACTAAAATGGTATTGTGTTAAGGGGACTTGGGTGGGCATCTTAACACATTGACTGATGGATTTTTTAGTACCAGGACACTGCTTTAGAGGTCTCTATGTGTACAGAAATGTATCAGAAAGAAAAGGGTTAATTGTCAAGAGTAAGTCTTTCAAAATTGTAAAGAAACTGTTCAGAATTTTATCGTGAGCAGCAACATGACTAAAGCCAGGTTTATTCTTCACCCAACGTGACGCGTGCTCCAGAGGATGCTACAGCTATGCAACTATTGTACTCTTTATACTTGCCTGTGTACTTTACATTGTGGAAAAGGCGCTATATCAGCACTGACCCAACACTGACTGACACCAGAGGCACACGTAAAAATAAACCAACTTTTACTTTTCTTCACCTAGGAGCCACATCTTCCCTGGATCCCTCAGGCACAACATAGTCCCACACTAAGAACAAACACAAAGTGCCAAAACAAATAAACTCCTCTTCGTTCTTCTCCCGGCAAGCATTGTCTCTTTCCTCCTGTCTCTGGCTTCCAGAGTGATGGCTGCTGGCTCCTTTTATAGCCCACCCAGAAGTGCTCCAGGTGCTTGATCACCTGTTTCCAGTTGCACTCCCAGGTGTGGCTGAAGAAGTGCCCAGGCAGGATCAGGAACCCTTGCAGTGTCCCCTGGCGGCCACTCCGGATCCCAGCAGGACTTTGGAGAACTCCATCTCCCAGGGAGCCCTGCTGGCATCTAAGGCACTACTGTCACCCAGGGGGGCTGCCACCAAGCGTTCCCATGGCTGTTCGACTGGACCAAGTACAGGAGGGTCCGTCCGCTACAACGTCAATCTGGAAGATTCCACCCGATGGCAGTGCGAGATATCATCACAGTGAGAACAGGTTGAGCTTCGCTGTGATGTGAATTGCCAGAACCATCCACTAAATTCCGAGGACACCTTGCCGCAATATTTCTGTAAAGGATGGATGTTTAACACTATAATTACCAGAGCCTATGAAAAAATTGTACTGTAGATCCGTCCCACCTTAAATCACTTCTTAAATCTGTTCGCACCAGCGTCTTTTGTCCTCTAAATGTGCCAATAAAGACAATCTGCAAGCAGCCGGCTATTCCATCCCCCCACTGACTTAAAACGTGCAAGAACTTCTCCCAGCTCATGCCTTGATTGATTTCCTGGGAGTAAAGTGGAGTTTTAGAGTGTAAATAATAGATTGTTATTTGGAACACATGCATTTCATGTGAGTTCCGTTTCTACAGTAATCTGTGTAAACACATTTTTAAAACAGAAATGTTTTTCATATTCTAGTAGTAAATGACAAAATGTAGGCATAAACTATATAATGTATGAAGCCTGAAGTCCAAATATCAAAGAAACACTTTCACAAAAGGTACAAATATAACAGAACAGGCTCTGATAATTTGTAGGCTCTGGGAATTCTAGTGTTAATGATTACATCCAGCAATCCAGGGATGCGCCATTCCAGCTAGCATTGGGCACGAGGCAGAAACAATCCCTGGATGGGGCATCAGCTCATTGCAAGGTGAATACAAGCACACAGATACACTGGTGTCATTTTAGCATCACCAAATCCCCAAACCTGCATGGAAGGCAATCTTAGCACACGGTGGAAACCCACCAGGAAAACATGCAAACTCCAGGCAGGCAACATCAGGGATGTGACTCCCTACTGTGAGGAAGCAGTGCTACTGCTCTGCCACCGTGTCACCCCCATGTGTGTAATTATTAACAGTATTCATTATTTAAATGAAGTTAACAACTTATCTGTAAAATGTAACATGCATACTTTTAACGCATTTCATCATGAAAGTTATATCAAGTATAAATCTAAGGCTTCTAAATGTGCAGAGAGCTGGAATATCGTAAATATAATGTGTTCTGTGTGACGATCACCGCCTGCCGCTGCTGTCAGTTCAGGAGGAAGCCCCAGAAGCGCATAGCAATTAACAACTGGGTTGGTTTTAAGATGACATTTACAATGGTCTACTTTAACAATAAAATAAACTACAAGATTAAAGTGTATATTTCAAGATGTAAGCCATGAGAAGTCAAGCAAAATGACCCCTTTTATTGGCTAACTAAAAAGATTTTCAATATGCAAGCTCTCGAGGCAACTCAGGCCTCTTCATCTCGCCTGAAGAAGGGGCCTGAGTTGCCTCGAAAGCTTGCATATTATAATCTTTTTTAGTTAGCCAATAAAAGGGGTCATTTTGCTTGACTTCTCACTACATCCATAATGTCTAACACGGTACAACACCCTAGTACTACAGATCCAACCATCCATTATCCAATCCGCTATATCCTAACTACAGGGTCACGGGGTCTGCTGGAGCCAATCCCAGCCAAGATAGGGCGCAAGGCAGGAAACAAACCCCAGGCAGGGCACCAGCCCACTGCAGGGCACACACACACACACACACACACACACACACACACACACACCAAGCACACACTAGGGACAATTTAGAATTGCCAATGCACTTAACCTGCATGTCTTTGGACTGAGTTAGAGTCCGATTCAGCGATAATACTCAAAACGTTGTCCATGGAGTATTTTGCTTTGCACATTTACTTTGGTCTATTGCCAGTTGTCAATGCCAATGCCGTAGAGGCTGTTCGTTCTTCACTACTCAGCAATGCACAGGGAATCAAAGTCAAATCAACGAAGCTAACTTTCCTACTAGCAAAGAAAGCAAATCTAAAATGTAATGATGAGTTTTGTCTAAGTTTACAGTTAATTACCGTCCGCTACTGCTGAATTTTGACATCCAAGTTATAACGGACCATCCGTCAAAGACTACTTTGGCAACGTTGTCCTGCTTGTCAGCCAGACAGAAGTACAAAACTTTGTTTGAAAGAATCCATTCCCAAGGCCAAGTCAAAATCACAAATTACTCACAGATTGCCAACATAAGAACATCTCACAATCTGACAAACGAGAGGAGACCCTTCAGTCCATCAAGTCTGTTTGTCTAGCTGTCCCATAATCTCTCCTTTGTGAAGGTTTCTGCTTCAGCTACATGGCTCAGGAGTTTATTCCATATTCCCATAAAGTGAAGTGATTCCTTGATTCGGTCCTAAATGCACTTCTCCATAGTTTCCACTGGTATCTACACGTATGTGATTCACAGTTTAGTTAAAAGAATTCTGCTTGATATTCTTCTTCAATGTCTTTGAGAGTTTTGAACACCTGAATAACAGTAGATCTCTGCACAGTCTCTTCTGCCGGAAACTAAACAGGTTTAATTCTCTGAGTCTGTCAAAGTAGGACATGTCCGTAAGTCCTGGGATGCACACGATTTTTCTCTACTGCACAGCTTCTTTTTTTTTTAATCTTTTATTTAATTTATTAAAAGCATGTAACGTTCCACACAATCAAGTCAAACTTAATAAAACTGAATTCAACTCAACCCTCACCTATGAGAAAGAGAGAGGAAGGCCGACAGCCAGAGTAAAACTTTTGAGAGTAATCTAGAAAGAAAGGAGTCTTTCTCCCCAATATAAATGTTTATTCTAAAATGTTATTGATTAGATCCTGCCAGGTTTTAAAAAAAGTTTTGCACAGATCCTCTAAGAGAGAATTTGACTTTTTCCAGTTTCAAATTGTATATAACATCAGTTACCGAACTAACTGGGTATCTAACTATCCAAAACTGATCATTTTTCATCTGTTATTGATAATTCCTCTGTCTCCCCTTCCCCACAGGTGTCATCCTTGACAGTACTTTATCTTTTCAGTCCCACATCAGCAACATCTCCCGGTTTGCTTATCTCCACCTGCGTACCATTAATCGTATTCGTGCCCCCCTCACTCCCCACACCACTGCTCTCCTTGTTCATAGCCTTGTCACTTCTCATCTGCATTATTGTAATTCCCTTTTCTTTGGTCTTTCTCATAAATCTTTTCTATAAACTTCAACTGGTCCAGAATTTGGCTGCCCGCATCATTACTAGAACCCCCTCTACTCACCATATCACTCCCGTCATGCAGCAGCTTTACTGGCTTCCAGTTAAGTTCCGCATTCATTTCAATTCCTCCATTTCTGTCTGACCTCCTCCATGTTGCCATACCCTTAGATCCTCTTCCTCCATCCACTTAACCATCCCCTTCGTCCATCTTACCATAATGGCATTCAGTAACTCTGCTCCCCAGCTCTGGAACTGACAACCATCTGAGCTTAGAAATATTGAATCATTTTCACTTTTCAAATGTAAAGTTAAAACTCATTTGTTTAAGACTGCTTTTTCTCTTTGATTACAATTGCTCTGTCAGATTTTATTTTTTGTATTTTTAGTTTTGTTTATAAATCTGTGTTTTATCTATTTTTCGGTGTCCTTGAGTCTATGAATAAATAGGGTGGCAGGGTGCCAACCCACCGCAGATTATTATTATTATTATTATTATTATTATTATTATTATTATTATTATTATTATTATTATTATTATTATTATTATTATTATTATTGGCGGCACGGTGGTGCAGTGGTAGCGCTGCTGCCTTGCAGTTAGGAGACCTGGGTTCGCTTCCCGGGTCCTCCCTGTGTGGAGTTTGCATGTTCTTCCCGTGTCTTCCCACAGTCCAAAGACATGCTGGTTAGGTGGATTGGCGATTCTGAATTGGCCCTAGTTTGTGTGGGTGTGTTTGTGTGTGTCCTGTGGTGGGTTGGCACCCTGCCCAGGATTAGTTCCTACCCTGTGTTGGCTGGGATTGGCTCCAGCAGACCCCCGTCACCCTGTGTTCAGATTCAGTGGGTTGGAAAATGGATGGATGGATTATTATTATTATTATTAGAAGAGGTGGGTTAGAATTCTTCAAGCTAAGTCAGCAAAGTAGTACTTTAATTATATTAAACATATGTACATAAATAAATAAATAAATAAATAAATAAATAAATAAATAAATAAATAAATAAATAAATAAATAAATTAGAATAGAATAGAATAAAATTGAAAAAGAGGAGGGAGAATCCACTTCCTCAATTTAAAAGCTTATTCTAAAATGTTATTGATTATAACCTGCCAGGTTTTGAAAAAGTTCTGCATGGACACTCTAAGTGAGAATTCGATTTTTTCCAGTTTTAGATAATATATAACATCAGTTGCCCGCTGACTTAGAATAGGTGAGTTAGGATTCTTCCAGTTGAGTGAGATAAGTCTACGTGTTAATAGTGAAGTAAAGGCAATCAAAGTTTGTTTGCCCTTCTCCACTTTAAGCCCCTCTGGGGGCCCACCTAGCTCAGCTGTTAATGGGTTAGGAGGGATTGTGACACCAAGGGTGTCTGATAGGAATTTAAAGATTTTGGCTCAGAATGATGTTAATATGGTACAGGCCCAAACCATGTGGCCCAGTGAGGCTGGAGCTCGATTGCAATGTTAATAGGTTGGATCTTACCCTGGAAATTTTTTGGACAATTTTAAATGAGACAGATGTGCTCGATAATAGAATTTAAGTTGAATAATTGAATGCTTTGCGCATATGGAATTCTGTGCAATTTACTTCCAGGATCTTTAAAAGGAAGGGACTTTAAAATGTCTTTATATATTAGAGAAATGCTGTCTTGAGTTTTCAAGACTGATCAGTATCTCTTCTGGGATAGAAATAGGTGGGAGGTGAGAAAAATTAGGGCAGATTTCATTGAGCAATTTGGAGATAGTGGAAAAATGGTGTTGATGGGAAACTAAATTTGGAGTGTAATTGTTCATAGGATGCAAAGACATGACTTATACACAAATTTCTAAATGATTTTATCCCATACGTTTTCCAAACATTAAAAACTGTGTATGTTTGAGAGGATGGAAAATGGTGGTTATCATGTAGAGGTGCCACAGATAAAATATTCTCTAACTTGAAGTGCCTCCTACATTGGTTTCAATATTCCGATTGACTGTTGTTGTTGTATTTACTGGGGTACAAAGCAAGGAATATAAAGAATACATATAAGGTGTATAAGGACAAAACGTTCTAGATGAAACATCAACGACTAAGCAAAGAAAAAAGAGCAGCGAGGAGAAAAGAGACCCAAAAGCTTTGGAGTGAACAAAAAGGTGGATAAGACATTATGAAAGCATTGGAATTTGAAAGGCTCAAACAAACGTTGGCGCAATACACATGCAGAGAACGTAAAGAATATGAAAGCAGTAAAATTCGAAAGTATTGTAGCATCCCAGCCAGGTTGAAGCCTTTTTTGTTTTAAGAGACTGTTAGGTCCGATTGAGGGAGGGCAGAGTACAACACGGAAGACTGATAGCAGCGTGACAGCAGCAGATGATCCGACGGCACATCATTAGCATGCATTCACCTCCCTCCCTTGACAAAATGAGCAGCATTATACGTCCTGAGAAAGTATTATTTTTACAATGTCACGTGAGACAAGGCAGTAAGACATCATTTAAAACAAGTCCACGGGCATCTAATCTAGCAGTTGTTGGATTGCTGTTGACAGACATGCTTCATGTGCTCCGAGCTCTTAAAACAATGACATGAGACAAGCAAAACACGCAGCTCGTCAGCAGCAAAAAGCCTGCAGATGATCAGACTGCTTCTCCTTAGCGTGCGTTCAGCCAACCTAACAACCTCACCCCCAACACAACATGAGCAAACAGAGATGTGAAGTGGCAAAAGGACAGCTACTGCACAAACTTTGAAATGATCGGGCAGCGAGACAAGCAGCAGGCATCTCACCAGCAGCAGAAAGACAGCAGATGATCCGACGGCATCTCCTTAGCGTGCATTCAGCCACACCCCCTTCACAACGCGAGCAGCATTATACGTCTTACGAGAAAGAGATGTAACCACGTTGGAAATAAAGTATTGTTTTTACAAAAGTTTTAAAAATAAAAAGTGAAAATAATGCATATGTAATAATTTCCATGAAACTAACAATCTCTTTAAATTGTATATCCGGTAAACCAAACCTGGGGGGTGGGCGAGCGAAGTGAGCACAGGGCGGAGCCCCCTAGTCTTCTTTATGTTAGCCTTGTGCTAGGAGAAGCTACCAAATTTAAATGAAATGACCAGGAGAAGGCACTGACATTGTACTGCAGTGGTAGAAAGGAGACTGGGCATGTCCTGTGTAGAGCTTGCATGTTCTCCCATGCTCTGGTTTTCTCCCATAGTCCAAAGACATGCAGGTTAAGTGAATTAACACTGATAAATTAGCCCCTGATGTAAGTGAGTATGTTCATTAGTGTTGAAATGCAATGCACTTCTAAGATACTAACCCTTCAGACTGCCTTCCGGCAGACAGATCCTGACTGACAACAAGACACTGGGGAACACACAATCTTTCCCCAACCTCAGAATCATAATATCTAGTGATGCCTCTGACTAGCCTCCACTGCATTCGGCTGCCTACACAAGTGTATCTTCTGTAGTCGAAATTTCATCGTGGCAATGAAGGTTGTGGTACATCACGCAACATGTATATCAACACTCCTTTATGGATTCCAGTCCTGGACTCCCCCCCGCGTTCCATATCTGCTTTCTACAGAAGATCCTGGGCATTACTTGAGATGAGATTTTCTGGAACGCTGCTCATCAACTAGCATTGAGGCCATGCTGCTCTGCCGTGTCCTCTTCTGAACTGGGCACATTATCCACATGGATCAGTCTCGGCTTCCCCAATAGGTCCTGTGTGGTGAACACGTGACCTTAAGGTGGACCGAAGAAACACTGCAAAGACTATCTGAAGAGTGCTCTCAAGACCTGCTCCATTCCACTTATGCGGCTTGAGAAACTTGCTGGGGACCACGTGCTTTGGAGACAGACAGTAATTGATGGAGCCCATCACTTTGAACAACAGTGGATCCATTAAGAAGAGGAGAAGAGAACGGTGAGACATGACTACCGAAATCAAGCCACTGCGCCTGGAGGCAAGCAGCAATTCAATTGCCCATCATGCCTTTGGGTCTGACTTTCTCAAATTGGCCTGCTCTCCCATCAGTGTACACACTGACAAATTGATGGACAACATCATTGTCAGATCCACAGACAGCCATGAGTGACTGACTGTGTTCATTAGTGCGTTTTTCACAGAGAATATGCAGAGTTCGCCAAATATTTTCCTGGAAATTCACTGTGTGGATGGCTTAGACAATTTTTTTTTACATTCCAATCACCTATGCACCATAGTGCATAATACATCTCTACTGTATATATAAAAAATCCAAAAAGTCTTTTCACAAGACATATTTTTCGCTCCTTAAGACGCGCCTGACCATTAGACGCACTTAGGTTTAGAGGAGGAAAATAAGGAAAAAAATATTCTGAACCAAATGGTGTACTAATATATTTAATAAAATATAGCAGAATAATATTTCAACCATGTAAAGATCAACGTATTAAGAACCATCATCACTGTCATTAACAAATGAGGAGAGATTTTAAAGTTCAAGCACTCTTCTAGCTTTCTGGAAACCCCAAGAACTCCTCATTGCTAGTGTAAGAATTTAGGAAGCTCAGTTGCTCACAATCACTTTGCAGGAGCTTGCACCTATCATCACGTGGCATAACCTGTTCAAAGCCACCAGGGGACAAAGCACATTAGGACCAATGTTCCCTGAAGTTATATCACCAGTCCAGTCCCATCTCTATTTGTAATGCCACAAAGCCCTTCATCTCGTCTTTTTTTGTGGGTTTCTACTTTGAAAAATGAGAATGCGGTGCCAGAGCAGCCCGCGACTCAAAACATTGTGTGGCATACCTGTCTATCTCGTCTGACACTAGCTGAAAAGCAGCCTCAGGAGAGAGCAGCCTGAAGTAGTCCAGTGGCTGATAATCTGTCATGTCCAACAGCAAGCCATGCCATCTTGTGAAGTCTGATTGCCAGTTTGGCTCCCACGGATCAATGTCTGGGTATTCCTCCCACACGAACCTTGTCGTAAGTGCATCGGCTGCACGAATGCGCACAGCTAAGGTGGCATCGGCTGGTGTCCGACTAGCTGATGCCAGATCCTCACTCTCTTGCTCGATCTCCTGATCACTCTCAACAAAATTCGACTTGGCAAGAATGCACAAAACATCGTCTACTGAGTATTTTGTTTTCTGCACTCGCTTCGCTCCCTCGTGAGATGTCGATGCCATCTTGCCTTTGTTAACATTTGTTTACATTTCGTAACTCACGCACATGCAAGGATTAAATGCCGAGTCAATGAGTCTAACATTCCTCCAAGCAGAGAGGGAATATCTGTAACGTAACAGTGAGTTTTGTCTCCATTAACGGCTGGTTGTCGCCCTCTATGCCTGGATGTCGACTTTTGTCAGATAATACACATCACGGTCTGTGATGCAATATTCACTCCATAAGTCATTTCCACCCTTCTTGTGGGGAAAAAAAAGTGCGTCTTATGGAGCGAAAAATACGGTACTTAACGGATTTAGATCGGGTTTTTATCTATACTTTGCTGGAACATTCTGGTTGATTTTGTGACTTCTCTCATCGTGCTAAGAACCATAGTTCGCTTGCAGGAGCGATATATTCATGCTAATCCGACACAGAGGCTGCAGGCTGAGGGGAGGGGGAAGCGTAACGTCAGGAGTGGCGAGTCGGGCAGGGCCCTCTTCACTGTCCTGTTTCACAACTACGCGGGCAGTGCCACGGGGCACGGCTAGTAAATTATATGGTAGCCAGTGTGGTATCCTACACTGTGTTCTCCTGGGGAAGCAACCTGAGCTCAAAAGAAGCACATTACCTGAATAAACTTATCAGGAAAGCCTGCGCCATTACAGGGCTGAACCCTGGGCACACTGGAAGCTGTTGTGGAAAAGAGGATAGTGGCAACATTGGATGCCATCATGAACAATTCCCTCCATCCCCTCAAGGAGGTGCTCTCTTCAGCAAGTTTAGCCACAGGCTCATTCCACCATTGTGGGCTAATAAGTAACTCTGGGGGGCTTTTCTGCCCACTAATATCAGGCATTTCGAAGCTTTTATGTTTTTTCTGTTAGTTTCACTTTTTATTTGTTATTTGTATTCTGCCACTTGACTTGTGCTTTCATTCTTTGTCAAACATTCTTGACAGTCTTTAATTAGATATTGGGACACCTTAGCTAAACAAACGGGCTCGATGGACTGAAGGGTCTCCTCTCGTTTGTCAAATTTCTTATGTTCATGTGGGTGGAGCCCCAGGAGGCGGGGTCACCTGGATGTCATTGGTGTGTCTTGACTGTATATAACAGTCAGGAAGAGAGACCCAGCAGTGGCTCATTGACTTTGTAAGGTGTTTTGTGAGTATCATTTGACTTCAGATTCTGGTTTACCATATTCTTCTGCTAACATGATTGGATTGGACTGCCTTTGGTTTGTGTACTGGGACTTTGTTGCTGTGTATTGCCTTTTTGTAGGCAAATTATTCAATTTATCCTAATAAATCTTCATTTTTTTAATAAAATTCATTATTGCCATTTTACTCACAAGCCAGAGGTTTATGTGTACCCTCTCTCTTTTTTTTCCTGTAACATTTGCTTTGTATTGAGCTTTTAAAGCTCTCCCCATTTTTAGACCTATGTAGGCCGAAGCCTGCAAGTAGCAGTTAAAAGGCTGCCTGACGTGGGGTAAGCCTCATGTGGATGGGACAGTGACCGCTTTCTGGCTCAAACCCCTTTCTGGTCTATCTGTGTCATGAATACACAAAACAACCCTCTTTTATTTTGTTTGCATAATTATGGTGTCATGAAACTAGAAATCGCATGGTTGGCAATAAATATAATTGTCATATACAATATGGCTGTGAGAAATTAGCATACAATACCAGCATCTGTATAAAATTAATTAAATAAATCAGCAAAGTGACATCATTAAGGTAAAAATGAGCACCCACATGAAAAATGAATCAAAAAATTGTACCTGAAGAGGCATTAACTGTCATAAGTTGGTCAGACCTTTCTGTTTCTTTCTGGTAGGCTTTTCATTTACCGTTCACTTCACTTTATTTCACTGAGTGTCAGTATCTGACAACATTTGGGATATTTATCATTACAACAGCTGCCTTCTTTATTTATTGTATACAGCATGCAGGAATTGCTGTATTCACGTCAAGTGGCGTTGCTGCATACTGTAATTATCTTTGTCCTTTGTGACGTGAATAGTTATTTTAATGTATTATTATTTCAATCAAGCACTGCTGTTGCTGACTGTGTGCTGAAGTGGGGCACATTTCCATGGACTGGAAGGACTAAGTATTAGCCTTGGCCTATTAGTGTAGCCATTATGAAGTGTGTAGGCTAAGCCACCCCGATTCTTAACGGCCCAATTTAGAACCGACATCATGAGAGCTGAAAGTTTGGCAGAGACAGGCAGTTCACTCCAAAACAGCTCATCCTATCTACTCCTAAAGAACTGCAGTCTACCACCCAGCTTGGTGTGTCTGTGCTTCTCTTTATGAAGAAAAGAAGAAAAAATGAGACGTACACTTAACAAGTTCCCATCCCCATGTGTCCCCATGTTTTCATTGAAAAATGTGCTTTTAAATAACAGTTTGGATCCACCATACTAATTCCCTTCATCATTTTGTATACTGTCACCTCTTAGTCTGAGCTTACTTAAATTAAAAAGGTTGAAATACTTTGATTCGTCTTCATAACTTCTACCTTGCAGTTTTGGAATTAGCCTGGTTGCTCCTTTCTAGACATTTTCTTGCCCTGCTATGTCATTTTTGTGAGATGGAGATCCATCCTGCATACCGATGAGGCCTCACTAGTCCATTATCTGGTCTAAGCATATCCACTTGCAGCTGCATTTATCCAAAATGATCAAAGTTTTGCAGCTTTTAATTCACTTCAAAGGACGATTCAAGCAACAGTGTTTCAAATCATTCCACAAAAAAAATATCATTGTTGCAAGTTTTAGTAAAATTTCAAAGCAAAACAGTTCAACACAAAAATAGAGAAAAAATGATATAAAAGAAAAGTTCTTTAAGGCTTATTTATGTTGTTTCATTTCTGTAAGTTTGGTCATATAGTCATACTTGGGGCACACTGAGCATGTAAGCACATTAAACATGTTTGTCATTCCAACAGATGGTGCACCACAAAGATTTTTAGTAATAAAAAGCATTACATTTGTCATTTCAACAGATGGCATGTTACAAGTATTGGCATTGCTTTTACAAATTATATACCAAATGGTATATAACAGAGATATATGATGTACATTTGTCATTCCAACAGATGGTGCATTACAAACATTTGTAGTAATGCATTGTATTGCTACAAATAAGTATCTGTGTGTCCTTTCGGTTGCTATGTCTCTGTAATTCCAACAGATGGTGCATTGCAAACATTACCTCTGCTTTTATTAATCCCATACCCAATGTCATATAACAGATACTGTATTGCATTCTTCATTCCAACAGATGGCACATCACAAACATTTGTAGTAATGCATTGTATTAGTAGAGATAAGTGTCTGTGGATTTATGTGTCTATCTGGTTGCTTCGTTTCTATCATTTCCACAAATGGCATATCACACAGATTTTTTGTAATAAAATGCATTGCATTTTTCATTCCAACAGATGGCGCATCACAAACATTTGTAGTAATGCTTTTTATTAGTACAGATAAGTGTCTATCTGGTTGCTTTGTTTCTATCATTTCCACAAATGGCATATCACACAGATTTTTAGTAATAAAATGCATTGCATTTGTCATTCCTACGGATGGCACAACACAAACATTAACACTGCTTTTACAAATCCCATACCAAATGCCATAAACAGTGAGATATGCATTGCATTTGCCATTCCGAAAGATGGCGCATCACACACATTAACCCTGCTTTTATAAATCCCATAGCAAATATAATATAACAGATCCATACTGCATAGCGATGAGGCCTCACTAGTCTATTTTCTAAACTAAGTATATCCATTTCTAGCTGTGTTTATCCAAAGTTATCAAAGTTTTGTAGCTTTTAGTTGACTTAACAGGATGAATTGAGCACTAGTGTGAAGCACGTTTCAAATAATTCAACAGACAAAATATCTTCATTTAAAAGTTCTAGTAAAATTTCAATGTAAAACAGTTCACACAAAAATAGAGAAAAAAATTGATATTAAAGAAAAGAAAAGTTCTATTTAAGGTGTATTATGTTGTTTCATTTGTCTAAGTTTGCTCATAGAGTCACACTTGAGGCACGCTAAGCGGTCAGAAAACTGTACGCCATCTCCAATTCTATTTGCAAACATATCTGACAGTCCGTGCTAGCAGTAGGACCATTTCCTCCCCGGCTTAATTAACACTCAGATCTACAGATATAGCTAAGAAAGTTCTATCTCATGTTAACTTTGGAGGTGTAAGGAGACAAAAGGCACAAGATAAAGGGTCCGGGGCACCATAAGGCAAACCCGGTATATTAATGTATGCAAAAGGCGTAAAAAGAGAACACATGGAACTACGCAAATGCTAGACTCTCAAGACGTTCTGGCTGCAAGATGGCGTCGGCCCCATTTATGAGGAATTCTCGGAGGAAGGGGCGGGCCCAAGTGGTCTGACTCCAGAAGTGCTGTCAGATTTTGAGAGGTGTCAGTCTTCCTTTCTGCACAGGAAGTAGAGACGAGAGAGCATTATTAGACAGTGCCCTCTCATGTCTGAGTGTAAATCACACTTACCATAGCCCTTAGGTTGCTCCCAAAGCACACATGTGTAACAAAGGCTACACCATATTCTAGGTAGCTATAAGAAACTGAAATTGTAGAGGAATTAAGCAAACATATGAATTTAACATCAAATATTAACTTTCTAAGATTGGCTCTTACACCACTAAGGACTTGTCCTCCACAAAGCAGAATTTACAGTGGATTGAGAAAGTCTTCAAGCCTTCAGTTTATGCACACTTTATCGGGTTGTCAATTTATTTTTACATGGATACATTTGCCATTTTTTTTGCCTGTTAATCTAACTCAAAAACCCATAATGACAAAAGTGAATGGATGTGTTCAGAAAGGTTTTCAAATACCAAACTGTAAGCTCTCGTTTATAGAATTATTCCATTTATTATCCAACCTAACTACAGGGCCACGGGGGTCTGCTGGAGCCAATCCCAGCCAACACAGAGTGCAAGGCAGGAAACAAACCCAGGGCACGGCGTCAGCCCACCGCAAGGCACACACACACACACACTCACCCACACACCAAGCACACATTAGGGACAATTTAGAATCACCAAAGCACCTAACTTGCATGTCTTTGGACTGTGGGAGGAAACCAGAGCATCAGGAGGAAACCCACGCAGACACGGGGAGAACATTAGTCCAGTGGATCAAGACTTGTATTTTAAAATGAGTTGATCAAGAACACAGAGACACAGTTGGAAACTTGTGAAGGTTAAATTTCACACCAACATTAGGAAGTTTTTCTTTACGCAAAGAACGATAGACACTTGGAATAATCGACCAAGTAGTGTGGTAGACAGTAAGACGTTAGGGACTTTCAAAACTCGACTTGATGTTTTCTTGGAGGAAACCAGTGGATAGGACTGGCGAGCTTTGTTGGGCTGAATGGCCTGATCTCGTCTAGAGTGTTCTAACATGCAAACGCCACTCAGGGAGGAACCGGCAAGCGAACCCAGGTCTCCTAACTGCAAGGCAGCAGCGCTACCTACTGTGCCACCGTGCCGCCTTATAGAAGTATTCATACCCTTAATTCTTGAAATACCTTTGGCAGCCATTCCTGTTTCAATACTATGACCAGTGCGGAAACCAGACTGGAATTTCTCAAATAAATTGTAATGCGTAAGGTGTGACAGAGACTGACTGGTGACTACTTTTTCTAGTATTTTAGAGAGAAATGGTAAATTTGAAATAGGCCTATAATTATTAAGTATGTGTGGGTCTAGGTCTGACTTTTTAAGTAATGGTTTAATGACTGACACTTTTAGTGCATCAGGTATGGTGCCATGCAGTAATGAACTACTGATAATGTTAAGAATAGGCGCTGCAAGAACATCCTTTGTAAATGATGTCCAAATACCGTAATTCTGTTTGCCACAGGTGGACCTCAATTAAGTTCTCATCACGTCTCACAGAGAATTCAAGCAAACAGGATGCACCTGACCCTAATTTGGAGGGAATAATTATATGAGAAATTTTAGTTTTTAATTCTATTACATTTTCAAACTTCTCCAAAAATATGGTTTCATTTTGCCATTATAAGCAATTGAGTGTAGATTGATGGGCAGAAATGGGAAATGTGTTCATTTAAAATTAGCAGGTCTGATTACTTCCTAAATGCACTGTATAACCTAACATCCTTCTAAAGTCTCCACAGACTAATCTTAAAATAAGCTGTTATTTTTTTTTTTTATTCAAAACCAGTTAGAACTGAAATATGCCAAATGCATGCAGGCTCCTGGGAGCAGCAAAGATGCTTGCGTAGTAACAGGCACTGAGGAAATGATAACCAGCTGTGACTGTAGAGATTATGAAACAGCTGCAAGAACGCCATAATTACCTGACCACAGAAAAAGTGCAAAAGAGACCAAGAAGTGAAAAAAACACTCCGGCAACTGTTGAACCCAGCAAAATAATTCCAAAACCACAGCAAACAAGTTATATGCTTCTCAAGAATGACCTGGAGGTCTGTGAAGAGCGAGAAGTGGACTAAATCTGGTATTCTAGAATATTCCAGTGTTGTTCTATTAATAATAGTTCTAAGAATACTGTTCACCTTAATAAAAGGATAAGTGTCTGTGTGTCCATCCGGTGTCTGTCATTCCAAAAGATGGCACATCATAAACATTAACAATGCTTTTATG
Source organism: Polypterus senegalus (assembly GCF_016835505.1). Taxonomy (NCBI): domain Eukaryota; kingdom Metazoa; phylum Chordata; class Cladistia; order Polypteriformes; family Polypteridae; genus Polypterus; species Polypterus senegalus. The sequence continues at coordinate 6,786,795 of NC_053164.1, read as the reverse complement.
AATCCCAAATGGTATATAACAGAGACATATGCAGTACACTTGCCATTCCAACAGATGGTGCATCATAAACATTTGCAGTAATGCATTGTTTTGCAACAAATAAGTATCCGTGTTTCTGTCCGGTTGCTATGTCACTGTGATTCCAAAAGATGGCGCATCACACACATTAACATTGCTTTTATGAATCCCATACCAAATGTCATATAACAAATACATATATATATATATTGCATTTGTCATTCTAACAGATGGTGCATCACAAACATTTGTAGTAATGTATTTTATTACTAAAAATAAGTGTCTGTGGATTTGTGTATCCATCTGGTTATGTTTCTATCATTCCAACAAATGGCACATCACAAAGATTTTTAGTAATAAAATACATTGCATTTGTCATTCCAGCAGATGACACATCACAAACATTAATACTGCTTTCAAAAATCCCATACCAAATGCTATAAAAAAATAACATGCATTGCAATTTCAATTCCAACAGATGGTGCTTCACAAGCATTTAAAGTAATGCATGTTAATACTACAACTAAGTATCTGTGTGTCCATCTGGGTGCTATGTCTCTGTCATTTTATAAAATAGCATATCACAAAGATTTTAATAATAATATGCATCACATGTGTCATTCTAAGTGATGGCACGTCACAACTCCGCCAAGGACGGTTCTAAGCCCGGCTGAAAAAGGAGGAAGGTGGTCGCCCTGCTGCAGTGACCAGAACCGGGAAACCAGGGAAAACAGGCACGAAACCAATGGTCAGTTCCAAATCAAATTATTCTTTTAATGCTACCGCATCCGGGGCAGCCGATGCACCAGTACTGGGGAACTAGGATGCTGGTGAAAAATGGGCTACTGGCCGAAGAAACCGAAAGATCATCACGGCAAAAATGGAAATATGAATCGCCGCGTGGAACGTTCGAACTGGTCATCACGTTGGGCAAAAAGAAATCATTGCCAAAGAACTGTTGAGCTGCAAAATCGACATTGCAGCGTTATCTGAAATACGATTCACAGGATCAGGGCAGATGGTCGTCAAACCACCACTCATCGACGATCAGATGGTACTCTACTACTCAGGTTGAGAAAAGCGAGAAGCGGGAGTCTGATTCATGGTTGCCCGTCACACAGTCAATAACGTCATTGCATACCAGCCGATCTCTAATCATCTTCTAGTGCTCACCATCAAGGGCAACATTAAAACCCACCTCGTCACCATCTACGCACCAACTGAGACAAACCCAGACCCGGCCAAGGACGATTTCTACAACCAACTACAACACACCTTGGATTCAATCCCACAGACCAAATTGATTATACTGGCTGGAGATTTCAATGCCCATACTGGCGCCAATCGGACTGGGTGGGAGAGCATGATGGGTCGTTTTGGACATGGTGTAATCAATGACAATGGTTTGCGCCTCTTGTCCTTCGCCAACACCACCAAATTTATCATTGGAAACACCCAATTTCAAAATCCAAAAAAGCATCAACTTACATGGCAAAATCCATCAAGCAATCGACTCGGCGATGTTGGACTACATCCTGATCAACTCCCGTTTCCGATCATCACTCAAGGATGTCCATTCAATGCGCGGCCCGGACTGTGGATCAGACCACTATCTTGTGCGTGTCGTGGTCAAACTTCAACTGCAAAGAGCCAAATGCAAATCGCATCGATCGGCAAAACTTGACTGGAAATGCTTGTCAGATCCCGCTTGCAAAGCGGAATTTCAAATAGCATTATCCAACCATTTCGCAGCATTGGTGCCATCCGAAGACATCAACGTCAAAGACCAACAAGTTTCAGATGCCATCATGGAAAGCTCCAAAAAGCTATGTCCTCCCACACGCCACCGAGCACAGCCGTGGATATCCGATGAATGCCTCGATATGGTAGATGAACGAAAAAGGGTAAAGCTGGTCGACTTTGAGCGATAGCGTCAGCTCAACAAGGATGTCCAATGCCGAATGAAGAAAGAATGCGAGGCTTACTGGAACCAAGTAGCGGCTGACTTGGAAGAAGCGGCCTCAAAGCATGAGTACCACACAATTTATCGAACGCTCCGACGCCTGAGTGGAAAAACCAAATCAACAAACGATAACATCCAAAAAGCTGATGGCACCTTCGTACGATCATCGACTGAGCGGTTACAGCGTTGGAAGGCGTTCTTTGAGACACTGTACAATCACGACCCGCCACAAGGACCACTAGCAGAGCCACCACTCATCGAGGCACCAGAGACCCCAATGTCCGATGATGAACCGACCCTGGCAGAGGTGAAGATGGCCATCCGGACTTTGAAAAATGGTAAAGCGCCTGGTGTGGATACGATCACCGCGGAATCGATCAAGGCTGGCGGTGATGTTATACTCCAACAAGTGCACCCGCTTCTGCAAAATATTTGGCATACAGAGACGATTCCAAGAACATGGAAGAAGGCCATCATTATCCCAATCTTCAAGAAAGGCGACAACCGAGAATGGCAAAACTACCGTGGCATGAGTCTGTTCTCGATAGTTGGAAAAGTCTTCATGAAAGTAATCCAATCACGCCTGCACAAGCATTGTGAACAAACAAGCCGCGAGGAGCAAGCCGGCTTCAGGCCTCGCCACGGTTGCTGTGACCAGATATTCAGCCTTCGCCAGGTTATGGAGGAGCAAATTCGATGTGGGAAACGGATGTTCATCGTCTTCATTGACTTTCGCTCCGCGTTCGACTGCATCGATTGTTCAGCACTTTGGATGACGCTGGAGACCGAGCACATCCCATCAAAAGTCATCAAGCTACTGCGGGAAAATTACAACGGATCATCGAGCCAAATACACATCCGAAACGAGTTGTCGACTGAACTCGCCATTCGCACTGGAGTTTGCCAGGGAGACGTCGCCTCACCGCTGCTCTTCAACATCACACTCAACGCCATTATGAGGAAAGTCTTCGGGGGCAGATGCGGAGTCCAGTTCGATGAAAATGGCACCATGACAGATCTAATGTTTGCAGATGACAGCAGTGTGCTGGCTGAGGATGACGCCGAAGCCACAGACGCTCTCTACAAGATCGCCCGCGTCACCCAGTCATATGGATTGAAGATAAACATTGAAAAGACAAAAGTGCTGACAACAGATGGATCGCCTGCAAATGTCCACCTTGACGGCATCCAAATGCAACAAGTTCAGCTGATCAAATATCTTGGCTCACTGATCGAGCAGAAGAAAATCGTGTCCACGGCGGAGATCCACAGTCGAATAGGTCAAGCAACCACAGCATTCGCTTCTCTAAAGTGGTGCTTGTGGAAGCGAACAAATATTTCCACTCCGACCAAAATCCACCTTTTCCGGACACTGATCCTGCCGATTCTACTTTATGGATCCGAAACGTGGACGATACTCAAGGCGGACCTCAACAAACTCGAAGTTTGCCAGATGCGTTGCCTCCGTCAGATATTACGAGTATCACTTCGAGACCGCCTTCGAAATGAGGACATCCGACAGAGATGTGACAACCTACCACCAATCGAGGAACAAATTCAAACACGTCGACTGTGATGGTTTGGTCATGTATGTCGAATGGATGCAAGCAGACTACCACACCATCTCCTCTGGCATGAACGACCCACCCAGTGGCGAATCCAACGAAAGGCACCAAAGAAAACATGGCTAAAACAGGTCGAAGATTACATTAGAAATCGCAGAATAAATCTCGACGAGGCCAGAACAATCGCCAACGATCGTCAAGCATTGAAGCGAGTTGTGAAGGAGATCTGAAAACCATTGGCACCCACAGCAGCGTATGGGCTTAGGAGCCGATCTAGACCCAACGCCAGCTAGGGATCAGAGAGAGAGAGAGATGGCACGTCACAATCATTAAAACTGCTTTTTAAGAGTCCCATACCAAATAGAATATAACAGTGACAGATGCACTGCATAGTGAAGTGCAAGCTTAGATAGATAGATAGATAGATAGATAGATAGATAGATAGATAGATAGATAGATAGATAGATAGATAGATAGATAGATAGATAGATAGATAGATAGATAGATAGATAGATAGACACTTTATTAATCTCCAAGGGTAAATTCACATACTCCAGCAGCAGCATACTGATAAAAAACAATATAAATTAAAAAGCAATAAAAGCACAGTGTAAGTTAAAAAATGCAAGGTGGAAAGTGTGAGGCAGGTATAACAGTTTATAATCTTGTGTAGGGTTAATGTTTACCCCCCGGGTGGAATTGAAGAGTCGCATAGCGTGGGGTCTCCTCAGTCTGTCAGTGGAGCAGGATGGTGACAGCAGTCTGTCACTGAAGCTGCTCCTCTGTCTGCAGATAATCCTGTTCAGTGGATGCAGTGGATTCTCCATGATTGACAGGAGTCTGCTCAGCTCCCGTCGCTCTGCCACGGATGTCAAACTGTCCATCTCCGTGCCTACAATAGAGTCTGCCTTCCTCCCCAGTTTGTCCAGGTGTGAGGCGTCCCTCTTCTTTATGCTGCTTCCATAGCACACCACCCTGTAGAAGAGGGCGCTCACCACAACTGTCTGGTAGAACATCTGCAGCATCTTATTGCAGATGTTGAAAGATGCCAGCCTTCTAAGGAAGTATAGTCGCCTCTGTCCTCTCTTACACAGAGCATCAGTATTGGCAGTCCAGTCTAATTTGTCATCCAGCTGCACTCCCGGGTATTTATAGGTCTGCACCCTCTGCACAGTCACCTCTGATGATCATGGGGTCCATGAGGGGCCTGGACCTCCTAAAATCCACCACCAGCTCCTTGGTTTTGCTGGTGTTCAGTTGTAGGTGCTTTGAGTCGCACCATTTAACAAAGTCCTTGATTAGGTTCCTGTACTCTTCCTCCTGCCCATTCCTGATGCACCCCACAATAGCAGTGTTGTCAGTGAACTTTTGCACGTGGCAGGACTCTGAGTCGTATTGGAAGTCCGATGTATGTTGACTGAACAGGACCGGAGAAAGTCCAGTCCCCTGCGGCGCTCCTGTGCTGCTGAACACAATGTCAGACCTGCAGTTCCTGAGGCACACATACTGAGGTCTGTCTGTAAGATAGTCCACAATCCATGCCACCAGGTGTGAGTCTACTCCCATCTCAGTCAGCTTGTCTCTAAGGAGCAGAGGTTGGATGGTGTTGAAGGCGCTAGAGAAGTCCAAAAACATAATTCTTACAGCAACACTGCCTCTGTCCAGGTGGGAGAGGGATCAGTGTAGCATGTAGATGATGGCATCCTCCACTCCCACCTTCTCCTGGTATGCGAACTGCAGAGGGTCGAGGGCGTGACGGACCTGTGGCCTCAGGTGGTGAAGCAGCAGCCGCTCCATGGTCTTCATCAGATGTGACGTCAGAGCAACAGGCCGAAAGTCATTCAGCTCACTAGGACGTGATACCTTTGGGACTGGGGTGATACAAGATGTTTTCCAAAGCCTTGGGACTCTCCCCTGTTCCAGGCTCAGGTTGAAGATGCGCTGTAGAGGACTCCCCAGTTCCAACGTACTTGCCTTCAGCAGTCGTGGCGATACACCATCTGGACCCGCTGCTTTGCTGACACGAAGTCTTTTCAGCTCTCTGCTCACATGGGCTTCTGTAATTGTGGGTGGGGATGTCTCACCTATGCTGGTATCAGCAGAAGGATGGTTGGAGGATGCAGAATGTCAGGTTATATAGCACCTTGATGTGTGGAGTACAAGTCACAGGAGGATCTGCTCAAGCTTTATAACACACTGGTGAGGCCTCATCTGGAGTACTGGGTGCAGTTTTGATCTTCAGGCTACAAAAAGAACATAGCAGCACAAGAGAAGGTCAAGAGAAGAGCGACTAGGCTGATTCAGGGCTACAGGGGATGAGCTATGAGGGAAGATTAAAAGAGCTGAGCCTTTACAGTTTAAGTAAAAGAAGATTAAGAGGTGACGTGATTGAAGTGTTTAAAATTATAAAGGGAATTAGTCCAGTGGATCGAGACAGAGACTTTAAAATGAGTTCATCAAGGACACAGGGACACAGTTGGAAGCTTGTTAAGGGTAAATTTCGCACAAACATGACGAAGTTTTTCTTTACACAAAGAACGATAGACACTTGGAATAATAGACCAAGTAGTGTGGCAGACAGTAAGACTTTTAGGGACTTTCAAAACTTGACTTGATGTTTTCTTGGAAGAAATAAGTGGATAGGACTGGCGAGCTTTGTTGGGCTGAATAGTGTTCTAATCTAATCTTCTAATTCAATGAACACCTCCACAATGGGACTCCTTTGCCCAGGCAGCTCTGGCTGTATATCAGATTACATAAAGAAGGGTGCAGGTGGCACCGCTACCCCCCAATGTCAAACTTTGCGCTCTCAGTGATTCATAGTCTTCAGATTTTCCTCACACTAATCTTCCGCTGCCACCTGGTCTTTTCTGCACAATAAGCAGGTGGCATATGTCATGATGTATTAATTTTGTCCTTTAGTATTCCTGAATTATCGGTTAATCACTGTTCTGATGTTCGCTGCTTAATCTCTGCCATGCTTTAAGCTAACCTAGTGTGAAGGGCACTGTAAATTATTGAATTAGATTTCAAGTAAAACAGACTGAAGCTTTCATCTGCACGGCCATGGAGGCACACCGCTGTGTTAATGTGTCCTATCACAAGTTCTAAGAAGGCGGTACATCGACGTGTAAACAGGCTGGTAGTAGGCAGTTGTAAAAAAAAAAAGTGTGGGGGGGCATCAGAAACAAGCGCCTTGTCATGACAACCAAGGCCGGAGTGTAAGGAGACTGGCACGGTGCTCTACAGATGGCAAGAAGTGCCCACATCCCACTCAGCCACAAGTGACTGAAGCAGAAGGGTGCTATTAATAGAAGTGAGGCGGTCCCCACATTTACAGAAGCTCCGATAAATAGGCCATCAATAATAAATTAAAGTGCCTTTTGCTGGGCACAATGCAGCTTCTTGATGCCTGAAATTTGCCGCCTACTCTGAGACAGCTTTCCGGCCAGCACACTGAAGACAATCTTGCCTGGCCATAAATGTTTGATCAAAATCACATGCATTTTAATGAGTGGCAGGTAAAGGCCACCCAACGACTCATAAAACCACAGGGATGAGCTTCGAAGATGGAAATGTGAGACGGGAAGCAGCAGACAGAAAGGCAATGCTAAGCCCCGAGGCTTCTGCGTGGCAATTATTGGTTAGAGAAGGCTGACCCCAATGCCCTCCTTTTTATGGAGTTAGCCATTTTGTGAAGGATATATAAGTGATAAGGAAAGCGTTGACTGAGTGTATGATGGGAGCCAAAAGAAATTAACATTTTCAGAATGGTTTCTTGCAAACTGCTCAAAAACATTATAGGAACACTTTGAAAACACATCAGATTTCAATGGGAAAAAAAAATCCTACTGGGTATCTATACTGATATAAACTGGGAATGAAAGAATGGCACATCGTTTGATGGAAATAAAAATGATCAACCGACAGAGGGCTGAACTCAAAGACACTCCAAAAATCAAAGGGAAAAAATGATACGGCAGGCAGACAAGTCCATTTTGCCGAAATTTCATTACAGCAACTCCAAATCGTACTCAGTAGTTTGTATGGCCCAACAATGTCGGGGCATGCTCCTTAAGAGATGATGGATGGTGTCCTAAGGGATCTCCTCCCAGATCTGGACCAGGATATCACTGAGCTCCTGGACTGTCTGAGGCGTCGGATTGACCCAAACATAATGTCCCACCTAGAGGTGTTCTATTAGATAAGGTCAGGCGAGTGAGTGTGGGGGACAGTCAATGGTATCAATTCCTTCATCCTCCAGGAACTGCCTGCATACTCTCGCCACATGAGGCTGGGTATTGTTGTGCACCAGGAGGAACCCAGGAGCCACTGCACCCGCATAGGGTTTGACAATGGGTCCAAAGATTTCATCCCGATACCTAATGGTAGTCAAGGTGCCATTGTCTAGCGTGAAAAAGTCTGTGTATGCCTCCATGGATATGCCTCCCCAGATATACCATCACTGACCCACCACCAAGCCGGTCACGCTGAACGGTATTACAGGCAGCATAACGTTCTCCACGGCTTCTCCAGACCCTTTCACGTCTGTCACATGTGCTCAGGGTGAACCTGCTCTCATCTGTGAAAATCTGGTGTGCCAGTGGTGGACCTGCCAATTTCTGGCCTAGCTCTCTTTCTCAGGGGTAGAGGTTGATGAGTTTTGAACCTTTTTCTTTTTGTAAAACTAGAGTTATGTACAGTGGTGTGAAAAACTATTTGCCCCCTTCCTGATTTCTTCTTCTTTTGCATGTTTGTCACACAAAATGTTTCTGATCATCAAACACATTTAACCATTAGTCAAATATAACACAAGTAAACACAAAATTCAGTTTTTAAATGATGGTTTTTATTATTTGATTGAAAAAAAAATCCAAACCTACATGGCCCTGTGTGAAAAAGTAATTGCCCCTGAACCTAATAACTGGTTGGGCCACCCTTAGCAGCAATAACTGCAATCAAGCGTTTGCGATAACTTGCAATGAGTCTTTTACAGCGCTCTGGAGGAATTTTGGCCCACTCATCTTTGCAGAATTGTTGTAATTCAGCTTTATTTGAGGGTTTTCTAGCATGAACCGTCTTTTTAAGGTCATGCCATAGCATCTCAATTGGATTCAGGTAAGGACTTTGACTAGGCCACTCCAAAGTCTTCATTTTGTTTTTCTTCAACCATTCAGAGGTAGATTTGCTGGTGTGTTTTGGGTCATTGTCCTGTTGCAGCACCCAAGATCGCTTCAGCTTGAGTTGACGAACAGATGGCCGGACATTCTCCTTCAGGATTTTTTGGTAGACAGTAGAATTCATGGTTCCATCTATCACAGCAAGCCTTCCAGGTCCTGAAGCAGCAAAAAAAAAACCCAGACCATCACACTACCACCACCATATTTTACTATTGGTGTGATGTTCTTTTTCTGAAATGCTGTGTTCCTTTAACGCCAGATGTAACGGGACATTTGCCTTCCAAAATGTTCAACTTTTGTCTCATCAGTCCACAAGGTATTTTCCCAAAAGTCTTGGCAATCATTGAGATGTTTCTCAGCAAAATTGAGACGAGCCCTAATGTTCTTTTTGCTTAACAGTGGTTTGCGTCTTGGAAATCTGCCATGCAGGCCGTTTTGCCCAGTCTCTTTCTTATGGTGGAGTCGTGAACACTGACCTTAATTGAGGCAAGTGAGGCCTGCAGTTCTTTAGATGTTGTCCTGGGGTCTTTTGTGACCTCTCGGATGAGTCGTCTCTGCTCTCTTGGGGTAATTTTGGTCGGCCGGCCACTCCTGGGAAGGTTCACCACTGTTCCATGTTTTTGCCATTTGTGGATAATGGCTCTCACTGTGGTTCGCTGGAGTCCCAAAGCTTTAGAAATGGCTTTATAACCTTTACCAGACTGATAGATCTCAATTACTTCTGTTCTCATTTGTTCCTGAATTTCTTTGGATCTTGGCATGATGTCTAGCTTTTGAGGTGCTTTTGGTCTACTTCTCTGTGTCAGGCAGCTCCTATTTAAGTGATTTCTTGATTGAAACAGGTGTGGCAGTAATCAGGCCTGGGGGTGGCTACGGAAATTGAACTCAGGTGTGATACACCACAGTTAGGTGATTTTATAACAAGGGGGCAATTACTTTTTCACACAGGGCCATGTAGGTTTGGATTTTTTTTTCTCCCTAAATAATAAAAAACATCATTTAAAAACTGCATTTTGTGTTTACTTGTGTTATATTTGACTAATGGTTAAATGTGTTTGATGATCAGAAACATTTTGTGTGACAAACATGCAAAAGAATAAGAAATCAGGAAGGGGGCAAATAGTTTTTTACACCACTGTAAATGGAGTGTTATTTGATTTAAAAAAATTCAATAAATAATAATAATAAATCATTCAAATATAGAAATACAACATATAGACATAATGAAACTAAATTATCTGTTTTGCTAACATAAAAAATGAACAAAACAAACAAAAAATAGGCAACTGAACCCCAGTAAAAATATAACCAATATTCTGTGATTGAATTATTTTTTGCTTCTCGATTCTCACTACGACATACGGAGTGAATCTTCTGTTCTTCAGCCTCTCTCAGTCTGTTTTCCTCCTAGAACAATGTCCAGTTTCCTGTTCTCCATGTTTCTGCCTGTTGGGATCAACGTATCCAATGTGATTAACACCTCCATGTTTTCAATTATCTGGAATGCTGTCCAGGTGTCTCTCTGGTGCTTTTAGCTTTTATTTTTGTGGTGGTTTTCCAATGAAAGAGCCAACCATCTTTGAGTTTTGCCTTTCTGTGTATAACCCCACTCGGCTATCAGTCCCTCTCAACAGGCAACCAGAAGTGTGAGGAAAACGAATGTTCCCTGGGAAAAAAAAATTTTAAAAACCCACACAAAGATGGAAGGAACAAGCAAACTTCACACAGCAGGCACCAGGCTTGGAAATTAACCAGGCTGCCAGTATGGAGGAGTGGTAAAACAGCCCACTAAACAACTAAAGTTAGAATTTGGAGTAAGCAGGTCAATAAGGAAGCTTGAAAACAGGCTATTTAATCTGCCATGCTTACATTTTCACTCTCTTGATGTTTTTCATGTTTGTTTGATTCATAAAGCTCTTTGTTATGATTCTGTTCGGACAGGACATACAGTGGGTATAGAAAAGAATCCCCCCTTTGCAATATTCCCATTTATTTTGCTTTACAGCCTTAAATGAACACACAAACCAATATTTCCAACCAGCTTTACTTAATCAATGCCACCTCTAACATCCAAGTGAAAGATATCACAGCTACAGTTCAGAGAAATGATAAAAAATCAAAAACAAGACCTACTGAGATTAATAAAGGATCACCCCCCCAATGTCGATGTCATTTTGTTGACCCCCCTTTTGCTTTAATGACAGCCTTGAGTCTGTTGAGATTCTTCTCTATCAGCTTTGCACATCTAGATTCAGTAATATTTGCCCCCCACTCTTCTTTACAGAATTGTTCAAGTTCGGTCAAATTGAACGATGAGTTTTGGTGGTCTGCTATCTTCAGATCTTTCCACAGATTTTCAGTGTGATTTAGTTCTGGGCTCTGACTGGCCACACCAGGACATTCACTTTTTTCTCCTTCAGCCACTGTGTGATCCATTTTGCCATGTGCTTCGGGTCGTTGTCGAGTTGAAAGGTGAACATTCTGCCCCTTTTCAACTTTCTGGCAGAGGGTAGCAGGTTTTCCTCAAGAATTTGACGGTATTTTGGCCCATCGATTTTTCCTTCTACCATAACGAGAGCCCCAGGCCCCCCACAACCAGATGCTGCCACCTCCATGCTTTACTGTAGGTATGGTGTGTTGTGGATGGTGAGCTGCATTGGATTTCCACCAGGTCTATTGTTTGATTTTGGTCTCATCTGACCATAAGACTTTGGGATCAGAATCTTCAAGGTGTATTCTAGCAAAGCTGAAACAAGACTTAATGTGGCCTTTCTTGAGAAGTGGATTTTTCCTTGCGATACTCCCGAACAAGCCACAATTGTGGAGCGCTTGTGAAATTGTTGTCACATGCACACCATTAATGACCACTCTTTGCCATCAAAACCTGTAACTCCTTCAAAGTGGCCATTGGTCTCCTGGTAGCCTCTCTTGCCAGTTTCCCCCTTGCTCTCCCATCCAGTTTGAAGGGACGGCCTTATCCATGGAGGGTCCTAGTCGTACCAAACACTTGACACTTCTTTATGATGGACTTTACTGAGCTTCTTGGGATTGATGAAGCCTTTGAGATTTTTTTGGTATCCATCTCCTGCCTTATGTCTGTCCACAACTCTATCCCTGAGATCTTTTGAAAGAGGCTTGCCCTCCATAGTCAGTTGTTTGCTGTCAGCTGCAGTGCCAAGCAAGGGAATAAATGGACCAGGAACAGCTTCACTAATCACACTCATTACAACTGATCACAGCTGGGAGGAAGCCAGTAACCGCAATGGAAATGGTGGGCACTTACACCTGATTGAGTTTAGGAGGGGTGATCCTTTATTAATCACAGTATTTCTTGTTTTTTTTATTTTTTAAAATTCTTCTGAACTGTAGCTGTGATATCTTTCACTTGGATATTATAGATTACGTTGAGTAAGTAAAGCTGGAAAAAATATTGGTTTGTGTGTTTTCATTTAAGGCTGTAAAGCAAAAACAAATGGGAATATTTCAAATGGGGGATTCTTTTCTATACCCACTGTATTGTAATAAGTACATAAGTTTAATATGTCACTGTGCTCTGTACAAAAATATTTTATAAATCCATTCACATGTACAGCTAACACAAGGCCAGATTTAGGACACAGGGTCTCATCATTTAAAACTGCTAGGCAAGCATTAGAAGACAAGAAAGGGACTATTGTACTATTTCTGTGTGTCAGAGTCAGCATGACATTGGATCTTCTTTTCCTTGTTTGGAATGGCATGATTTACCTAAGTGAGGGCCTGCACATGGAGAAAGGGTTTAAAGCCTTGGAACATTGCCCGGCACACCTTTGAAGCCGATAGACGGATGGGAGATAATGTCATCCGATCCTGAAAATCTTTCCAATGGAGAGATGAAAATTATTAGTTATGCCACGTAAACCGTCATTAAAGAAAGCTAGTTATTTCTCCTATGTGATTTTTTATCGCTGCATCACTAAGGGAGGGGTGTCGCCTTTTTATATTATATCTATATAGTTTTGGTTTATGTAACATGTCGCAATTAAAAAGAACTTATTTCAACCAGGGAGCTAGCGCCCCCTGCTGGATAGACATACATACAGTAAAAAACTGATTTTTCTAAAATGGTTTCTGGGTACTCCTTTCCACAGAGTTGAATTAAGCAGGGTGTGCAAATTAATAAATTGATTATTGATTTTGCTAGAATTTGAATTTTTTTTTTTACCTTTTATTCCCATAAGCATTTCTAACAATCTGTATATGCTTTGTCAATTATGTATACCTGAGCCGCACCTTAAGAGGTGAACATTACCACTCCAGGACACTAGGGGGCGCTGCCGCTGATTGTTTCATCTCTTCTTTTTCTCACAGTCCAATGAGGGGAAACTGACTCCACCCCTTCCCCCCCAGCCTTTATAAAGTCCAGGAGTTCCCAGCTGTGTTCGTTTCATTGCAGAGAGAGCAGACCGCAGAACGGAAACCCACCTGAATACCAACTGGTCTGCAGAATATTGAACCACCCTTGAGTTTTGCCTTATTTCGCCTCACTTTTTGTGTCCTGTTGTACTTACACTTGTCATCGAGCGCCTGTTTATTTTGGGACTCTGCAAATATCAAAAGGGGCAACCCAGTTGGCGTCCCAACTTTTCTTTTGCAGACATTTTGTTCCTTCAGCCAATGAGAGCATTTTGAAGTTTTTGACTGTCGATTCTGTCATTTGTGTATTCTTCCTGGAAGGTGTTGTTTAACAGATGCAATATTTTGTTTAGTGTCATCCCGTGACACCGTTTTGTTTTGATATGGTGCCGCCTTTTTTTCCTACGGCTGTATTATGCAGGGTTGTCCAGGAGTGCACAGGATGTAATATGATTGCAAATTTTTATACATTTTGGGTCATTCTAGCGACATATTTTAACGGTTAAATATCTTGTAAGAAGGATTGAAGTACAGAGAACCTGAATCTGCTGATTTTTGTGTTTTTTATTGAGAGAGAGAAGAAGGCATTATTATTGTTTCCACGCCCTTAGATGGTCCCCTAATCGCACGTGTGTGACCCTGGTTACTCGGTTTGCCTGGATGGCCAACTCTAGGAATTCAATTTCAGTTTCACAACCATTGAGGTCACTGTGTTTCTGGAACACTAAACTCTTTACAAATGGTTTATCCCCTTGGCCTGATCTACACCTCATCACAATCTGGTCAGAGTAGTAAACGGCGAGTTCCTTGGACACCATGGCTTAGTTCAGCGGTTCTTAAACTGTGGAGCATGCCCCCCTAAGGGGGCTCTGAAGCTGTACGGGGGGGCGTCGAATAAATGAACAAGACATCAAAATTATTTTTTACATTTTTATTTCAAATTTAAATTTGCTAGCATATAATCACAATGAATGCATTAGAACTAAAATTAAAATAAAACATTTCTAAGGCATAGATCTAATGACTAACTGACAAGCGGCGCCACTGCTGCTGCTTTTATAGTCACGTATTTTCAATCCAGAAAGTTCGAGACGTATCGGTATCTGTCGTGAACATTCGGGTAACAGTAGATCAGGTGATAATGTGGCGCAACTGCACCACATTGGCAGCATAGCCAATATTGCCAAATTGAGTTAAATTATTTACTGCATATTGGGTTATTTTTACGATACAACTAACAGCGGTATAATGTTTGTCAGACGAAAATACGTTCGTCTCGCACAGATTGACTTCATTGGTGTCCTCGTTTACGAGATTTTTAAAAATTTAAATATATTTAATCGTTTCTTTCCATAAAAATAATTAAAATACGAATAAATAATTTATTCTTTGTTTTTTGGATTAGAATTACTACCAAAAACTACACAAGGCATTTTAACAGTTATTAAAGCACTTTAAAAAAAGAAATTGCAAATATTTCATCGAAGTTAGCTGAACACATGCAAATCTTATGGAAGTAAAAATGATAGGATACCGCGACACCTCACGAGTATCATACCTTCTCTTTAATTTATAAATGTAGAAATTGTTGCAGTATTGAAATTGTACTAATTTGTCTTGACTTTCCATCCATCCATTTTCTAACCCGCTCAATCCAACACAGGGTCACGGGGATCTGCTGGAGCCAATCCCAGCCAATACAGGGCACAAGGCAGGAACCAATCCTGGGCAGGATGCCAACCCACCGCAGTGTCTTGACTTTGATAATTGAAATTTAGATCCATTACCCTATTTTTGAAGTTTAGTGGGCATTATTTCTTAATTTTGTTTCTTTGTTTTGAGTTAAACTACAGCTCTAAAGGTACACGTAGGACAAGATATGGCAAATATTTTATTCTAATACCCGTCTTTGACAGGTAGTGTGTGTATATACTGTATGTACATTGTGGCCACCAGGGGGCACTCCAACCACCCAAACTCTGACATAGACGAGACGCAAACACAATTCTTGCCACACAACATGGCTTTATTATTTTCTAAGCACCAAACACAAGGCAACACAGTTCTCTTTTCTTCATTTCTCTTCCTCATTCCTCCTCCACTGCAAGTTTCGTCCCTCTTACTCCCTACTCTGGCTCCTCAAGTGAAGTGAGGTGGCTCCTTTTATGCCACTCCTCAGAGAGATCCAGGTGGCTGGCTCCAGGTGTGGTGGAAGCCCAATGTAGGGATGTCCCGAACTCCAACTCCCATGAAGCCCTGTGCGAATCCATGGAGCCTCAGTAACCCAGGGGGGGCTGCCCTCTAGCGATCTGGGGGACCAGATCTGGGACCTGTGGAAAAGGAAGGGTGATCGCCTGGATTGCAGCAACTACAGTGGGATAGCACTTCTCTCTGTGCCAGGTAAGGCCCTTGCTAGGGTCGTCCTGAATAGGATCTGTTATTACTTGCTCACCTACCAGCAACCGAAACAGTCTGGTTTTACACCTAAGACGTCTACCATCGAGCTCATCCTGGCACTGAGGGTTCTCATAGAGCACAAACGTGAATATTGGCAGAGTTTCTTTGCAGCCTTTGTCAATTTTCACAAATTGTTTGACTCAGTTGATCGAGCTACCCTGTGGAAGATCCTGAGGGTTCGCAGGATCCCCTCGAGGTTGCTGGATATCATGGCTGACCTGTACATTGGTACTGTGAGTGCAGTTTAGAGTGGAGGCAGGACCTCTGTGTTTTTCAAATTTGATTCTGGTGGTCCATCAGGGGTGTGTTTTGCTCCTACTCTGGTCAATGCTTGTATGGACTGGGTGTTGAGCAAGGTCGTGGGGTCCAGCGGCCTGTGGGGCATCTGTTAATGAAGAAAGATTCATGGATCTTGACTTTGCTGACGATGCTGTGATCTTCGCAGGGTCAATGGAGGCTCTGATCGGGGCACTTAAGAGACTAAGTGAGGAGTCCGAGTGTCTGGGCTTGCGAGTGTCCTGATAAAAACCAAGAGTAAGGCCTTTAATGACCTCTTGGACACGGCGATCAGCAGTGTGTCTGTTAGCGGAGAGTGTGTTTACCTTGTTCAGAGCTTTACTTACCTTGGCAGTGACATTCACGTCATTGGTGACTCTTCCTGTGAAGTCAATAAATGGATTGTGAGAGAATGGGAGGTCATGAGGTTGCTGGAAAAGGGGTGTGTGGTGCTCCCGATATTAATGCAAAAGGACAAAGGTCCAAGTCTTTAGAGTCTTGTCTTACTATATGGTTGTGAGACATGGACACTATCCAGTGACCTAAGGTGAAGACTGGACTACTTTGGTATTGTGTCTCTCCGGAAAATCCTTGGGTACTGTTGGTTTGACATTGTGTCGAATGAGCAGATGGTCCTAGAGTCCCAAATGAGGCACATTACCTGCATTGTGAGGGAGTGTCAGTTACGGCACTACTGCCATGTGACGTGTTTCCCCGAGGGTGATCTGGCTCAGAAGATCCTAATTTTTGGGGACCCAAGTGGCTGGACCAGGCCAAGGGGTCGCCCACGTAATACCTGGCTGCGGCAGATAGAGGGTAGGACTGGACTGCGTGTCTGCCTGCGGGGTTGCAAACTGGTATCCCGAGCTGTTTAGACGAGTAGTGGGTGCGGCAACATGCTGTACCAGTGCATGCTCTCCAACTTGAACTTGAGAGGCGAGAGGACCGTGGCTGAAATGGTTGAGAGGAGGGCGGGACTTGAAAAAATCTCTTAGTAATAGTCTCGTCTCAAGATTTTCTTTTATAATAGAGAGATATATATCTCAATATATGAAATAGTGACTTAAAATTCATTTGTGGGAATAGGAAGATTGCAGGTGTATTACTCAGATGAATAAAACCAAATTAGTGCCAGTTTCTTGCAAAAATGATTACTAACAGAAATGGAAAAACAATAATTGTGAAATGGTGTTTATCAGTTTTAATCCATTATTGCATTATGCATAAAAACTGCAGTACAATTGTATGAACTACATGAGTATTCTTTTAATGGTAAGTATGGCATTAAGGAGTGAAGGAGACATGGCTATAATTCTGAGGCTTCTGAAGATCTGTTAAAGTCAGCTAAACATGCTGTATGGTGTATGTTGTTGGGAACATTTCCAGTAAAGGGTATTAATTGCAGTAGCGAGCCTGCAGGTATTTATTTCATTATACACCCAGAATTGATCTAAAGGTGTGGGGTGTCCAACCTCCCCCTGAAAACCTTAAATTGATTCTTCAGGGTTGAGACATCTGCAAAACAAAAGGATGAATTTAAAAAGGAGTATTATTGAGAGAAGGCAGGAAATAAATTAAACAAACATGGGAGAATGATAAAAATAATAATAATATTTAAAATGGCTAAGTTAAGATGAGTCCTGGCTTACCAACCCGGCACCTTGTTACAGGACGTCTGATGATTTTAGAAATGAGAGCTTCCATTCCTTTTCAGAGATGCAGCACATTTGCATATTTATTGCAATATCCTTTGGAACAAAATATTCTCATGTGGTAAGCAGCTGGCCACTTCATCTCAGCAACCACAGCTTTGCAAACAGTCCAACAATTCAACGATTGCATTAAATGTAAGGGACGTTCTATCCTGAGATGCCCTAAACTGATACATCAAACACCTTGAATGAAAAATGACGTGAATTAAGGCAACATCTTGGGCTCCTGCTGATTTCATCTTATTGTAAAATCGCATTTATTTGAAATATGGAAAGGAGTACGAAGTGGTTAATACTCCGCCTAAACTGCCATCTTCTGTGATTTATTCCTATGTGCATAGGCTCATTATAGTTAACGATGGAATAAAAGATTCTGATATTGCAAACAGCTTCTCTTCTTTAAAAAGACCCATAGCAAAAAGCTTGTCGGGGTAAACAACAATGTATTAACTTACATAACTCCATTTTATTATTTAACAGAAAATCATCTTTCCTGATTTATAATGTGCCATTCGTTTAATGATAGTGCAGAATACTCGTGGTGTAATTGTAATGTACAAAAATTAAAAATAGTTCTAACATCATCTAATCTTAAAGAGCTACCTTGTGCCATAAACGTCTTCTTCTTTTGTTTAAGGCAAATTTGAATCCATCGAACCACCGCGTCTTTTAGTTTTGTCGCAACCTGTTTTATCGGGGAATCGCTTATGGGGGTGCCTCTCCCCCTTTATCAACGGCCCACAGTATAGCATGGAATGCTCTGCCTTTCGTTAAATTTACAGTTTACAGTTGTAATGCACTTGACACCCCCCCAATCCCCAGGACGGCGGTCCACTACATTCTGTCAGTAGCTCCTTCAGAGTCATCGAGGTGTGACTGACTCTGTAGCTCCTCCATTGGGTAGAGAAAATGCTTGGTTCTCAGCTGCCGGTGGTTAAATTACAGAAAACATGTAAGCAGGAAAGCAGGCTTTAATAAAATGTTATCTTTAAGCATTATTCAAATAGATAGTGCCATAAACAAAGCAAAATAATGTGTAAACACCATACAACTTGGTAACTGCTGCATTTTTAGTCTTTTCAGGCGGCCCATTTCTTGCATTGTTTGAAGCGTTAGCAGTAACTCCGAGCATCAATGGATTCACTTCCTCCTCCTTCTCCCTCTCCTTCCTCTTTTCTCTCTCATCCTCTCTTCTTCTTTTATCCTTTGATCGGCCATTTTACACATCTATTTGCCATTATCCAAAGTCCATCCATCATCCAACCCGCTATATCCTAACAGAGGGTCACAGGGGTCTATTAGAGCCAATCCCAGCCAACACAGGGTGCAAGGCAGGAACAAATCTTGGGCAGGGCACACACACCAAGCACACACACTTTAGGACAAGTTAGGATCACCAATACATCTAACCTGTGGGAGGAAACAGAGCACCCGGAGGAAACCCAGGCAGACACGGGGAGAACATGCAAACTCCAAGCAGGGAGGACCCGGGAAGTGAACCCAGGTCTCCCAACTGCGAGGCAGCAGCGCTACCCACTGTGCCACGTGCCACACTTATCCAAAGTCCATAATTAAAATCACATTTCCAAAATCAACTGCTTCAGCTCACACTTCTGTCATCATAAATGGGGTCCGACAGCAGAGCATTTCATTTGTCATTAAGTTAGAAACAGCTTTTGAAGCCGTACATGGTGTGATACAAAGCAGGGCATCAATGAGCCCCAAACCCTTACATGAACACTCGTAAGAGTCCAGGGTTCAAATAACAGGAGCATTTATTACATACTCCTCAAGAAAATTATTAAAATGCAACACAAAGTTAGCCTAAGTTCAAGATTCTCTTTTTTATCTCTCCCCACAATACTGCACACCTCCAACCAAGTGTTGCCCCACATCCTCCCAGCTACAACTCGCCTAGGTAAGGAAGTGCGGTCCCTTTTATTAAGGACCTGGGAGTACATCAGGTGCCAGGACCACTGCCTGATGGAAGCACTTCCGGGTCAAGTGTAAGTTCATTATAACCGGGAGCTTGTCTCCCTGCAGCGCCCTCTTGCAGCTCCCAGTGACCCCAGCAGGACTGCTCTGCCAGACTACTTCTCCCGGCCTGCCCTGCTGGCTTCCTACTGGGCACTAATATCCAGGGATGCTGCCATCTAGCATGCTGGAAGAATAAAAAGCCCCCAGTGACATCAGTGGGCTGTCTGTCCATCCCATCCAGATCCGATCCCCTTCTCCTCTATGACTTGGCTGCATATCTGCCTGTTAGGCGCCTCCCGTCTGAGTAAGAAACCATCCTCTCTTCTGGCTGGGATACCCGATCAGTCCATGTGGAATCTACAGTATAATAAATTATGGTTGTAGTTCTATAATCATACATTTCATTCTTATGTCCTATCAACAAACACATGCCTAGCCGACCAATAATTTGGAGTTACAAAGCCTCACAACTTTTTACACTTTCTCTATAAACTAATTATCAAAATATCCAAGTAATTCATAAGCAAACACAAAAGCAATTACAGACAATAAACAATTTTCAGTAGGCAAGTAACACAGCAAGCTGTTTTAACATAACAGGCTGTTTCAGCATAGGAAGAAATAAAAGTTTAAAGATAAATGCCAGGCTGAAAAGGGAAGAAAGTTAAAGACACAACACTGACAAAGAAAAAGCAGGGAATGTAAATAGGAAGGGAAGGAGGGAACAAAGTCAACACAAATGAAAGGAGCAAAGGTGACAGTAGGGGAGAAAAAGCTATCATTAGAGAAGATGAAGGAAAAGAGGAAAATGTTTATCCGCCATTAAGACTTGGGTGAAATATGGCATTCCAGGCTGAGAATTAAGCTAAACTTCTTCTATTTGTCTTTGAAACCCTGTGAAAGAACACAAACCGAGAGATCAGTGGAATGATCAAGGAATGTGGTCTAAAAGTAAGACCTCGTCTTACTGCTACTTATTTATCCAAGTCAGAAGGCTTTATTTGTGTTTGGCAGGTGATTGTGGTTTGTTTTTATTATATTTATGCTCGCTTCGCTCGCCAACCCCCATGCCAGCAACTTCACGTCTCTGCCACTTCTGTATGTGGATTTCACTTTCACCAAACAACAAATCTTTTAATTCTCGTGGATACGCCTCTTCATTGGGAAGAAACACTACTTTCCCAGACGGCAACATAAATTAGACGATCTACAAGTCTCTGATTTAAAGATTAAAGCCAAACGATATCTACATACTTCTGTCATATTACCTATGTCCATATATTTACTCTCTTTTTGCTTTTACTTTTTCATCAATATTGTATTGAATTTTGATTCCGTGTTTGGAACTACATCGTGACAACGCAACGTATAACTGCCCGTGAGTGAATATCATTTCAATCTCTCTAGATGAACTGTGTCTGACAATGGCATTCACACAAATGAGAAATGATTGAACCGTGTGCGTGGTTATATGGGCGGGACTTTTCTCTTTGCATAAGCTCTTGTCTTGCGGGGGTTGAAGTTTTCTCATAGGGGGATTTCACTTTCACCAAACAACAAATCTTTTAATTCTTGCGGATATGACTCTTCATTGTGAAGAAACACTATTTCTCCCTGATATCAACACAAATTAGACGATCTACAAGTCTCTGACTTAAAGTTTAAATCTGAACAATATATTCGATCTCTTTTCGCTGTTCCGTTATTTCACCGAGTAATAATTTCCATTTGTTTGCGCTAATGTGATGTTTACTATCATTTTTTTGAGACTTTTTGTATTTTTAAATTTTCATTATCTCTAAGTTGCTCTGCATGCACCAACGTTTTTGAATTCTTTAAGACATTCTACTTTGTCATCTACTCTTTGTCTTTAATTTCTGGCCCCAGGCCAGGTTAAATCTCTTGGCACAATGTCTTATCTCTCTGGAAATGAAAGTATTTCTCTGAGAAAGGCACACCTCATCTATATTCTAATATATATATATATATATATATATATATATATATATATATATATATATATATATATATATATATATATGGTTGAAATATTTTTACTGTCAAATAATGCAAAGAGTACACAACACGTGTTTTACCCTAATTCTGGGCTCATCAGGTGTACATACTCACTGCACCCCTTTCTCGGGAATCGAACCTTGGACGTCAGTACTAGAGGTAAAGCCTCCTGTGTTGCACCACGGTGTGTGGTTCAATTATTTGACAGTATGTAGATCGGGGTGATTACATTCAAGGCATTCGTAGTCTCAGTCACAATCTGATTGTATGGTTGGTTACCTACCAGGTAACACTTGTGGTTGGTCAGCAAGTCAGCTAACATCCGAATGCCTTGAATATATATATATACATATATATATATATATATATATATATATATATATAGTGCCCAGCAGGGATACCTGTGGGATGGAAGGACCAGGTGAGAAGCAATACCTTCCCTGGAACAGGAGAGGGCAACCCCCCTGGGTTACATTGGGACCATGAGCTTGCAGCTTAGAAGCTCAACCCAGTGGGGGGCCCACAGCCACCACCAGGGGGCGCCTAGACAATTACAGAACCCTGGACTGCAGCATTTCCGTCACACCAGAAAGCGCAACCGAGTGCAATATAAAAGAGGCTGCCTCATTCCACTCGGAGAGCTGGAATCAGGAGGTGGAGGACAGGAGTGGAGGCGGCAGGAGAAAAGAAGAGTGTGAGAGAGAGAAGGAAGGGACTGATCTATTGGTTGGTGATTTGTGCACTGTGTTGTGTAAAGGCAGAAGAAAAGAAATAAACAGTGTGTGCATTGGAACTTGCGTGTCACGCGTCTGTCTGTGTTGGGGCTCATCTACCAATATATATGTGTGTGTTTGTGTGTGTGTATGTATATACATATATATATATATATATATATGAAGATAGATGGTGATATAACGCACTAACCTGACACAAACAGACACTAGAGGCACAAGTCCAAAAGAACCCATGAATTTATTTATATACAGTGTCCACAACAGCCCAACCACACACTTTTCTTTCTTTCTTTTCTTATTTTACTTTCTTATTTTCTCTTTATCTCTCAGTCCTTTTCTTTTCTCCTCCACTCCTGCTAAGCATGCTTCATCCTTCTTTTCTCGACTCTGGCTCTCTGAGTGGTGACTGCTGGCTCCTGTTATAAAGGCCCTCTAAGTGCTCCAGGTGATCGTTGACCTAATTCTGGTAGCACTTCTGGGTGTGGTGGAAAAACCACCCAAGAGGGTTTAACAGCTGTAGCAGCACCCCCTGGCAGCACCCCCAGGTCCCAACAGGGCTGTAGATAACTCCAACTCCAAAGAAGCCCTGCGGGAGTCCGAGGCACCACTGCCACCCGGGGGGGCTGCCGTTTACCTTTCCTGGGGTGATGACGTTCTGACCACACTTACTTCCCCGGTCATCCCAGCATGGAGGCATCCTAGCTGGGCAAGGACCCCGGCTGTCTGCCACTCTATCTATCTATTATATAGTGCCTTTTCTATCTATCTATCTATCTATCTGTTATATAGTGTCTTTCACGTCTATCTATCTATCTTTTTTTATTTTAACAGCTTGAACATGCGTTCTGAAATGGTCTAACAGTTGTCTCCTTGTTTCACTCGTGTAGATGGCTTGGACACTTTTTGCAGGAAATGCAGCAAATAAGATTTTTAAACAAGCAAAATGCTCATTGAGACTGAATTTACCAGAGGGCCCAGATACTCGAAACATAAAAATACTGGCACTTTAGTGTTGCTGGAATGTTAAATTTGAAGCCAAATTGTTCATAAGATGCAAAAACATTACCTATCTCAGTCGCTCCGTTGTTTCTGTCATTTAAGAAGCCTATCCAAGCTGAGATCTGCTGTTACCAGGGCCGAGATGGAAATGCTTCTCCAGGCTTTTATCTCATCATGTCTGTATTACTGCAGTTTCCTTCTTTACCTGTCTGTGTAAAGCCGGTTTGTCTCTTCTTCAGACTGTCCAAAATGCAGCTGCCAGGCTTCTAACACATTCACACAAATGAACTCATATCTCTCCAGTTCAAAATTCTGGTGCTCACTTAGCCGAGCGCCCCAATATATCACAAACTTCCTTCAGCAAGAGGCAGCAGGTCACGCTCTGAGGTCTGCTCAGTTAGATCTCCTTTTGGGTTCCTCAGACTAAAGACATGTTGGGATGGCACATTCCAGTCCATCACTCGGAGGTTATGGACCAGTCTTCCACTGACGTTGAGATCAGCATTGGGGGTATCGGGGGCGTTATGAATACATGTTTTACTTTAAGTACTTCCATGCAGTCATTTTCCACCTCATCATGTTGCTCTTCTTCATGTACTTTTTTCATTGTAGGTTTGACCAGATGTAGTTGTCAGTTGACTTGAAGCAAAAAAGTGTGAGAGCAGAGTCAAGGTTGAAGTAAACGGAGCTCTTCCTCGCTGTTTTGTGCACTCCAGTGACGTGTGCTCACCCATTTTTGAGCAGGACAGCATGTGGGGGAATAGTCTTGTGATGAAGTGATGTGTTTATGAAATCAACATGTGGCCTATTTAAACATCCAAATTAAATTCTGTAATAAATATGTTATTTATATGAGGCTTAATGTTTGGATGTACCAGAATGTTGTTAAATACATTGCAACAGTCCCTCAGCCTTGCAGATTCACTCTCTAAAACATCTGCAAGATCAGACCGTGTCTGACGGAGAATGCAGCGTATCTTCTGGTGCAGGTTTTTTGTCTTGTCATGTCCGGTCTACGGCAACTCTCTGTTAGCAGGAGTACTGTCATGTTTTACTAAGCGGCTGCAGGCGATTTCAAATACAGCAGCACATCTGCCGTTCAACCAGCCGAGGCAGGCGCAAGTCACTCCTCTGTTCAGATCACTACATTGACTCCCTGTAGTTCAAATCCTTGATGCTTGCTTACAAAGAAGTCAATGGCTCAGCACCTATATACTGTATATATATTGTGGACCCCTGGGGTGGGGGTGCACCAGCCACCCCACTCAACACAGACAGGCAAAGACACAAGTGCAGGTGCAACACACGTTTATTTTTCCACGTGGGAACAGCTTCCCCTTGCTTCCCACTTTAACAGCACATAAATCACTTCTCTCTTCTGTCATTTCCCTTTTCCCACCGCCACACCTTCTCTGGCAAGCTTCATCTACTCCCACCCGACTCTGTCTGCTGACCCCTGTTATAAGACACCCAGAAATGCTCCAGGTGCTTGTTGGCCGACTTTTGGCAGCACTTACGGGTGTGGTAGAAGAACTGCAACCCCAGGGCTTGTGGTGTTATGGGTCCATAGCTCGCTCAGCAAAGGCTGTTTTTATTTAAATAAATACTCACCGTGCTCGTGGCGGCTTAGCGAGGGGGTGTGGTGGCCGTAGCAAGCCACAGGGTTGATCTGCGGTGTTTGCGTTTCTCACCTAGTGCACAGGTGAGGGACTGTCCACATCTGTGATTGTTCCTGTGGCTATTGTGCTGCAGCTGCTATGGCCCCCACTTCAATATAAAGAAGCGCGAGTCGGTTAGTTGAAGAGTAAAAAAAAAGGAACAAGGAAGAGAGAGAAAGGACGGAGGTTACAGGAAGCAGGAAGCCAACAAGCAAGCAAGTCAGCGCAGGGGAGCGAGTGAACGAGCACTCGCGGGCAGCTGCATGGAAGCCTGGGTGTTAGGCCGACACCCAGGAGGTGAAGTAGAAGTCGCTCCCGCTGAGCAATCATGTAGCAGGAGTGACCAAAGAAGGAGAGACTGTCCGCGTAAGGCCGGGGTGGCGGCGGGAGTCGGGAGGCTTGGAGGTGAAGTCCTTGGTGTGGGCGTCATAGAAACCAAGGAGTCCAAGTCTCGGACCTGGGATGAGTGCCAGACTGAAGCCAGGATCGGGAGGACTCCAGACCTGTGTGTATGAGAGAAAGGGCAGCTGCAGAGAGAGCGTCTCACCTGTGGCAAAGCCCAACCGGGGGAAGCAGGTGAGACGCTGGCGTAGAAGAGCACCGGGCTTATTGGTTTTAAGAATGCTTCCAGCAACGTTTTAACCTCTGGTTTTAAAGGTTTGTTGGGTTTTTTTTTGTAGTGTTTGTAACCTCCATGTTTTTTCTTTTATGGATTATTTATTTAAAGAAGACTTTTTGAACAGTTTTGAATCACTGCACTTTGTGGACACTTTGTTTCTGTTTTGATTGTTTTAAATAAAAGCACTTTTGCACGTTTTACATCATCCCCTTGCTCAAATGTTATTGCCTCACTGTCTAGCTCACCTCGGTTATATCTATCGACGGTGTTGGGTTCAAGGGCTCCCGAACAGCAATTGGAGCATGGAGCAGAACCCGCGTCGTCACAGGGCTATGACAACGTCCAAGCACCCACTGGCGAGTGCAACGGGCAGCAGAAAGGTAGAACACGTGGCACTACGACAAGCCAGGGGGGCTGCCCTCTAGTGTTCTGGGGGAGATAATACCCTGAACAGAGTCTCTGCCCCAGTCCAAGGGTTCTTGCTGTCCATCACAATATATATGGAGGCAATTATTTGGTCTGACCCTTTAGCTTGCCCACTCAGGTCTGCTGTTAAATGGTTTCTGGCAATGCCACCTTTGCGTTACATTAAGTTTTTTCATGTGCAGCTCCTACACTTTGGTTCTTTAATGGCATTTTATGGTTCTTTACTGGGTTGTGTGGCTCCTCGTAGCATCATTGCTTGACAAAGCCCATTTCATTCTGGGAAGAGTTCTCCGCATATGAAGTTGATTCTTGGTGCTTTGAAAAACTTCCTAATATTTAAAAAAAAATGAACTGAAATCTGTAATGAATAGTAAGCTACCAAGCAGGACACCAACAGAAAACTCGGAGTTAGCCTGTAAGCAAGAGTCCTTTTCAAATTATGAAATATCGGTATTTCACAAATCTGTTACCAGCTGTTCTTGGTTATTTACTGTTACCGATCTAAATAAAGGCTCTTTCTGGAACCTTCATCTGGATGAGTCTTTTGGGAACCAAAAATGTGAGTTTTTGTACAGTGGCCAGTGTGCCAATCCCACCATCCATCCATCCATCCATCCATTATCCAACCCGCTATATCATAACTACAGGGTCATGGGGGTCTGCTAGAGCCAATCCCAGCCAACACAGGGCGCAAGGCAGGAAACAAACCCTGGGCAGGGTGCCAGCCCACCTTAGCCAATCCTACCACCAACTCCCAAATTTTCCCTGCAAGTTGGAGGACCTGCTTGAAGATTAACGTCATACCCAGGATGAAGCAATTGCTGTTTAAGCCCCTTCTTCAAAGGCCCAACAGAGTAGACTCACGCCTGCCGTTTATGGGATTCACACCGGCAACCTTCTGATTGCCAATGCAGATCCCTAGCCTCAGAGCGACCACGCTGCCTATCTTATATTATATACTGCCTTTCATGTCTATTAATTTATCAAGCTATTTATCTACTGTATCTATGTAGTGGCATTTACTATCCGTCTGTCTATTGCAAGGTAACCTAATATAATGTAATGAATATATTTTAGGTGTCTTATTAAAACGGTGCGCTTCATAACATAACATGTGGTATCGTTTGTGTTCCTTCTTTCAGCTCACACAATATCCAGGGTTGCTTTCTGTTGCCAGGACAACATGACACTGAGTGGGCTATTTTACTTACAGATGAGGATAGGATAGCTAAGACAAAGAGAAATTAATATTTATTGCCTTTGATGAAGAAGTACAATAACACGACACAATCCTAAACTGTAATATGCAAGAAATTCTGTCCGTTCGATCCTGTGAAGGCTTGCCAAGGGGCCATGCGCTCAATGATTGCGGTGCAGTCACTGCGGGACTGAGGAAAGGAAATCAATAGAAAAAAGGGATAATCCCAAAATAGATATTCAAACCATGCAGTTATGAGTTTGGTTATGGAAGTTATGGATTTTTAATAAAAGCAGGACACTACATAAATTGAAGCAAGTGATATGAATTCCATATAAAGCCTACTTTGTATTATGAAAGGTTTGGAATTCATCAGTGGCATAAAATGAATGAATAAGAGCAACGTCTTAAATCCATTTCCTAAGAAGTGTGTGTGATGAGTCAAAAGTGGAAAACAGGATTCTATCACGTTAAAAAAAGTGTAAAGCAGCCTTCAGTTTGATGTTTAAACCTCGTATCGCAGAATCCATTGTGCCATCAGAAAGCATTCAGACTTTTTTCACATTTTGTTATGTTACAGCTGTGTGTTAAAATCATTTAGATTCATTTATTCCTCACATTAAGAAACACTCAAATATCCCAGAAGGACAAAGTGAAATCAGTATTTTCATTTTTTTTTTACAGACGTAAAAATTTAAATATCACAATAAAACAAGTGACACGAGTATTGGGACCATTTACGCCGGGGTACTCAACTGAAGTACTTTTGACAGCGATTACAGATCACAGCCTTTGAGCTGACGCGACAAACTTCACTCACCTGAGGAGAGGTCAAGGGCGCATGTGCTGATACAGTGTATTGTCACACCTGCCACACGACAAGCCACCTCAGGATCCCAAATTAAGACCCAGACGCAACAGTGCAATGGGTGACACCTCAGCACCGCACTAGTTCAGATAGAATGGAACAGTGGGTGGTTTTTTAAACAGTGGCTGGAGTGCCAACCCCTGAGTTTTCCCTTCAAGTTGGAGGACCTGCCCACAGGTTAACGTTATACCCAGGAGAGAACAATAGCAGGTTAGGGGCCTAACTCAAGGGGCCTGATGGACTGAAATCACTCCTGGCATTTATGGTTTGGTCAGAGACATTCACACCAGTGGCCGGCCTGCCTGTTGGAGGTCGTTTTGTAGGCTCTGCCAGTGCTCATCCTGTTCCTCTTTGCCCAAACCTTCTACGAGGGACCCTGTCCAGCTCTCCTGGAATCTCCTCCATGCCCTTGAGACTGTGCTGGGAGACACAGCAAACCTTCTGGCACTGACAGGCACGTATTGATGTGCCATCCTGGAGACGTTGGACTACCTGTGCCACCTCTGTAGGGTCCAGGTATGGCCTCATGCTACCAGTAGTGACACTGACCGTAATCAAATGCAAAATGAGTGACAAAACAGATGAGGAGGGAGAAATGTCAGTGGAATCCCTCCACCTGTTAAACCATTCCTTCCTGTTTTGGGGGGTTGTCTCATTGTTGCCCCTCTAGTGCACCAAAACAGCTGAAACTGATGAACAAGCCCCTCTGTTACTTAACTGACCAGATCAATAGCCCAGAAGGTTCATTGACTTCATGCAATACTCGGATTAAAATGGGTTCCTTTCATATTTTTTTTTGAGCAGTGTAGTTTCATCAGGCCAGAGATGCCTGTTTCCCACAGTTTAGGAGTCCTTTAGGTGCCTTTTTGCAAACTCCAAATGAACCTTTGTGTGTTTTTCTACTGAGTAGAGTTTTCTATCTGGTCACATTACCATAAAGCCCAGATCAATGGAGTGTTAGAGTGATGTTTGTCATTCTAGAAATTTCTCCCATTTCCACATAGGCTCTCTGGAGCTCAGTCAGAGTGACCATTGGTTTCTTGGTCACCTCTCTTATGATGGACTTTCTCCCCCAATGCTCAGTTTAGCTGTTTGGTCAGCTCTAGGAAGACTTTAGTTGTTTCAAAAGTTTTCCATTTACAATTTATGGAGGTCACCATTCTTTTCTTGTAGCCTTCTCCAGATCTGTGCCTGGACACAATCCACTCCCTCTCTGTAAGTGTTGTGAGCGGAGAGTCACAATACACTAAAAAGTTCCAAAACCACTTTCAAAAATGGCTAATTAGTGCTGGTGCTGCTGGTAAGGGGTTTACCGTCAAATTTGGTTAGATATAAGAAAAAAACACACAATCTTTATAAAAATAAATGATTTCACCAAAGGCTTTGTTGCACTGTGATGCTCTAAAAGGCATACAGTGCCTGAGAAAGTAAATTTCAACCTTGGTGGACGAGTCTGTGACAACACAGAAGCTGCCCTAATGGCAGGATTAAAATATGGAGGTGATCATAAATAACCAAAATGGCAACAAAATTATTTAACACTAATTAAAGTAAACCTCAGATTGAAAATCTAGTGTTAAATTCAAATTCTGGATATAAGAAAACTTAATTTAAACTTGAAAAATGGTAAAGAAGTAACACAAATAAATATATACATAAGCAAACAAAATAACAAATAAATAAATACAATAATATCTGTATTTATATACTGTAGCCCCTTATCATACAGTGGAGTTTGTAACCAGATTGTTTAATGGAAGCTTGGAAAGTGAGAGGATGCCTGAGGAGTGGAGAAGAAGTGTACTGGTGGGCCAATATTTAAGAATAAGGGGGATATGCAGGACTGTAGTAACTACGGGGGAATAACATTCATGAGCCACAGCATGAAGTTATGGGAAAGAGTAGTGGAAGCTCAGTTAAGAAGTGAGGTGACGATTAGGGAGCAGCAAGATGGTTTCATGTCAAGAAAGAGCACCACAGATGATAAGTTTGCTCTGAGGGTGTTAATGGTGAAGTTTAGAGAAGGCCAGAAGGAGTTGCATTGAGTCTTTGTGGACCTGGAGAAAGCATATGACAGGGTGAGGAGCGAGGAGCTGTGGTATTGTATGAAGAAGTCGGAGAAAAGTACGTAAGAGTTGTACAGGATATGTACGAGGGAAGTGTGACAGTGGTGAGGTCTGCAGTAGGAGTGACGGAGGTGGGAATACATCAGGGATCGGCTCTGAGCCCTCTTATTTACATTGGTGATGGACACGTTGACAGACGAGATTAGACAGGAGTCTCCATGGACTGTGATGTTTGCTGATCACATTGTAATCTGTAGTGAGGGTAGGGAGCAGGTTGAGGAGACTCTGGAGAGGTGGAGATATGCTGTAGAGAGGAGAGGAATGAAGGTCAATAGGAACAAAACAAATACATGTGTGTGAATGAGAGGGAGGTCAGTGGAATGGTGAGGATGCAGGAAGTAGAGTTGGTGAAGGTGGATGAGTTTAAATACTTGGGATCAACAGTACAGAGTAATGGGGATTGTGGAAGAGAAGTGAAAAAGAGAGTGCAGGCAGAGTGGAGTGGGGGGAGAAGAGTGTCAGGAGTAACTTGTGACAGACTGGTGTCAGCAAGAGTGAAGGGGAAGGTCTACAGGACGGTAGTGAGACCAGCTGTGTTATTTGGGTTGGAGACGGTGGCACTGACCAGAAAGCAGGAGACAGAGTTGGAGGTGGCAGAGTTAAAGATGCTAAGATTTGCTTTGGGTGTGACAAGGATGGACAGGATTAGAAATAAAGACATTAGAGGGTCAGCTCAAGTTGGACGGTTGGGAGACAAACTCAGAGAGATGAGATTGTGTTGGTTTGGACATGTGCAGAGGAGAGATGCTGGGTATATTGGGAGAAGGGTGCTAAGGATAGAGCTGCCAGGAAGGAGGAGAAGAGGAAGGCCTAAGAGAAGGTTTATGGATGTGGTGAGAGAGGACATGCAGGTGATGGGTGTGACAGAAGAAGATGGAGAGGACAGGAAGAAATGGAGAAAGATGATCCGCTGTGGCAACCCCTAATGGGATCAGCCGAAAGAAGAAAAACTCCTTTTCATACATTTACATGCAACTCAAGGTGCTTTCCACAGATTAATCAACAAAAAACAACATTATTGGATTATTATCATTAATTAATACTTCGATCATTTCTAAAAAATGTAAGTATACTAAATACAAAATCAATCAGGTATTGTTAAGCAAACTTTAACCACTAAAGTGCAAAACAAACCTTCACTCTAATAAGAAAAATGGATTTATAATTAAAATATTTATATATTGTGACAAAACCAGGTGAAAACTGCAAACACGAACACACAAAGAGTCCCTGGTTCAAATAATGGAAGGTTTATTCACCAGGTACCTCCAACAGTATCACAAGCACAGGTGTTCTTTCTCTTCCTCTTTCTCTGTCCACAATACTTTTTCGTCTCACCACCGTACTGCCCTCCTCCAGTTGAGTGTTGCTGCACGTCCTCCCAGCTCCGACTCACCTGAATAAGGGAGTGCGGTCCCTTTTATTAAAGACCCGGGAGTATTTCCAGTGACAGGTGCCACTGCTCAGTGGAAGTCCTTCCAGGCCATACGGATGTCCCACTCATTAGGGAATGCATCTTCCTGCAGTGCCCCCTTGTGGCACCCACAGACCCCAGCAGCATTCCCTGCTGGTTCCTGAATGGGCGTCGGTATGAAGGCTTGCAGCCATTTAGCACCTGGGGGGAACAGAAAGTCTCTAGTGATCTCTTCCCCTTCCAGTTTGGCCCCTTTCTCTTCCCTGGCTGAGATGCCTGTATATATATATATAAATAAATAAATGTATCCAGTATGTAGATACATTTTACCCAGACAACCCATTGACTAGAATCAGTTTCATGGTATTAAAGTTAATGAAAAATTGAAAAAAACAAATAAAACAGTCCATAGCGGTTTTGGATAATTTACGACAGAGATGAAGTTCTTGATTCCTGAATGCGATTGTTTGACCAGCTGACACAGAAAACTGCTATGATGGGCCACAGGAGGAAAATAAACCTCTGGAGGACCACAGTTGGAATACAGAAGCAAGTGAATCAAATGGTTAGGTCTGATGGTAATCAGTTTCTACATCATGAAAGTCAGAGTGACTTCGGCCAGCTGGTCACCCACCGTGCAATGGACACAGTTGATACAACTGGAAGGTTTCCAGTTCCTCCTTGTTTCCTTCAGTATCCCAGGTGTCTGCAGAGTAGAGCAGTTTGACCAGGTGTGGATGGTAGACAAAAACATAAATAAAGGCAATGGATTACTGCATCAAAGAGCTAAACTTATAATAAGATCACAATATTATGATATAATTACTGGAAAGTCAGATTTTAAAAAAGTGTTTTTAGAAGTTGTTTGAAATGTTCCACAGATTTAGCCTGGTATATTATAGATAGATAGATAGATAGATAGATAGATAGATAGATAGATAGATAGATAGATAGATAGATAGATGTGTTTATAATCATAAATTAAAATCCAGAGATAGAAGCAAATAAATCTCACACACACACACAAATAAACAGCAATACTCATAAAACAACTGTTCACAAACTCAGTGGTCCACTGCTGGGGTCTTGTCTCTGACCTGAATGTAAAGGAAGAGAGAGGACGCAGCAGCAGTCATGTCAGGGTGGCCCTGCCTCCTGGGGTTCCACTAGCAAAACACAAGGAATGAATGAACATATAAAACAGATGTTTATTGCAAATTTATTAAGAAATATTTTATTATACATTTATTACATAGCTATTAAACAAATATAACCAAAATTATATATAACTGTGAAGAATAATTGTTCAAATATAATAATAAAACAGAAAATAGATAGAAACCAGGGGAAAAAGTCCTGGCAGTAACACAGTAGACTTTTGATTTTTGGATCGCACTTCTGTTTTAACAATCAGTCCTTTTGATTTCTTTGACGTCTTTCTGTCTTTTGACTATGATTTTGTCTGCTCCTCTGTCTTTTAATAGTTTCCTGCTCGATTTTCCTCACTAATTTCTTTGGACACCCTGTTCTTTTTCAGGTGTCTATAACACAGTCTGTACATTAACATCAAGGGATTGGCCTCGACTGAATGTACCCGCTAAACCAATACGCAAATGTGGGCGACGGCAATCCACAGTAGGACTCCCTCCATTCATTTAAGTGCTGTTCCTAGTGACCCTAATTATAAACTGACTCACAGTTTACCTCATTTGAAACAATATTGCTCTCATCTAATGCAGTTTATACTAACAACTTTGTGGAAGTGACTGAATGTAATTAGCGCAAGTGAAGTGCCGAAAGCCGCCATGGAACAACAATGAAAATATAAATCACTTTATTATCACTTAAAGTCATGACTGATTGATTAAGTTCTGCATTGCAGTTTTCTTTAATCAGAAGTAGTGCTGGTCAATGTGGCCCCCTAGAGGCTCAAAATGCCACCTACAAGAGTGTTACTATCAATTACTTGTGCGATTTCCGTTTTTCTCTTGGGACTGCCCTTTCATTCCTCATAGGAAAGATCCACGTGAATAGTGAAAAGTTTATTTAATTTAATCTAATCTAATCAAAATAAGCCCAGGAGAATGTGTTTGTTAGTGATGGACTGGTTTGGTCTTTTCATGTGTGCTTGGCACCAACAGTGTTTCCATGGCCATTTTATTGTAATGGATGAAGGAGAATTTGAAAAATTAAAAAAATGAGCAGCAATTTTTTATATACAAAATATAATCCAATTTGTCAAGATTCATTAAAAAATGATAATTGTCAGTTTTTTATTAGTAACATTTTTGCTATATTTTTTTTTTTTTTTTTGCCTTTTCATTATTTTTGCTACTATTATTTTGAGTACTGTTACGCACTACCCGATAAGTGAGGTCATGGTTGTCAACTACTTAAAACAAATTCTGCATGACAACCAGTATTCTATCCTTGTGTAAATAATTGAAGAACCCGGCAAAAGAATTATTTTCGTGAATAATCTAAAATAGAAATATAGGAGAAAGAACTTCAGATTTTAACTTGGCTGGCCTAACTCCTAGTGTTTAACTGCTGCCCACTAGACAAACTCTTCTTTATAATTTTGTCTTTTATCTCGTGTACGTGGGGGTTGGCGTGTTTGATCAGCCTCCTCCATATAGCTTGGTTGTGATAGTACACATTAATTGTCATAGGTTTCAGTGTTTAAAACTCATTTGGGAATGATTTTTAATTATTTTATTTTCCCCGATTGTCATTTATGTGACGTAAATCACAAGTAATTTTATTTATAATATCACTGGAACCACATGTATAAATAAAAAAAAAACATTAGGATATTAAATGGAATCAATGCATATGCAAAAGAAAAAAACAAAACAAAACTGAAATAGAAAAGAATCATAAAATAAGAAATCAAATGCCATGCACAAAAACAATTAAAACAGAAAAACATTAATTAAGAATTTAAATGGAAATCACAGCACTTGCAAAAATAATAAAAAAGCAAAGAAATAACAAAATAAGGAAGTCAAAAGGTTCTCGTATACAACAACAATGAAAACTAATTGCTCAAATTAAATGTTATGCATATGCAAAAACAATAATAAACAAAAAATAAGAATAAAAATAGGAATTGTACAGAAAGAACAGAGTCAGGTAGAAGTGCGGAGTGTCACAAAGTGAAGAGTCTCACAGAAGCGAGACAACCGTGACTGAATTGTGCTCCAAAGTGGGCGGGAACAATTGAGAGTCACAGTTCTAAACCAATCCAAAGGCTTCTGAAGGCGGTGCTCAAAACAGGGGTGTAGATTTTTAACAGCAGGCCTGTGTCCAGGATGAATAAGCCTTCTTTGGCTGAAAAGCTTTTTAAAAAGTCTCCATTTAAACATGTTAGTGTGAGTCATCTCTGAATAGACTACAAGTCCTAAAAATAAACTAGCGGAAATCCATTCTGTAAATCCAGATTATACTTTAGCATGCAAAGACATGCACTGGGCTAGTGGGAAGTGTGAGTGATGTATGCTGTCTTTGTCACTTACCTTTAGAAGGCTGCAGTCAGAGTCAATGTGAGGTTCAAAGAATTGCCAGTCTGCTTTCTCAAAAAGATGAACTGTAAAATATGCATTCACATTAAACATTGTGCTGCCACAATCAGGTTACTCTACTCAAGTTATGCACATTGATAATGAAGACCAACGAGAGACGCAGATTTCTGTATTCAGTACTCTTGAAACAGTAAGTGTGCATAATGGAACTGACACCAGTAATTACCAGAGGAAGTTAACATTACTGTCTAATTGGAAATACCAAACATGCCATACCAGAATATGGCCGTAGCATTTTAACACATAGTATATATTTACAATATATTGTAAGTACTATGGAGGGCAGACAGGTATTCCATTTGGATGAAAGAACAACTTCTTGCCCAGCTGGAGGAATATAAAGGATTTATCAGTAAGAGCAGGAGGCCAGAAGCAGTTCCATAACCCTTATGACAAGTGGCAGTGGTCCTCTCAAAGAATCCCATCTGCAGTAGTAAATGGGAGTTGGGAATCCATAAGGGCATCTTTAGAGGGCCCTTTTGGGGGAGAACCCCCCTGGTTTCCACATGACCCAGAAGTTCTTCCAATAGAACACAGTATGGCACCAAAAGCATTCCTCACGTCGTGGAGTCAGAGTCGGGAGGCAAGAACGAAGATTCACTTGCTTTGTAATTGTGGTTTGGTTGTTTGTACACACTTGGTGAGATATTTGTGTAATAAAATCCCTTATTCATTTCCGGGACTGTCAGTCAGTCATTTTACAACCCGCTATATCCCAACTACAGGGTCTGCTGGAGCCAATCCCAGCCAACACAGGGTGCAAGGCAAGGAACAAACCCCGGGCAGGCCGCCAGCCCACTGCAGGATAAACATGCTAGGGACAATTTAGGATCGCCAATGCACCTAACGGGCATGTCTTTGGACTGTGGGAAGAAAACGGAGCACCCGGAGGAAACCTACACAGACACAGGGAGAACATGCAAACTCCACACAGGGAGGACCCGGGAAGCGAACTCAGGTCTCCTTACTGTAAGGCAGTGCCACCCATTCCAGGACTGTGTTGGGTTATATTGTGTCTGAGATTTGGTGCTCAGAGGCAGGCAGGGTTTTGGCTTACAATTTTTGATCTATTACTCTGTTTTCTTTTTATATATTATTTTATTTTTATTTTATTTTTTTTGATGTTTGTTGATGACATAATCTGTAGCAAGAGTAGAAGCAGGCCAAGGACACTCTGGAGAGGTGGAGATATGAGAGGAGAGGAATGAAGGTCAGTAGGACCACCAAGACAGAATACATGTGTGTGAATGAGAGGGAGATCTGTGGAATGATGAGGATGGAGGGAGTGGAGTTGGTGAAGGTGGATGAGTTTAAATACTTGGGATCAACAGTACAGAGTAATGAGGATTGTGGAAGAGAGGTGAAGAAGAGAGTGCAGGCAGGGTGGAATGGGTGGAGAAGATTTTCAGGAGTGATTTGTGACAGACGGGTATCAGCTGGTCGTGAGACAAGCTATGTTATGTGGGCTGGAGATAGTGGCACTGACCAAAAAATGGGAGACAGAGCTGGAGGTGGCAGAGTTAAAGATGTTAAGATTTGCATTGAGTGTAATGAGAATGGACAGGATTAGAAATGAGAACATTAGAGGGTTGGCTCAGGTTGGACAATTTGGGGGACAAAGTCAGAGAGGCAA
Organism: Polypterus senegalus; assembly: GCF_016835505.1. Taxonomy (NCBI): domain Eukaryota; kingdom Metazoa; phylum Chordata; class Cladistia; order Polypteriformes; family Polypteridae; genus Polypterus; species Polypterus senegalus. The sequence goes on along the minus strand of NC_053164.1, from coordinate 6,749,977 downwards.
GATTGTGTTGGTTTGGACATGTGCAGAGGAGAGATGCTGGGTATATTGGGAGAAGGATGCTAAGGATGGATCTGCCAAGCAAGATGTAAAGAGGAAGGCCTAAGAGAAGGTTTATGGATGTGGTGAGAGAGGACATGCAGGTGATGATGGGTGTAACAGAACAAGATGGAGAGGACAGGAAGAGATGGAAAAATATGATCTGCTGTGGCGACCCCTAATGGGAGCAGCCGAAAGAAGAAGGCATTTTTTCAGTTGCTAATTATTGGGTTCTGCTCTATTGGGTAATCTTATGTTTAGGGAATATTGAACAACGATAAGTCACGGACCCTCCACCACTAACACACATCAGTTGAGGACATGAACTGCAGTCTGCTGTGAATGAAGGCCAACGCAAGGCGCTTTGTGCTCCGTTTTTACATCCAATGTAAAGTGCAGTTAAAAATCTTGTATTTAATGTCGTCTACTAAAACACAGAATTGCATTCTATTATTGCTATTACTTTTGAACATGAATCATTGTTACTATTTAATAAGCAAAAATATAATAACTGACTCTTGCACATTGTTCACTTTTCACATTCCTGTTATACAATAAAGCAATTCTTTTCCAATTTCTTTATGCAAATTTAATGAATTACTGTGTTTTAACTAAGATTATAGCTAGATGGGGACCTTATTTCAGTTCATGTTCTCCTCTCTCTTTGTGATTCTATGCTAGTATTGCTCATTTTATATTGCTAATTATTGGATACTGCTGCACTGGGTATACTTTCAAAAGTGTTCAGTTTAAGAAAATTGAACAACAATAAGTAACAGATCCTCCATCGCTAACACACATCATGTCACTTAAATTGCAGTCTGCCGTCTATTAAAGCCACTGAGCCACCACGGGCCTATTTGGGTTCAGTTTTTAACTCCATTGTAAAGTGCTGTTAAAAAAACACATATTTAATATTATCTACTAACACAGGGAACTGCGTTCTATTATTGCTGTTACTTTTGAACATGACTTATTGTTACAAAACGTTTTAATAAACAAAAATATAATAACTGACTGACTCTTGGATGAAGTCAATAAAAAATGTGAAATGCTCTAACTTTCATATCAATTAACTTGCTGAATGCACCTGAATGTTACACCATGTAACCTTGCTGAAAGGAAAGATGGTTTGATTGATTTGACCTCGATTACCTGCACATGAATGCATCTCAAAGAGTAAACAACCTCTAAAATGGCATCGATATCTGGTGAGAGACCGAAGTGAACGTGCAAAGCAAAATACTCTGTGGACGACATTTTGCGTACTGTCGTTGAATCGGACTCTGACTTACCGGACTCTGATTTTGATGCAGGTGATCTGGAGATGGAGATCGAAAACGAAAGTGAGGTACCGGTAACAGCAGATCGGTCCCCAGCTGATTGTGGTGCTGAATACGCTCGTGTAGCTGATGCACCTATGGCAACATTTACCTGGGAGGGCCCATCACTTAACAGTGACAAGATGTACAAACCAGATTGTGTCGCACTGTATGCTGCCACCGCCATGTGTAGGTAGCCAGAAAGCCAGCCTGCCACGGATTCCAGCCAGCAGAAACAGCGAATGGGCAATGACAGCCACCACAGGGCAAAGCAACAGATGTTTGATCTTGATTTACGTGTGAAACCATCGTTTTGTCTGCTTTTCAGAAAACTTGTGTTGTTTGGTAAAAAATATTCAGCCCTCAAAGAGTTAACAACCATTTTTTTATTTCCTTTATTTCCCTGTTCATCGTAAACTCAGTTCTTCGACTGATGAGCATCTCCATCTGCTTCCAACCATGAAGGTGTCCCTCACACGTTTTTTGCACCCCATCCTGTTTTCCTTCTCTTCTGTTTCTTGTGCCCCCAACGGCTGCCATTTATTTCAATTTTTTGCAGCCTTCTAACAGAGAAAATATGTCCAGAAAGTGTGTGGATGGGTGACTAACTGAGCATAATCTGTTTGTTTGATGTTCGCATTTTTTATTTTAAATATTAAAAACAAAATCAAAAGCAGTAAAACAAGATGCTTAATTTAGTAACCTCTTCAATGAATAAGCCGCTGACAGTAAACAGAATCTGTTTTTAAATTCAATTCACAGTTGCTGATTACATAATTCATTGAGGAGTTTCCTGAATACATAAACAAAATAATAATAATAATAAAAAAAAATTAAATCAGATTGGAAAATAAGCAACTCTTTACTGAAGGGCAAAGCTTCACATATTCATACGGTGGTGGCACGGTCACTAGAACTGCTGCCACACCAGGTTGGAGACACAGATTGGAAGCTTTGTCTGCGTGGAGTTTGCACCTTCTCTCCATATCCATGTGGGTTTTCTTCAGAACCTCCAGTTTCCTCCCACATCCCACACATACATTTTAAGTTAATTCACAGCTCTAAATTTACCGAGTATTATTTATCGGAGGCATATGTGTGTGAGTGGGGTCTCGACGAGGGAGGTTTCCTGTGTTGTGATCGATGCTTCTGAGATAGGCTTTGGCTTCTGGCATCCCTGTCAATGGGAACTGATGGATTAAAGGTATATAATGCAGCAATGGTCATTTGACATCATCTCCAGATCATGTTTCCATTTCCCCTTGCTGCTGCAAAATATACAGTCCCCTCCATAATGTTTTGGGACATTTTTCCTTGATTTAACCCTCTGCTACACAGTTTGAAATTACAAATCAAACCATTCAGACATGTGATTAATGTTCATTTAAGGGGATCTGGATACATTTCCGTCACACCATGTAGAACTGACCACACTTTTTCACAACACCTGAAAGCCCGTGTGGAGTTTGCAAAGGGACACCTAAAGAGTTCTCAGACTCTGAAAAACAAGATTATCTGGTTCGATGAAGCCAAAGATTAGCATCATGCCTGGAGAACACCAGGCACCACTCACCACCTCTACAACACCATTTTAATGGTGAAGCATTGTGGTGGCAGCATCATACTTAGGGGTGCTTGAAGGGAAAGCCGAATGGAGCAAAGTGCAGAGATATCCATAAGTAAAGCCCGCTCCAGAGTGGTGTGAACCTCAGACTTCCAACCCTAGAATGACTCTAAGAGGACAGCACAGGAGTGGCTTAGGGACATCTTTGTACTGTAATGCTATTCTATCTGGCATCCCACACAAACTTATCCATCGCTTACAACTTATTTAAAATTCTGCTGCTAGGACAATAACCTGTTCTAAATCGACTGAACATATCACACCGATGCTCTCTCAACTTCACTGGCTCCCTGTTAACTACCGAATACAATACTAAATACCGCTCTTAACATTTCAAGCTCTCCACAGCCTATCTCACTGATCTCCTACTGACTGACGCTCCCACTCGCTCCCTCAGATCACCATCTGCAGCTTTACTTTCTGTACCACACATCAAACTCTGTTCTATGGGAGCTCGAGCATCCTCTCCTAGTGCTCCTCAGCTCTGGAATTGTCTTCCCGCTCATATCCGTCAACTCGACTCAATAACACATTTTAAAACTGCCCTCAAATCTTGTCTTTTCAAACTGGTATACCAAGTATGAATTTATTCCTGTTACTGCCTGTTATCTTTATATGTTTGCTACTGCCTCTGTACTTTATTGCTTTTTAACATCATCGTTCTCTTTGTTTTTATTTTATTATTGTTGTTTAATTTCATACGGTGGGCTGGCGCCCTGCCCGGGGTTTGTTTCCTGCCTTGTGCCCTGTGTTGGCTGGGATTGGCTCCAGCAGACCCCTGTGACCCTGTAGTTAGGATATAGCGGGTTGGATAATGGATGGATGTTTAATTTCATTGTAAGGTGACCTTGAGTATAAAGAAAGGCGCCTATTAAATAAAATGTATTATTACTATTGTTATTATTAGCTTTGGGAATGTCCCAGAGTTTCCAATTAAGAGCACATACTTGATCCCAATTTGGAGACACTTTAAAATAGCGTTCCACCAACTGTCTCTATTAAAACTGGCAGAACTTGAGAGGATCAGGTAAGAATGGTACTAAAATACCCAAATCCAGGTGTGCAAAACTTTTCGGAACAAAACCAAGAAGCTTGGGAAAGGCACTATATAAATAAAATGTATTACTATTATTTTTTTTATTATTATTATTGTTACCTAGCTGTTCCCCACGACTCCACAAGCATAGTAGTAAAACAGGACAAGCTTTAAAAATCAATAAAGTAAAAGGTATCGCTAGCTAAGTGACTCCCCCTTCCTGATGTAACGCTTGCCCATCTCCTCGGCACTCAACTTCTGTCTCGGATTAGCACAGATATATCGCTCCTGCAAGCGAACTATGATTCTTAGTGCAATGAGAGAAGTCGCAAAATCAACCGGAATGTTCAAGCAAATTATTAAAAAAAAATCTAAATCCATTAAGTAGTTCTCTCGTTCGCTAGCTAAATGGATGTAAGATACGCCTTGAGGCTGGGGTGTGAGTGAGGTGGACCCTGCCCACTGCATCTCTCTCTGATTCACGCAAATATATTTTAATAACAAGCTAACTATGATACTTAGAGCGATGAGAGAGGGCACATATTCAACCGGAATGTTCAAGAAAATTCTAGAAAAAAAACCTGATCTAAAGCCGTTAATTAGATCTCTCGTTTGCTAGCTAAGCAGAGTTAAAATACACCCTAAGGCTGGTAGGTGAGTGAGGAGGAGGAGGAGGAGGAGGAGGAGGAAGAGGACCCAGCCCCTCTCCCCTTGGCCCGCTGCGTCTCTGTCGGAATCGGTATCACAAGCGAACTGTATTGCTTAGCACGAGAGTTCATAATATCAACCCAGTCTAAATCGGTTAAGTAGTTCTCTCGTAAAAAGACACACAGATAGACATTGGATTTTATGTATATGAATAAATATATATATATATTATATATAGCCTCCAGGATGTAATCTCTGTGAAAGGGGCTTCAATGAAGTACAAGAGTCTCCGCATTTGTGTCAATGGGATATTTCATTTTTTTTATTTTTAACAATTTTTTGTCATCCTGGGGTACTGAATGTTGCTTGATATGGGGAAAAAAATTAAATTAAATGATTTTAGTGCAAGGATGCAACATAACAAACTGTGAAAAAAGTGACAGGGTCTGAATATTTTCTGAAAGCATATAATATATGCAGTATTTATGTAATTAGAAAAAGATGAGTATCCCTCTTGCATGTTATAAAAGCCAGTTCAAGGTAGTTGGCATCAGGATGGGCAAAGAACCATGAAACTTTCTGCTCCATACCCCCTTTGGTGGGAGTAATGAACAGCCTGAGTGAACCCGAAAAATGGCAGTTAAACTGATGGAGAGATATATTTAAACATTCCTGGCAAACAGAGCACAAAAACAAACTGGAGTGGGGAATGATAAGGAAAGATTGTTGTCGGGCCAAAGCAAAATAATAATAAAAACAAAATGTAAAAATGCCAATAAGAGCGTGTGCCTTAGCCCACACATGTCCTGTGTGGGTTTCTACTTGCAAGAAAACACTCAATATTCAGGTTTATTAAAACTTGGCTTATATAACGTATATCATTTTCATATTGGGATCCAAAGACACTCACTTATGCATCTTATCTCTGCTGCCAGCAGTCACAATTCAGAAAAGGCCTCCAGGAGCGCTTTGATTGTCTTACCTCTGAGCCATATTAAACATCCTCTTTGGGCAGAAATGGCTTAGCGTACAATGAAGGAGCCTATTAGTCGATAGAATATGGCATTTGTTTAGCCTCATATACTCATCTGACTTCATTTATCTCGTATTGTGTTACCCAAATTAAACAATTAACAATTTTTTGCTGATAGTTCTTAAAAGCTGTGGCACCATCAGTATTCATCCCTGGATACCTGCCTCGTCTCTTCTTTTTGATTTTTTTCTTTCTTTTTGTTTTGACCATGAAAGCAAAATTAAATAAGCACCTCATAAAATACCCACCTTATTACACTTTTGTTATCATATCATTATGAGTCACTGAAGCTAATTCTGATTTTAATTTTTTTGCAATTCCTTTTTGTTTTTATCACGATAAATGTTTGGACCATTTCATCCCCTATTTTGTGTTCTGATAATCAATGCCATTTTGGTCTCCCATTATTAGGACAGATGTGCTATTAGTTAGGAGCGTGATAATGATGTGGAAACATTTTTTTTAACTGAGTTGTGAACAACTATTTTCAAGTCTCTGTTTCAGCTACTTTCTTTCCATCGTTATTGTGGCATTTCGACTTTGGCTCTTGTTTTTTGACTACAAGTTTTGTGTTCTATTTTGGACTTATCGTAGGCTCTTTCTGATCTTCCAGTTTTGGCCCGTTTCTGGCTTTTTCCAAATCTTGATTGCTTGCAGACAAAACCACTTTATGATAGTATTCTTCTGAAGTACATAAATTTCCTTTGGTCCTTGGATCAATACTGGTCTATAGAAAATATTTGCCAGTCCGCAAGAATCTGGAAACACACGTATTTTAATGCAGTCATTCCCAATTGCACGTCCATGAAAAACAGGCAGGGAATGTCACTGTTCTTCAGCGTTCTCTACCATTAATCAATCCAGAAGCTTGAAACTCATATAATAAGCACTCATCAAACCTCCCAAGCTGGTCCAGTGTTAATGAATCAATCTGCTGGAAACTTCTAAGGGAGACCCCTTAATGTTGGTAAATTTAGCCGCAAAAGTCTTCTAGGAATTTCTTAAACAAGGAAGTGGTTCACATGTCAGGTTAAAAACCGATCGTCTATAGTGTTGAAGAATTAGATCATCTTACTTTATACCACACAAATGCGTTGACATGTCTACAGGCAGATAACATCAAAGTCTTCTTTCCAAAGCTTGGTCCAATATTTGCTACTTATATCAAAAATGTGACTGGCAGTTGTTCATCATTTTAAATTGTTTATTGGAAGATGAAGAAGAGAATGTTAGTCACATTTAGATCCTCTTAAATAAAAGATTAGCTCTTTCAAAAAAATACATTAATTAGTGTTTTGATTTTTATTGATTGGTTCTGACTACAATTTAGGGATTCCATCTTGGTTTCTGGTTGTTATTCTTTGATTTTCTTTTATTTCAGCCCTTGTTTGACATCTGACAATTGTTTTGAATCTCCCTTCAAATTCCATTTAGTTGTCCTGTCCAACATGGTTATAACAAATTGACTCAGCCTTATCTGGATTCTGGGGCCTGACAGCACTTGCACCCACACTTCAAGAGAAGACCCCAAAACATGTCCCTCACGTTATGGCCAAGGACACTGCCCAAGGACACTCTTGCCAACCAGCTAACCTGAAAACTGCTAACCGCAGACACCAAAAAAGGTGAGCAGACAAAATAATTAGAAATGCCCCAAAAATATACCATTAGCCTTATAAAAGGTAGTGTGACTGTAACCCCTCAGCTTGTAGGTAAACAAAGAAACTTTACTAATAAAGGCTTTATTAACAAAAAGAAAATACCAAAAAATACAAGAGAGAGCCCAACAGAGTAAAAATAGGCAAAAAGAAGTTTCCTAAATGGCAACCTATCATCAAAGAAACCTAAACCCACAATCCTGAGGAGAAAACCAGGAACAAAAGCAAAATAATTCAAGAAAAAGAGAGAATCCAGAGAAAATAGCAACATTAACAACGATGAATGTTCTACTTACTACTCCTGAGCCTTGTTGTGAGAAACATTTTTTTTATTTATTTTTTTAGCTTTCCCTGAGCCTTAAAATTCATATTTTCATCTGTTCTTACCCAGAGATTTCATTTTTGTTGTTTATTGTTTTCTTTGTTGACCTTTTTCACGGTTTTTACTTTAATAACGTTATTTTACACTGCATTTTAGTTTAGTGATGTGCATCCCCATTTAAAGAGCATGTCGCCCGTTGTCTCGGTAGCTCTCCCATCATTCACCAGCAGTATGAGTTGATGACATCATCAAAAGGCGACAGTATAAAGGTCACTACTTGTAAGCCTCCAAACTATTCGATCTATTAGATCCCTGCTTGAATTAATACTTTGAATTTTGTTTTTTCATTGTGGGTGTTGTCAATCAATTCCTTTCTTCCCCTTTAACCTCAGCTTTGTTTTCCTTTGACTGTGTTATTTTATCCTGTCCTTCTGTTACAACCTCTTATTTTCTCTTTTTGAGATATTGCAAGCCTTCTGTGCTCTGGTGAAATCTCCAGAGGAGAGGCTTAGGTGTGTTGATATTAGGGTGGCCCCGCCTCCTACGTCTCTACCCACAAACCACAAGGAATATCAGGACATTTAAATGAATGGTACATAATGACAAACATCACAGAAAATACATAAAATATGAAAAAATAATTTAAAAACAACAGGGTGAGTCAGGGCGAGTCAAAATCATGTTAACATTTGAATGGCGGAAACGATTTATTCACAAAACATACTTCATACGTGCAAGATGATTTACAGGAAGGTCTCAACCTGTTCGCCATCATGTTCAACATACATGGCACATAAATTGTCCATAAAAATTTTATGTAAGTATATATGTAGCAGTACCATTAGTGTTAACGTAATTTTGACTCACACTGCATAGAAGCAAACAAATGTCTAAATCAGAAAATTCTACTAATTCTACTGTTAAAAGCTTTTAATACACAGGAACTAAAAGAGAGAGAGCCAGGAACCAAAGACAAAGCCGCAACAAAAAAATTCGGACATGAACATCAGTAGGCTTGGTGCCCTAGGAACCACGTTACTCTTGTTCTGTAACATTTCAGTAATTACTTATTACTCTGATGCTGATCTTTCAGATCATAAAATAGGTCATCACAATAGCAATTGATGAGAAGAATTCATAATTAATTGTAGAATAACGGTATTTGAGGGTTCTTCTAGAGTACCTCTTTCTCTTCCATTATTTGGCTCAAAAACTAATCAGCACATCGTCATCTCATACTGGGCTTAAGTTTCTGGTTTGATATTTTTCCATCCAGTCGTTTTAAGCTCTAGACCGTCCTCAAGAAACTGTGACACAGACACACACCCATCATCGAGATATCAATGTTTACGGTATCAGGGGACCCTAAAACGCTGAGATCCATCGAAAACCGGAGATGAAAATTTTTGACAAATCTAAAGCTTTTGCTCCTAACCCATAGGTGATAGGTGATGGTGGGGAGGGCGCAAAAGCAAAAACTGCAGTGAGGAGCTACCCGTAAATCCTTTCTGGGTTACTGCGCTTCTAACTGCAGCGGCACCTAAGGGAAACTCAGTAGTTAATGCAAAGTAAGCAAGAACACAATATACGGGGAAATGGTAAAAGGTAAATAAAAATGGGAACACCAAAAAAACATAAAAATGTGGAGTCAGGGATAGAGACAACACGAAACCATGAGATTTTTCAAGTGAAGTACAAGTAGTTTAATTGCAAGACTTGGCCAAAATTAGATCAGACTATCTAAGGAAATATAAAATGTCTCTGCCATTATCTTCTAATTAAAAAAAAAAGTTGTAAGGTGGGCTAGACTATAAATACCCTTTAAGGAGCTGTGTTTTAACAATAAAAGTCAGGGTGTCAGTTATCCCAAAAACGTACCCCTAAATAAGATCCCCAAATTCAATCAAACACCTCAAACACTTCAGATTCTGCTTTCATATTGTATAAGGGATTTCTTAAGTAGAAAATGACTAAAACCTTGCACAAATAGGATTTCTGGAACTATGAACAAGACAGAAATGAAAACGACTACAGTGATCTACAATATTGCACCTGAGCATAAGACGTTCCTGCCGAGCGGAAGCTATTTGGTTCACAGGGTCTGGATGGTTTGGTACAATCACCAGAAGAATGAAAGTAGAAACTAAAATAGTGACACGAAAAACACAGCAGGAAGAAAGCTCATGAAGTCTATGATTAATGTATCGCCACTTATATATCACCGAAACCTGATTTATTGTCCTATTCCCCTTATTGTATTTTTTCTTTTTTCTTCATTTTTTCAATATAAAGGGAATAATTGAAGCAATTTGTTTCAGAGGCATGGACTCCTGTAGATTCTATATAGAAAAAGGTCCTGCTAAGCTTGATGGTTTTTCTGTAGAAAATTGTTGTAAGTGGTATTATATATTGTTTAAAGAATTAATTATATATTTTGTGAAAGGGTGCCAGAATGGTGAGGGACTTCTTTGTAGAAGAAAGATATCTGCATTGGAAGTTAGGGAACAAGTTATCAGGGCAGTGCTGGAAAATGGGGAGACTGGCATAAAATCTTTGGGGCCACTAGAGAGCAATGGGTACTGAAGGCTTATGTGTTCAGAGCCACTTCTTCTTTCGGCTGTTCCTGTTAGGGGTTGCCTCAGCAGATCAACTTTTCCCATATCCTCCTGTCCTCTTCATCTTGCTCTGTTACACCCACCATGTCCTCTCTCACCACATCCATAAACCTTCTCTTAGGTCTTCCTCTTTTCTTCTTCCCTGGCAGCTCTATCCTTGACATCCTACTCCCAATATACCCAGCATCTCTCCTCTGCACATGTCCAGACCAACGCAATCTCTCCTCTCTGACTTTGTCACCAAACCGTCCAACCTGAGCTAACCCTCTAATGTCCTCATTCCTAATCCTATACATCATTGTCACACCCAATGCCAATCTTAACATTTTTAACTCTGCCACCTCCAGCTCTGTCTCCTACTTTCTGGTCAGTGCCACCATCTCCAGCCCATATAACATAGCTTGTCTCACTACTGCCCTGTAGACCTTCCCTGTCACTCTTGCTGATACCCGTCTGTCACAAATCACTCCTGACACTCTTCTCCACCCATTCCGCTCTGCCTGCACTCTCTTTTTCACTTCTCTTCCACAATCCCCATTACTCTGTACTGTTGATCCCAAGTATTTAAACTCATCTACCTTCGCCAACTTTACTCCCTGCATCCTCACCATTCCACTGACCTCCCTCTCATTCACACACATGTATTCTGTCTTGGTGTTCCTACTGACCTTCATTCCTCTCCTCTACAGAGTAGATCTCCACCTCTCCAGGGTTTCCTCAACCTGCTCCCTACTCTCACTACAGATCACAATGTCATCAGCAAACATCACTGTCCACGAGGATTCCTGTCTAATCTCGTCTGTCAACCTGTCCATCACCTTTGCAAATAAGAAAGGACTCAGAGCCGATCCCTGATGTAATCCCACCTACACCTTGAATTAATCCGTCACTGCTACTTCAGACCTCACCATGGTCACACTTCCCTTGTACTTATCCTGTACAACTCTTACATACTTCTCTGCCACTCCCGACTTCCTCATACAATACCACAGCTCCTCTCGAAGCACCCTGTCATATGCTTTCTCCAGGTCCACAAAGATGCAATGCGCTTCTTCTGCCTTCTTTATACTTCTCCATCAACATCCTCAGAGCAAACATCGCATCTGTGGTGCTCTTTCATGGCATGAAACCACACTGCTGCTCACTAATTATCACCTCACTTCTTAACCGGGCTTCCACTACTCTTTCCCATAATACATTTCCCATAGAGTCACTAAGGTTCGCTAAAAAGAATGGTAGCCTACAGCCTGATAGCCAAATCGTCAGAAGTAATTCCAGCGCTTGTCCCCAAAGTGGGACAGTTTAAAGGCTCTCTGGCCAGAGAGAGGAGTCAGGAGTTGAGTTAGGATCAAATATGTAGTAGGGACAAGACAAGACCAGAGTCCGGAAAAAGAGATGTGTAACATGAGGAATGGTAAGGAGTGTTTTGGTGGAACTTGAAAGGTGGGCATAAGGGATAGTCTCCCTATCTGATAGATGAAAAAAGCAATGTGTTTCTTCTTTTCCCTTTTTGAATGTCGTGTTTTATCTTTGTTCATCGATCCATTGGGTACTTTTTACTCCTCTTAATATTTCCATTTATAGAGAATTACCAGTAAGGCACAATTCTGTTACTTTACTGTGTATATTCTACATTTAAAGAAGCATGGTGAAACTTAACTGGCCCCAAGTACTGTTGATGTGGGGTCTGTACCTTCACTATATATCTTGGGAGGCTTTTCTTCAAGCACAACAACAACAATGACAATGTATTTCTTGTATAGCCCAAAATCAAACAAGGAATGCCTCCATGGGGCTTAACAGGCTCTGTTTTTTTAACAGCCATGACTCTTTAAGAAGACAAGAACAAACTCCCAAATAAAAAACAAAAATGGAAGAAATGTTGGGAAGTGTTAAACAAATGGGGTAAATTCAGCACACAAAACAGAATGCAAGTAATCTTCTTCAAAGAGCTGGATGGCTAATCTATCATGAACACCTGTAACCACAAGGTGGTGCCACAGAGCCCCAAACCACAGACACAGTAATACAGCATACACTATATGAATAAAACAAGGCATTTTTATTCCTTCTTAAGCACCATTTCACAGACCTCTCCCACCGATCTGCCACAAATACAATTATAATCACAGTTAACCACTATATTTTCCTCCTTCCGTCCTCTTGCTATGTTTGCCCACTACCTCATGACCAAGTGTGGCAGCAGGCTTCCTTTTATCCCTGATCTGGTAATGCTTCCAGAGCTGTGCCACATCTTCTGGAAAGCACTTCTGGGTTTCAGTGAAAGTGTGGAGGTCCTTCCCCAACAGCTCCTTCTTTTGGAATGTAAGGACCCCAAAAGGGCTGCCCTTCCGGATTTCATATCCCAAGCACCCCTGTGGGTGTCCTGGCTGGTTTTCCACGTGAGGACCACTGTCAACTGATGTATGGGAGATCGAACTGCTCCTGACTCCCAGCTTCAGCCGGTCCATCCAATATTTTATACCAGCCGGTCACAAAGTTATTTATTAGTTTGCCTGCGTCGTTGCACTGGTTTCCTGTCTGGTTAGCGTATTTCTTCCCATCTCATCCCGGATGTACATTTTCCTCCTACACACCTCAGTAATACAATACAATAAAGCAAAATACTTTCTGTTCTTGCACCGTGTTCCACCACACGTCACTGGGGTCCTAGAGCCTAAATGCCAATTTATCAGAAGTGATTCCAAAACTTGTCTTCAAAGTGGACCCTATATGCAACTTAAGGGTTCTCTAGCCAGAGAGAGTAAGAAAAACCTGTCCCAGAGTGCTCTGGACCACACACTGGGCCAAACGTTCATCTTGAAGCAGGACAATGACGCTAAGCACAATGCAAGGCAACATACTGCAGGTGAGTGGCCCAGCTAGTGCCTGGGCTTGAATCCAAACAAACATCTCTGGAGAGACCTGGAGATAGCTATCCACCAAAGTACTCCATCCAACCTAATAGGATCTGCAGAGAAACATGGTAGGAAATCCACAAATCCAGGTGTGGAACACTTATTGAGCCATACCCAATAGGCTTGAATCACTGCCAAGGGATTTTGATTAATCATCGAGCAAAGAGTCTGAATACTTAAAAATATAAAAAAACTAGGGGGCTCTGCCCCCTGCTCGCTTTGCTCGCCCACCCCCAAGTTTGGTTAACACAATATACAATTGAAAGAGATTTTTATTTTCATGGGAATTATTACACACTCTTTCAACTCAATGTTGCAGCGCTTCTACATGATCATAAATATACACCTGACTGAATTGTGGTTTCTTTGAGATTAAATTTGTTGTAGCTTTAATTATTGCTGGACCACAGATTCTCATAGCGTATGGTCCATTATTATGTAAATCTACATTTTGAGGATTAAATGATGCGAACGTGAAAGGAGTATTGTAGACTCAGATATTTTGCCTGTAGTGTTTGTGGATTTCACTTTCACCAAACAACAAATATTTTAATTCTCACGGATACACCTCTTCATTGGGAGGCAACAATACTTTCCCCTGATGGCAACGCAAATTAGATGATCTACAAGTCTCCGACTTAAACTTTAAAGCTTTACAATATCTACATACTTCTGACATATCACCTACAGTATGTCCATATATTCGATCTATTTTTGCTGCTCTGTTATTTCACAGAGTAATAATTTCGTTTGTTTGTGCTAATGAGATCCTTGCTTTCTTTTTTTTGGTACTTTCGAATTTTCCTACTTTCATATTCTTTAACTTGCTCTGCATGTGTATTGCACCGTTTTTTTTTAGCCTTTCGAATTCCACTGCTTTCATAATCTCTCAACCTGCTCTGCACATGTATCACGCCAACGTTTTTGAACGTCTTTATGAAGCCTTTTATTTTTGAACCCGATTAAACCTACGAGGTTTTCAATACCACTTGGTCCGGGCTGATTATTACTTTCCTTATTTTCTGAATTTGCAAATACTGTAGATTATTATTGTTCTCTTGTGCATTCTTTTTTCTCCAACGCATTGTGACTCTTTTCGATGCGCTGCTCCTTCTTCTTCGCTTAGTCGTTGCCATGCCATCTTGAACGTATACAATTTTTAAGAGCTGAGAGCACATGAAGACTGTCTGCCAAAAGCATTCCAACAACTGAGAGGTTAGATGTCCGTGATCTTGTTTTAAATTGGTTGTTCTCGCGGGATGTCAAAGTGTCTTTCCAAGAAGGTCACATCTTGACCCAAGAATTTTTTTATATAACTGAGAGATTTTAAATAACAACAACAACAACAACATTTATTTATATAGCACATTTTCATACAAACAGTAGCTCAAAGTGCTTTACATATTAAAGAATAGAAAAATGAAAGACATAATTATAAAAAATAAATCAACATTAACATCGAATAAGAGTAAGGTTCAATGGCCAGGGGACAGAAAAAACAAAAAAACTCCAGACGGCTGGAGAAAAATAAAATCTGTAGGGATTCCAGACCATGAGACCGCCCAGTCCCTCTGGGCATTCTACCTAACATAAATGAAACAGTCCTCTTTGGATTTAGGGTTCTCACGGAAGGGCTTGATGATGATGATGGTCACGTAGACTTCTTCCTTTTAATCCGTCCATCATTGTTGGAGCATCATGAAGCTTTGAGTAGGTGGAGGTGGCGCAGGCCACCACCACAAAGAAACCGGAAAAAGAAACAGAAAAGAGAGTAGGGGTCAGTACCGATTTTAGAGCCACCATGAATAGTTGTTATGATGAATTGAACATACAGAGTATCAGGATTAAGTTAAATTACGATTAAAATGAAGTTATAAAAGGCCATGTTAAAGTAATGTGTTTTCAGCAGTGTTTTAAAGTGCTCTACTGTATCAGCCTGGCGAATTCCTATTGGCAGGCTATTCCAGATTTTAGGTGCATAACAGCAGAAGGCCGCCTCACCACTTCTTTTAAGTTTTGTTCTTGGAATTCTAAGGAGACACTCATTTGAGGATCTGAGGTTACGATTTGGAATATAAGGTGTCAGACATTCCGATATATAAGATGGGGCGAGATTATTTAAGGCTTTATAAACCATAAGCAGAATTTTAAAGTCAATTCTGAATGACACAGGTAACCAGTGTAGTGACATCAAAACTGGAGAATGTGTTCTGATTTTCTTTTCCTAGTTAGGATTCTAGCAGCTGCATTCTGCACTAGTTGCAAACGATTTATATCTTTTTTGGGTAGTCCTGAGAGGAGTGCGTTACAGTAATCTAGTCGACTGAAAACAAACGCGTGAACTAATTTCTCAGCATCTTTCAGTGATAAAGAGGTCTAACTTTACTTATGTTTCTTAAGTGAAAAATGCTGTCCTAATGATCTGATTAATATGTGATTTAAAATTCAGATTACAGTCAACAATCACCCCTAAGCTTTTTACCTCCGTCTTGACTTTTAATCCTAATGTATCCAGTTTATTTCTAATAGCCTCATTGTATCCATTATTGCTGATCACTAAAATTTCAGTTTTCTCTTTATTTAACTTGAGAAAATTACTATTCATCCATTCTGAGATACTAGTCAGACATTGTGTTAGTGAATCAATAGAATCGGGTCATCAGGTGCTATTGATAAGTACAGCTGTGTGTCATCAGCATAGCTGTGGTAGCTCACGTTGTGCCCTGAGATAATCTGACCTAACGGAAGCATGTAGATTGAGAATAACAGCGGACCCAGGATAGAGCCTTGTGGAACACCATATTGGATATCATGTGTCTTCGAGTTGTAATTCCCACAACTAACAAAATATTTTCTCCCTGTCAGGTAGGATTCAAACCAATTTAAGACACTGCCAGAGAGGCCCACCCATTGACTAAGGCGATTTCTAAGAATGTTGTGATCAATGGTGTCAAATGCAGCACTCAGATCTAAGAGGATGAGAACAGATAAATGGCCTCTGTCTGCATTTACCCGCAAGTCATTTACTACTTTAACGAGTGCAGTTTCTGTGCTGTGATTTGTTCTAAAACCTGACTGAAATTTATCAAGAATAGCATGTTTATTTAGGTGGTCATTTAACTGCATAATGACTGCCTTCTCTAGAACTTTACTTAAGAAGGGCAGGTTAGAGATGGGTCTAAAATTTTCAAGAGCGAGGGTCAAGATTATGTTTCTTAAGTAGGGGTTTAACTACAGCAGTCTTAAGACAGTCTGGGAAGACCCCCGTATCTAGTGACGAATTTACTATGTCAAGAACATTATCAATTAGCACGCCTGATACTTCTTTGAAAAACCTTGTTGGTATCGGGTCAAGGACGAGGTGGAGGGTTTTAATTGAGATATTATTTTTGTAAATCAGGTAAATCTATCCTAGTGAAAGAGTTTAATTTGTTTATAACAGGATGTTGGGGTTTAGGGGATCCTTAGTGTTGGGGAGATATACTATGTTATTTCTAATATCATTAATTTTTGATTGAAAATACAGCGACAGCCTCACAGGTTTCACTGGAAGCACTTAGGAGGCATTCCTTTGAGCTACCTGGGTTTAGTAGGCGATCAATTGTTGAAAATAAGACTCTAGGATTACTAGCATTGTTATTTATAATCTTGAGAAATAGCAGCGTCTCTCAAGACGGACAGTGTTATTGTATTCTGTTATTTTGACTTTTAATATTTCGTGGTGGATAGTAAGTTTAGTCTTCCTCCATTGACGCTCAGCTCTACGGCATGTTCTCTTTAAATCAGACACTCTTTGGGTCTTCCATGGTATACCAATGCTAGAAGATTTTTTCACTGTCTTTTCAGGTGCAACTATGTCAACAGCAGCTCTCACTTTAGAATTAAATCTTTCCACCTTACTATTTACATTGTCCTCGCTATTATAGCTGGCACTATAAACGGACTGATTGCTTAAAATGTTTGTAAGTTTTAAAGCTGCTGCGAATCAAAGAAGCGTTTTTAACAATATGCTTCTCATGAGTGTTTTTATCATTATTTCTATATTAAAAGTAGAAGAAAATGGTCTGATAGACCAATATCAATGATCTGTTTTATATCAACTTTCAGTCCTTTAGTAATCACTAAGTCTAATGTATGACCTGCTTTATGTGTAGGCTGATTTATGAGTTGTCTCAAATCAAAAGAATCCAGGAGGTTCATAAATTCTTTTACTTTTAGATCACACTGATTATCTATATGAAAATTAAAGTCGCCAACTATTAGGAGTGTGTCATAATTAGTAATTAAAATTGACATTAAGTCAGAGAATTCCTCAAAAAACGACGCGTTATATTTAGGAGGTCTATACACGGATAGTATTAGAACTTGAGAATCTCCATGAATAACAACGGCGAGATACTCAAAGGACTTGAACTTACCAAAACTGACATCTTTACATTTTAATCGCTCGAGTAAATGTTAGCCAATCCGCCCCTTTTCCCTGGCGGTTTGCATGAGTAAAACTGTAATCCGGAGGCAGATTCGATTAAAACTGACGCGCATCTGAATTCAAGCCATGTTTCATTTAGTGCAATAAGATCTATTTTTTATCACTAATAAGATCGTTGATAAAAACGTTTTGTTAGTTAAAGCTCTGACATTTAATAGTGCCATATTTAATGTTTCGAGGTGCAGAGATGAGTACTATGTGCGTTATTGTTATTTGGAATAGGAACTAAATTATTATTATTAGCGCTCTGTGTATATTTTTGTTTAATCTGTGATCTGTTTTATAGTTTTAATACATTGTTCCTCTAAAATAGTGATTTTAATTAGATTATTGGAGTTTATGCCGTATTTCCTAGGTTTTCTACGTGCATTGAGATTGCTTATTACAGTATTAATGGTGTGAACTTTAACGGAAGACTCTATTAAACATTCATCATGTCCTGGCACAGCAGTATTATTTCGGAAGGGGTTAAGAGCAGAGATAGATAGTCAAGAAAACGAATTACCTTCGATATGTTTTCGGAGAGGACCCGGCGCGAAACTGTTCGGATGCAGGCCATCACGCTTGAAGAGACGCGCCTTTCCAAAAGAGATTCCAATTGTTGATGAAGCCGACATCCTTCTTCTTGCAGAAACCCTGTAGCCAGTTGTTCAACCCTAGCAGACGACTGTAGTACTCGTTGGATCGTCTGACGAGAGGTAGTGGACCCGAAACGAAGATCTTTGCCGATGGGGTCCTCTCCTTCGTGTCTCTAATCAGAGCTGCGAAGTCAGCCTTCAGGATTTCTGATTGTCGGTGCCTTATATCGTTTACGCCGGCATGCAAGACGATTGATCCAACTGCCCTCTCCTTGTGTTTCGTAGACTGCTGGCGACGCTTTCATTACATCTCGGACACGAGCACCGGGAAAACAAGAAACAAACGATTTTGCATTAGGGCATGCGACATTAAGGTTTCTAACGATGGAATCACCTACCACTAATACATCACCAGGCGCTGAAGGCGAAATGGGGACGCGTAGAGGGTCAAACCAGTTCTGAGATAGAATGCTTGCCTGTGCCGATGGAGGTGCTCTGGCCTTGAACCCCCGCCTGCATAGCTGAAATCCTCCGAGGTCAGCAGCGGCGTCGCTCCTACGAGACGCGGGGGTGAGGTCGGCACAACGCGGGGTTGATGTTTCGCCGGTTCCAGATGGCAAGGACGGTTTATCCAACAGCCGGGCCTTCAGATTTCTCAGGTATTTCCGTCGGGACAGGAGTTTCTGAATCTTTTCATCAAGTGCTTGGAGTTCCTCAATTACGATTTCAACGCGAGTTACCCCACTGTCGGCCATTTTCTACTTCGTGCCCTAGGAGAAATGAGAGAGAGAGAGAGAGGTTAGCTGAGAGGACTCAAATAATAAATTTGCCAGAATTCTAAAAATCTTACTTTTGCTTTGCCATTCTAGGTAATTGAGCATTGTTTGATGAGGGGAAAAAAATAATTTAAAGGAAAAGTTATGGGGTCTGAATACTTACTAAAGGCTCTTGTAAGATGGCATCCCATTAGCTAGGGTCCGAGATTTTGGTTTTGTGTAGGATAACCTAAAGCATGTATCTAACTTATTTATGGATTTAGGTCTTTGTGTATTATATAACTAAGGATTTATTTAGCATATTGAGCTTTGAGATATTGATTGCTGTGATCTTCAGAGTCAGAACTGCTAGTCTTTCTGATGACAATTTGTTCTCCGTTGTCTACCTTACCCTGCAGCTCTATTCCTTTTTTCATCTTAAAAAAAATAGATGAGTAAAAAATGTGGCGCATTTGTCTTTTTATTTTTATTGTCAATTTTCACATATTGTTCGGTTGACTTTTTTCCTCTTCAGTGTTCTGCTGTGATAAACCAGTGAATATTCACTGCATAGCCCCATGCAGTACATGAAATTGTATACAATTTGTAATGTTGAAGGCCCAGCATGTTATCCAGAAACAATTTTTATAACGTTACAAACCCATCCTCTCCAAAGTACCAATGCACAGGTTGTGTTGTCATACTAGATGTCAAGCTGTTCTGTACTGGAGCCACAAATATGGCAAAAAGAGGGTTGAGGCCTCCAAAATGAATATAATCTTGACTAGACCTTCACTGGCCATCCCATTAGAGGCTCACTTCAGACCAGCTACCCTTTAACAAGCCCTAAAATAGGAAGCTAGCTTTGAAAGTTCTACTAGATTTTAAAAGTCCTGGAGTATAGAAAACACTTTACTGGAAAGAGAGACCATAAAAAATTTTGACCAATAGGGACAAATCCATGAAAGGATCTTATATAAGAAATTATTTTTAACAAAAATTAAATAGAAAATGTAACAAAATTATTGTATTTCAGTCAGGGTTCTACCCCTGGTTGGGGATCAAATGCCAGTCCGTTTTGTCCATTTTTGATGAATTTCTTTATGCTAACATTGTTGGTCATCTACCTTCTCTATCTGTGTATCTTTATGGTCCATGTGTTTTATGGGTGGTCCACCTGTTTATCACCATCAACGGCCTACCCCTTGCACTTTAAAGCCTGGCGGTTCATTTTGAATCTGCTTGTGGTGACGTCGAGTTCCTGCGTGATTATTGTTATTGTGCTTTTACGATTTACTGGATTTTTTTGAACCTGCACTGTTTTTTGACCATTCTTTGGATTTTGTGTATTAGGAGTTTGTTCATTTTTGGGACTGCTTCTTTTGAAGGCCTTGTCTT
This sequence comes from Polypterus senegalus, assembly GCF_016835505.1. Lineage (NCBI taxonomy): Eukaryota > Metazoa > Chordata > Cladistia > Polypteriformes > Polypteridae > Polypterus > Polypterus senegalus. Next base: position 6,729,545 of record NC_053164.1, on the reverse strand, counting down.
CTGTGCCTTTTGCTCCTCTGATCTTATTTTAATGTTGCAGAGAATTTTAGTTTAAACAAGTACTAGTGAGTCACGAGGATGGAAGCCCAGAAGTACTTTCAGGCTATGAGGGAAGCACGACTCCTCAGGTCCTCCTGCAGCATCTCCCGGTGCCACCCACGGTACCCAGCAGGGCAGTGAAGCCGAACTCCAAATCCCATAGTGCCTTGCAGGAATCTGGGGCACCACTATGCTGCAGGGAAGTCCCTATCTAGCATCTTGAGGGAGGCAGTGTCTAAACGTAGTTGCCTTCTCCCATCCTTCTCTTCTCAGGGCATCCCGGCCGGGTTGAACTGCCGGTCGCCCCTTAAAATGTACAAAAAGGAATCTGAATGCAAGCCAGGGAACTGGAAAAGAAAATGATTCCTAAAATTAAAAGAAAAAAAAACTCCTAGAAATAAACTGCATTGTGTCCCTGTATTAGAGATCTGGAGCATTTCAGATCAAGCATAAGTTCTTTATGGTTTACACTGATATGAGTTTCAAAACGTATTCACGCGAGTCCCCTAAATCTACACAGTACTCTTACAGCACAACCAACTCTGACTTTACAGTAAATGAAATATAAGACGGTTCAGAGTCACCACATCATGTAACTAAGAAAGCATTCATCTTAATTGTGTTTGTTTATTGCAAAAAAAAGGCATCTGTTAAAATCAGCAAGGGTTCGCTTATTTGCAGTTATTGCATCAAAACACACCTGAGGCATTTAGTTCACTTTATATTTTGCATTTTCTCCTTTAACATGTAAGAATGAAAAGTTTCAAATGTGTGATTTCCCAAACAGTGTAAGAGACTTTTATTCTACCTATTGAGAAATGATGAGCCTCAGCACAAGACAAAGGTTTGGGGCAGCCACCCGTGTACTTGACCTTTTCAGTACAATGGCGTGCAGAAGTGAGTCCAAAACAGAACTGCTCAATGGAGGAATCAATCAATCAACATTTATTTATATAGCACATATTCATACAAAAAAATGTAGCTCAAAGTGCTTTACAAAATGAATAGAAAAATAGAAGACACAATAAAAAATAAACATAAGTCAACATTAATTAACATAGAATAAGAGTAAGGTCCGATGGCCAGGGTGGACAGAAAAACAACAACAACAACAACATTTATTTATATAGCACATTTTCATACAAACAGTAGCTCAAAGTGCTTTACATATTAAAGAATAGAAAAATGAAAGACATAATTATAAAAAATAAATCAACATTAACATCGAAAGGAAGGAAAGGAAGGAAGTTGGGTTTTATGGGGAGGTTTAAGGAAGTGATGTCGTCCTTGGGGCGGGGACAGGAAGTGATGTTGTCAGAGCTGAGGTAGATGTGACATCTTCATACTCCGGCAGAATTCCCTGTGTCTGCTCCGTGGGGACAAAATAAGAAGGTTGAGTGCACCCTGCCACCCCCAGGCCGGATATGAAATTCCCTTATTTTGGTCCCTGTGGCTGGCTCCCATGCTAACGTGTGTGACACTTTGAACAAGAAATTGAAAAGCTAAGAATCTCCCAGATGTAAAGGCCCAACCAATAAAGACTTTCAGGCTCCTCTCTGTATTTAAGGGAAAGACCCTGACGTGACCCTGAAGTTAGCATATAGCAGGTTGGATAATGGATAAATTGCAGTGAAACAGATGAGGTTCAGAGTCAGGACAAGTCAGAAAATCAGTAAAAAAAAAAAAAAAATCACATGGTTTACTCCTGCCTCTGATTGGCTGTCAGTAAAAATGAGTCGTTAAATGTGAGAGGGCACCCAGACGTAACACAATGTCATAACGTGAGAAAATCATGTGCTCCCCTTTTGTCCTGTCACTTCCCAGTAGCCAAACTATTTTGATCATTTTTGCCTCTATAAGAATATAAGAACATAAGAAACTTGACAAATGAGAGGAGACCATTAAGTCCATTAAGCTTGTTTTTTATAGTTAATAACTAATGTGTCCCGATATCTCATCCAGATCGTTCTTAGAGGTTGTCAAGGTTTCTGCTTAGACTCCATGTCTCGGTAGTTTGATCAGATTCCCACAACTCTTTGAATGAAGACGTGTTTCCTGGCTTAAATGCACTTCCCCACAATTTCTACTGACGTCCTCGACTATGGGATTCACAGTTTAGTTGTAAGAACTCTGCTAGACTTTCTTTATCAATGTCTTTGCAGATTTTTGAAGACCTGGATAAGGTCTTTATGGAAATCTGTATTGTTGTCCACATATCAATCTGGCAAAATTCTACACCGAATACCCTTCCTGATATAACCTTCTCCATTTATCTGGGCTTAGGACTGACATGAAGAAACACACTGGTTTGTGCATCCTCTATGGCTGGGTTTCTGCATAGTGCCTTGCAAGGACCATAACCACTTTCCCAGTTTTCATAAATTTGCACATTGCAATGCTCTTCGATGTCTGCCATGAACAATAAAGAAAAAATAAAGGAAGATATTGAAATGAAGGAATATATAAAGGAACAATAAAAGAAAATATGAAAATATGATCCATTGTGGCAATCCCTAATGGGAACAGCAGAAAGAGGAAGAAGAAGAGACTTGAGACTAAACAGGTTTAATTCTCAGAGTCTATCAAAGTAGGACATTTTCTTGTGCTCTCCAAGTACAGTACAATACAATACAATTTATTTTTATATAGCCCAAAATCACAAAAGAAGTGCCGCAATGGGCTTTAACAGGTTGGGCGTGCAGTGGGTATCAAAAAGAAGGGGGTCAATACAATACAGTATAATACACAGAACAGAACAAATACTCAATACAGTATAAAAATAAAAATTTTAGAAGTATGTAGCAGAATTTAACAGTAGATGATATCACATAATATGATTTGGATATGTTAAGAGTCCTGGAGACCTCATCCATCAAGCTGCCTCCCCCATTTGGCCATTCCATGGCTGAAACAGTGCTGAACCAGTCAATCCGATGAAAGCACCCCTCTCTCCCACGATTCCTCCGATCCTCCATAAGGGGCATCTCTTAGAGTAGCAGGCAGACCAGTCCACAGTTTAGGACCCCCTGTAGCTAAAAGCTCGACCTCCTGCTGTTATTTTATTAATCCTTGGAATCCTAAGCAGACTGGCATCTTGAGATCTTAATGTGCGCTCTGGTTTGTAAGTAATGATAAGTTCAAACAAGTAAGCCAGACCTCTGCCATTTAATGCTGTATATGTTAAAAGGAGGATTTTGAAATCTGCCCTAAACTTAACTGGGAGCCAGTGTAAGGGTTTAAGAACTGGAGTTATATGTTCATATTTTCTTGTTCTTGTAATAATTCTTGCAGCAGCTTTTTGGATAAAGAGCAGTTTGAACATCCAGTGAACACCACATTGCAGTAGTCAATCCTACTAGAAATATGTACCCCAGGGATTCAGGACAATTTGTACTCTGACGTTATTAAAACCTGTTTAATGTAAAAGTTCTTGTGCTTGACTTTCATCTTGGTATTGTCCATGAATGTTATTTTTTTTTTTTTTGATTTGATATACTTTGTTAATCCCCGAGGGGAGATTGACTTCTCGCATGACTTTTGGAAGTCCAAGTACAGGATCAGCCATTGTGCAGCACCCTTGTTTATCCAGCAGGGGACACTCTTTCTTCCCTGGGATGTGTTTCTTGACAAAGAACTGACTAGAACCAATACCATCCCTTTTGTACCCATGGTTGAAAATAATTACAAGAGAGAAATATGGTACAAAAGAGTTATATGTGCTTAAATTGTCAATCAGTCAGTCATTGTCCAACCCACTATATCCTAACACAGGGTCACATGGGTCTGCTGGAGCCAATCCCAGCCAGCACAGGACGCAGGGCAGGAACAAATCCCAGGCAGGGTGCCAGCCCACTGCAGGTACTTAACTTGCTTTAAAAGGTAACATTCATTCCCAGAATATACAGCATGGGAAATGAGCATTTAATCCCCTGCTGAATTTGTAAGTTTGCTCACTTACAAAGAAATGAACAGTCTCTAATTTTTATGGTAGTTTCATATTAATGGAGACAGAATATCAACCAAAAATCCAGAAAGAACACATTACATAAAAGTTATAAATTGATATGCATGTCATTGAGTGAAATTAGTATTTGATCCAATACAACCCAGCCAGAATTCTGACCACACAGACTGGTGTTCCCAATCAATCAATCAATCAATCAATCAATCAATCAATTACAGATCTCAACTTGTTTTATGTATAAAGCAAAACTGTCCACAGAATCAATTTCTTCCATTTCAACCTCTCCACCACCATGGGCAACCTCAAAGGAAGTCAGGGACAAGGCTGTCATGGGCTACAAGACCATCAGAAAGAAGCTTGGTGAGAAGGTGACGACTGTAGGTGCAATTATTTGGAAATGGAAGAAATATAAAATGACAAATCAATCGCCCTTGGTCTGGAGCTCCATGTAAGATTTTGGCCTCATAGGGTTACGATGATCATTAGAAAGGTGAGGAATCAGCCCAAAACTACACAGGAGGAGCTTGTTAATGACCTGGTGGGTCCGCAGTCACCAAGAACACCACTGGCAACACACTATGGTGTAATGGATTGAACATCTTGTAGCACCCACAAGGTCCCGCTGCTCAAGAAGTCTTATGTTTGCCAGTGAACATCAGGGCCTGTACATACAGTATGCCTTCTTGAGCAGGACCTTGCCACATGGGTATACAGCCAATCTGTGGGAGCCAGAATTCTGGCTGGGTTGTAGGGGATCAAATGCTTATTTCACTCAATGATATGCAAATCAATTTACAACTTTTATGTAATGTGTTTTCTCAGGATTTTTGGTTGATATTCTGTCTCCATTAAAATGAAACTACCATAAAAAATTTGAGATTGTTCATTTCTTTGTAAGTGAGCAAACTTACAAATTCATCAGGGGATCAAATAATTATTTCCCACGTTGCAATGCGTAATCCTGTATACATACATATTCAGGCCGGAGAGAAGCAAAGAGACATCACAGCCAAGTGGGAGAACGCTGACACACAGATGTCCCATCCAGCAGCAAGGAATGTCGGTGGCATAGTGAGACTCTTCTGACGTTGTCATTATACACACTCACATAATTACATATTCATAGAATTCATGTCAGATATGGGCGACTAACAGAATAACTAGCTGGTTATTAATACCTTCACAGACTCTGGATTTTTTAACCATATTGGTCAAACAGACATCAGCACCATTTAAAATAACATGCTTGTGTCCTTCATGTGTTTTCTGCCTGTCTCCCTAACCTGACTTACAGCTGTCATTTGTCAATCTACCTGACCATCTCTCTCTCTCAGCTGAATTGCAAAGCTTTATGAAGTAAATTTCACAAATTACATTTGGCACAAATAACCTTCTTGCTACACCTTAGGGTAATTTTCAGGTTAAGGGCCTTGCTCAAGAATCACTTCTGGATTTGAACCAGCAGCCTTCCAGATACCAGCACAGATCCTTATCCAGGAGATCCACTACTAGGCTGTGTCTAATAGATTTAGCCACAAGGTACTTTAGTAGATTTTACTATGTGTAAATACCGCAGAAATCACACGTGTGTCTACCAAGCTGGCCGTCATATGGTGTGTGTGTCAACACGCTGTACCAGTGCATGCTCCCCAACCTTAGCTAACCCGTCCTGTCCCTATGACCCAGACAAAGAGTAGTAGGGCCACCATTTATAATGGCTCCTATGTGTCTTATTTGACAGGTCATCACAGTGTCATAGACTATTACCTCCATTTCTAGACACACGATAATGCACTGCATTGTGGGTTGAGTGTTCCTAGACTACATGGAGTATTGCATTCATGGGCTGTACTACTGTAGGAATTTCTGAAAGCACCCAAGATGATGTTTTTGCTGGTTCTTCTCCGTGTTTCTGGCAGGACCACAGGCCAGGCCACACAGAGGTTATTTCTGGGCAGCATGTGGCCCGTGGGCTGCCATTTGAATAGGCCGGCCTTAAGCTGTTCACCAGGTGCTCGCATGTGACAGTCCTTATTAAGTTAACAAGACAGATGTTTTGTCAAGTTCAGAGCAACACAAAAACCTTTCAATTAATTTTAGTATCCCTTGGATTCTTTTTCTAAAATAAATGTAGCCAGTTTAAGGTTTCTAAATTAATGGGAAATGGTGTGAACATGAACAATGTAAACAACACATTTTTTAAAATGAGGTCAAGCAAGAAAAAAAGTGATGGACTATATAGATATGTTTCAAATAGAAGGGCTGCCTGTTATATAAAAAAAAGAACCAAAAAGACGACCATTTTTAAGAGAAAGTATTGACTTAATGTGCAGTAAAACTGTATGACAACGTCACATCGCACTGACTGATTGAATTTGATTTTTTGGACTGACGTTTAAATTGGATCAGTTATTTGAAGTAATGTGGCAGTGATTGTTATAACATCATTCTTCCAGTAAAGTAATTTTTATTATTGGGTTACTGTTATTATCAATATTCATCCATTAGTTTCCTTAACTGTTAATCAAAATCAAAGCTTATTCAGAATCTGAGACCAAACACCAATTCATTATTATTATTCATTACTTCATTTGTCTGCTGAAAAGCAATTGTCCAGTTTCCTCTGAGTGCTTCTGTAGGTGCCAAGGTGGACAGACTGGCATCTCAACTATGGGTATGAATGGCTCCTTACCTGGATGGGAGGCCATAAGGAAAGGATGGGCAGACGTCCCAGCCAGGATATTTATTTATTTATGTATTTATTATAAAGCATTTTAAAATCAATATCAAGGCTGACCAACGTGCTGTACAATTAAAACCCAACATATCAGACAAACAATAACCAAAGGGTAAAAGAAACAGGGTGTTTGGGCTTTCCCTTAAAGATAGGGTGAGAAGCTCAGTCATCCGGGAGGGGCTCAGAGTAGAGCCGCTGCTCCTCCGCATCGAGAGGAGTCAGATGAGGTGGCTCGGGCATCTGATCAGGATGCCTCCTGGACGCCTCCCTGGTGAGGTGTTCCGGCCACGTCCAACCGGGAGGAGGCCCCGGGGAAGACCCAGGACACGCTGGAGGAACTATGTCTCCCGGCTGGCCTGGGAACGCCTTTGGGATTCTCCTGGAAGAGCTGGAAGAAGTGGCCGGGGAGAGGGAAGTCTGGGCCTCTCTGCTTAAGCTGCTGCCCCCGCGACCCGACCTCGGATAAGCGGAAGAGAATGGATGGATGGATGGATAAAAGAAACAGAAACACATAAACACATAAGAACTGAAGAGATTCATAATAAAAAGTACACAGATAGTCGACATATCATACTGAGTTAAAGGCCATGGAGTAAAAGTGTGTTTTTAAATAAGATTTAAAGACAGCAAGTTAAGGAACCTGCCTAACATGCAAAGGCAAATCGTTCCAAAGTTTTGGAGCTGCAACTGAAAAAGCCCGATCACCTCAGAGTTTGCATCATGCCTTAGGAACACATAATAGTAATAACACAAGATAGTTGGAGATAACATTTTCCAGGTTTGGAGGATATAATAGAATGACTGGAAAGGACCGTCTCTTGGAGTCGTGTAGTCCCCCAGTCACTAGATGGCAACATCTCTCAGAGAGAGATCCCAATTGTAAACCCGCAGGGTATATGGGAATTGTACCCCTGATGGACTCACAAATTTTAAGGAGGTTCCACCTGAAAGTGTAACCGTGGGGAGTTCTCCCAGGTGTAGACTGCATAAAAGAAGGTGAGATGTCAGGAGGAGAGAACAGGAGAATTAAAACGTGAATTGTCGATCTGAGTATTTTTTGAAGAAAGGACCTGAAAAAAAATCATTTGTGGATAAGAAAATTTACTTTATTTTGAACCCTTGGCTGTGTGTGTGCACTGTGGCTGGAGTCAGGGGATCAGTGGTGTACACCTATCTGTCATACTCCATTTTCCATCCCCAGTCCAAGAACATGCAGGTTAGGTGTTAAATTGACCCTAGAGTGTGTGTGTGTGTGTGTGTGTGTGTGTGTGTATCTCCCCCTACAATCTGCTGTTACCCTGCCCAGGTGTTGTTCCTACCTTGTGCCCAATAACTGCTGGGATAGGCTCCAGCTGTCCTGGAACCCAGCCCTGGATAAGCAGGGTAGGAACACTGATAGATGGGTGGAGTTCTCCATTACTAGGCAGCAGGAAACTATCATGACATCACTGAACTCAAGGTAGAACGCACCTCAAATGGCACAGCAGTTGGTCTGAGGGCTCAGGTCCAGTCTCATCTGATCAGAAAGCCTTTGGGATAAATTTTACATTTTGAGTATTCCTTTTTTGGACTTACCTGTTTTAATAAAAACAGATTATTCCTACAAATGTAAGTGAATAATTATCTACATTTTAGTGATAATTGTTTTGTGGTTGGCTGTCCCGCTTTCCCCCACACACATTGCATTTCTGTGCTGACATTGATTTCGAGTTTGGATCACTCAGGCTCTCTTATTGTTTTCTAGGCGGCTCAGCTCCCCATTTGCACCAAAGGGATGTCAGTGTACCAGGACCCGAAATCCTCATTACTTTTTCAGATTCGTGGTACGGACTTTCACAATGTTGTCATCAGTAGTGGATGTACAGTAGTTAGATGTTTCACTTTTTCTTGGTGCTTAACACTAGAATCCCTGAAGCCTATGAAAAAAACTTGTAATCCCGGCCCACCTTAAATCCCTTTGCACCTCTTTGTCAGCGTCTTTTGTGTTGTAAATGTGTCAGTCAGCACAAGCAGCAAGCAGTCTGCAGTCCCGTCACCAACCCCACCAATGCAGAAAGGGCAAAAAGCTCTTTGACAAGCAACATTATTAACACGTGGCAAAACTACATGTAAGGGAACTGACTGCATTTTCATCCTATTATTTAAATCTTATTGATCACTCTCCTTCATCGAGATGATTAGTTTATGAGCATTTCTTCAGCTTTTTCCCTTGAAACTTGCAGACTTTGCATATTACACTTTGGTTGATTATTCCAATAGTTGTGGCACATTCTCTGGGATTTTGAGGGTTCAGCAAATTATAAATAACATTTTATGTTTGTCTGATAATAAATAATAAAAGAGATCTAATCACACTCCGAATGAATCCTTATTCATAATAATGAGTCCTGTTCATAGGAATCCTGTTCATTTAATTTCAGGGAACACTCTCAGCAGTTCATAACCTAAAGCTGAGTTTTAATTGCATGTAGTTTGAATTTAGCCACGCAATTTTAAAATGTTCTTTTGACATTACTGCTGTAAAAATCAATTTAAGGCACATTCTTTACCAACTTGGGACCACATTCATTATTAAATATCTCACACTTTAACCCCTCGAGTTAATGAAAGTTAATTCTAAACCTTTCATTGTGAATGCTGCTCAGCTTATTTTAAACTATTATTTCTAAGTAAGTATAACATGGATAGCAAGATCCTTAATGAATTCAAACATAGTGAGATCCAGCAGGGTTCATTTGTTACTACAAAAATAACAAAAACAATAAGTACTTGGTGGAGAAATGTTCAGAAGCTGCGAGTGGTCATAGTTAAATCTGCGTTATTATGATGATTTTTAATATGAAGGATCTTCAAGGAGTTCTCACACTTACATATAAAAATCTACACGTGGAAGTGTGTGCGTCTGTCTGTCTGGCCCGGAAGTGCGAGGCTATAGCATGAAGCCCAAAGAAAGCGACCCTGTTGCCAAAGTGAAACCAACGAGAAAAGAGAGAAACTCACTTAGCGGCTAATACACAAGCGAGGCAAGCACATAGGCAAAATGAAACCTCCGAGGAGAAGGAAACTCACTTAGCCACTGATAGACAACAGAGGCGAGCATGTCAGTAAAATGAAACCACCGAGGAAAGAGAACCTCACTTAAAACAAAACATCCACGGAGAAAGAAACTCACTTAGCCACTAATACACAAGCGAGACGAGCACATAGGCAAAATGAAACCTCCGAGGAGAGGGAAACTCACTTAGCCACTGATAGACCATGGAGGCAAGCACGTCAGTAAAATGAAACCACAGAGGAAAGAGAACCTCACTTAAAACAAAACCTCTGCGAAAACAGAAACTCGCTTAGCTGCTGATACACAAAAGAGGTGAGCATGTCGGCAAAATTAAACCGCAAAGGAGAGAGAAACTCGTCTAGCCACTGATAGACAATGAAGGTGAGCACGTCGGTAAAACGAAACTGCTGAAGAAAGAGAATTTTAACCGCTAATGCACAACCAATGTGATTGATTGATTGAAGTGCCAGAATCCATGGTTTCTAGTAGCCCAGGCTTTTTACAGCGTGGGCTTACACAGCTAGTGTTTACTATAAAAGCCCAAAAATCTGAAGACAATAAGAACTAAACAAGGGTTAGGGTCCCAACAAGGGAATGTTCTGTTTAGTTCAGGTATGTGTTTTTGTTATAATGGTCATTTGGGAATCTGTAAAATTTTTCAAAGTACACAATCATTAGAAAGGAATGTGTACACCCTTCCAAATCATATTTTCTTAAACTATCAGTTGGTTGTGACCAGATTTTTACTTGCACACAGTCGTGATTATTAATTTAAATCAATGAGATTAGGTTCACATCCGTTCTGTGGAGTGTCTTGCTGTGGCAAGTTTAATCAAACCCCATTGATCCTTTATGTCCTGCATCAGCGTGATTCTCCAGGGGTGACGCTCCCCTGAGGATGACTCTCGGCTATTCTTTATGGGGGACCCCACCATCACGGAATGACTGTTGGTGGTGATTCTTCATTGGTGAACCCCTCGGCAATGTTGGCAATGATTCTGTGTTTCAAAAATCACAAAAACAGCAAAAATAGGATGGGGAAAAAAAAACATTTTTAAAAATGACTGACCTAAATTGTAGAGTTCAGGTGATTCGTTGTTATTAGGTGCAAAAAAGCAAGCACATTACCACACAAGAAGAAGGAATAGATAAGGAAGACGATTGATTAAAATATTGTACTTCACGTAGGAATTTCTTACAATGATAAAGGCATCACTTTATACAGCACTTGTAGTTTTGTAGCATATCTTAGCAGAAGTCATCATGTCTCCATGTCTAAAATGATGTGAATTTGATGTCCCGGTGCCCAACTTGCTTCTTCCGGCAGCACTGGCCATGGGTTATGAGCAGGGTTGAGCTTCCATGGAGAAATGGTTTTGAAAATACTCTTCCCCCAGTCCAGTTTGTTCATCTAAAAAACTCTTGATCACGATCCCTCCCAGTCACTAGTGGTGTTCCCCAGGGATCTACTTTCTTTAGGTGGCATTTTTAAGAAATTTGGAATTGATTTTCATTGTTATGCAGATGATACTCAGTTTCTACAAAGCCCAACCCCAACTCAGTCCTTCCTCTTTCCTGCCTCAATGACTGTCGACTTGAGGTAAAATCTTGGGTTTCTTCTAATTTCCTCCAACTCAGTAGTCAATAACAGAGTTTCTTCTCATTGATTCAAGTCTGCTTTATCAAAATCTAATAATTTTTTGCTTAACATTGACGGTACCTCTGTCTGTCCCACCTCTCAGGTTAAGACTCTGGGGGTTATCGTTGATAATACACTCTCTTTCGAATCCCATATCAATAATGTTACACAGTCACCTTTTTTTCATCTCCGTTTTTTTTGATAATTTGCTTGAACATTCTGGTTGATTTTGTGACTTCTCTCATTATGCTATGTGTCATCGTTTGCTTGCGGTACTGATTTTTTTGCTCCCATCCGAGAGAGATGCAGTGGACCGAGGGGAGGGGAGACGGGCCATCCTTACTCACGCGCCAGCTTCAAGACATTCCTTACCTCCACTTAGCCAGCGAGGGAGAGAATTACTTAACGGATTTAGATCAGGTTTTTTTCTAGAATTTGCTGGAACATTCCGGTTTGCTTGCAGGAGTAATATATTCATGCTAATCCAAGACAGAGGCTGCGGGGTCAAAGGGATGGGGAAGTGTGACATCAGGAGTAGGGAGCCGGAGAGTGCCCTCCTCGCTAGTGATACCTGTTTGTTTATTGATTTTTGAAGTTTGTCCTGTTTCACTACAACACGGGCAAAGCCGCAGGGGACAGCTAGTATAGATACAGTATGTGTATGTGTACATTCATGTTTTTGTTGGCTTTATGGTTTTATTATCCATACGGTGTCCTTGGGTATTTAGAAAGGCACCTTGAAATAAAACATTATTATTATTATTATTTAAATGTTGGCAGTATGACTGATAAGGGGAGAGAGTTAGCAGATATGATGGAGAGAAGGAAGGTTGATATATTGTGCATGCAAGAGACTAAATGGAAAGGGAGTAAGGCCAGGTGGATCAGAGGTAGATTCAGATTGTTCTATCATGGTGTGGATGGGAGGAGTGTGGGGTAAGAATTATTCTGAAGGAACAGAAAGTCAAAACTGTTTTGGAGGTGAAAAGAGTGTCAGAGTAATGATTATGAAGCTGGAAATTGAAGGTGTGATGATGAATGTTGTTAGTGCATATGCCCCACAAGTTGGGTGTGCGATTGTTGAGAAAGAAAATTTTTGGAGTGAATTGGATGAAGTGATGAAGTGTACCCAAGGGACAAAGAATGGTGATTGGAGTGGATTTCAATGGGCATGTTGGTGAAGGGAACAAAGGAGTCGAGGAGGTGATGTGTAGGTATGGTGTCAAGGAGAGGGATGAAGAAGGTCAGAGGATAGTGGATTTTGCCTAAAGGATGGACATGGCTGTGGTGAATACGTATTTTAAGTACAGGAAGGAATGTAGAGTTACGTATAAGAGTGGAGGAGGATGCACACAGGTAGATTACATCCTACTGTATGCAGAAGAGTTGATCTGAAGGAGATTGAAGACTGCAAAATGGTGGCAGTGTAGCTAAGCAGCATAGGATGGTGGTATGTAGGATGATGTTGGAGATCAAGAAGAAGAAGAGAGTGAGGGCAGAGCCAAGGATCAAATGGCGGAAGTTGAAAAAGGAAGACTGTACGGTTGAGTTTAGGGAGAAGGTGAGACAGGCACTCGGTGGTAGTGAAGAGTTACCAGACAGCTGGGAAACTACAGCAAATGTAGCAAGGGCAACATCAAGAAGAGTGCTTGGTGTGTTGTCTGCACAGATGAAGGAGGAAAAGGAAACCTGGTGGTGGAATGGGGAATTACAGGAGAGTATACAGAGGAAGATGATGGCAAAGAAGAAGTGTGATAGTCAGAGAGATGCAGAAAGTAGACAAGAGTACAAGGAGATAAGGCAGAAGGTGAAGAGAGAGGTGACGAAGGCTAAAGAAAAGGTGTATGATGAGTTGTATTTTAGGTTGGACACTAAGGAGGAAGAAAAGGACCGGTGGGCTACAGAGAGGGACCGAGCTGGGAAAGATGTGTAGCAGGTTAGAATGATAAAGGATAAAGATGGAAACATACTCACAAGCGAGGAGGGTGTGTTGAACAAATGGAAAGAGTACTTTGAGAGGCTGATGAATGAAAAGAATGAGAGAGAGAAGTGGTTGGATGATGTGGAGATAGTCAATCAGGATGTGCAACGGATTACCAAGAAGGAAGTAAGGACAGCAATGAAGAGGATGAAAAATGGAAAGGCCGTTGGTTCAGATGACATACCTGTGGAAGAATGGAGGTGTTTAGGAGAGATGGCAATGTAGTTTTTAAACCAGATTGTTTAATGGAATCTTGGAAAGTGAGAGGATGTGAGAGGAGTGGAGAAGAAGTGTACTGGTGCCAATATTTAAGAATGTGTGCAGGACTGTAGTAAGTACAGGGGAATAAAATTGATGAGCCACAACATGAAGTTATAGGAAAGAGTAGCGGAATCTCAGTTAAGAAGTGAGGTGATGATTAGTGAGCAGCAGTATGGTTTCATACCAAGAAAGTGCACCACAGATGCGATGTTTGCTCTGAGGATGTTGATGGAGAAGTTTAGAGAAGGCCAGAAGGAGCTGCATTGCATCTTTGTGGACCTGGAGAAAGCATATGGCAGGGTGTCTCAAGAGGAGCTGTGATATTGTATGAGTAAGTCGGGAGTGGCAGAGAAGTATGTAAGAGTGGTACAGGATATGAACGAGGGAAGTGTGACATTGGTGAGGTCTGCAGTAGGAGTGACGAAGGTGGAATTACATCAGGGATCGGCTCTGAGGCCTTTCTTATTTGCAATGGTGATGGACAGGTTGACAGATGGGATTAGACATGCGTTCCCGTGGGCCGTGATGTTTGCTGATGACATTGTGATCTGTAGCAATAGTAGGGAGGAGGTTGAGGAGACCCTGGAGAGTTGGAGATATGCTCTAGAGAGGAGAGGAATGAAGGTCAGTAGGAACATCAAGACAGAATACATGTGTGTGAATGAGAGGGAGGTCAGTGGAATGGTGAGGATGAGGGGAGTAGAGTTGGTGAAGGTGGAGGAGTTTAAATACGTGGGATCAGCAATACAGAGTAATGGGGATTGTGGAAGAGAGGTGAAAAAGAGAGTGCAGGCAAAGTGGAGTGGGTGGAAAAGAGTGTCAGGAGTGACTTGTGACAGACGGGTATCAGCAAGAGTGAAAGGGAAGGTCTACAGGATGGTAGTGAGACGAGCTATGTTATATGGGCTGGAGACGGTGGCTCTGACCGGAAAGCATGAGGTAGAGCTTGAGGTGGCAGAGTTAAAGATGCTAAGGTTTGCATTGGGTGTGACGAGGATGGACAGGATTAGAAATGAAGACATTAGAGGGTCAGCTCAAGTTGGACGGTTGGGAGACAAAGTCAGAGAGGTGAGATTGCATTGGTTTGGACATGTGCAGAGGAGAGATGATGAATATATTGGGAGAAGCATATTAAGGATAGAGCTGACAGGGAAGAGGAAAAGAGGAAGGCCTAAGAGAAGGTTTATGTATGTGGTGAGAGTGGACATGCAGGTGATGGGTGTAACAGAACAAGATGACGAGGACAGGAAGATATGGAAGAAGATGATCCGCTGTGGCAACCCCTAACTGGAGCAGAATTATTATTATTATTATTATTATAGTCTATGGGAAGTCCTATTATAACCCCCACAAGGTAAATTGACATGGAATATTCTAACTAGTTCTTGACTCTCTGACTACAGATTAGTCTCAGTTAGTGACCTGCCTTGGCATAGGTAAGTCATGGAGGGCACACTGTTTCAAACGGTGCCCAGTTGTATGTACGCGTAACATAACGTGCTCTATTGAATGTGCAGCGCTGTACGAATAGAATGTACTGAATGTATTAGGTAAAGCATAGAGAAGTAGCTCATCTTTAAGTATAGGAGGCAACTGAAGTTTAACAAAAAAAAAGTTAAGTTTGTTGAAGATAATTTTCTTTTTTGCCTTTTTTCTGCATGTGTAACAACCCTTTTCTACATTCTTGTGTGAACTGTATGCTTTGAATTTTCACTAAATTAACTTTTTTGGATTGTGAAATTTCTTTGGAACGTGTTTGACTCTTTCTTCAACCTGCCTTATATACTTAGCAGCTACAGAAGGTGTTAATTGTCTTAATTGTTAATCCCTATATTGGCTGCATTGATTTAATCATAACTCGTTTTAGCAGGGCACACACGTGAAGGCACGCGCCAATATTAACTGATGATCCCCATTTGGCAGTATTGCTGCATTGAGGAGGCACCACCTGATTGTGTAGTGTAATAAAATGGAGTGAGGTTAGTGCAGAAGGAATGATTAGTAGAAAAACAGAGAGTGTTTAAAGTAAGAAGGCACCATCTGTCGTGCTGATGGTTCTGTGGAGATCAGGACGGAGGGCCAGGTGATGGCTTTGTAAGTTGAAGGTGCACTCATAGGCTCAATAGCTAAAAAGCAGAGCAGGCGAGAGGAGGAGAAGCTATGGGAGATGATTGAAGGAGGGAGGCAAGGCAGCCCTAGGAACTGGAATGTCCAGAAGAAGAAACAGTTTGAGGATCTGGTGACCCTTAATGGTGGTAGATTGGAATGCAGGCAGGCTGTGTCGGCTGTGCCAGGGGAAACTCCTGTTGTCCTGACAAGGATGTGAAAAGAGTAAGGATGACATGAATGTGGTTTTACCTCTCTAGTCTGGATCTTGGATTTTAATGCATTTATCGGATTATATATTTGTACACCTAAACAACAACAACAACAACGTTTATTTCTATATCATAATTTCATGCAAATGATGTAGCTCAAAGTGCTTTAAATGATGAAGAAAAAGAAAACACAAAATAAATAAGAAAATAGAGTTAGGGAACACCAATTAACATAGAATAAGATTAAGGTCCAATGGCCAGGGAGGGCAGAAAAAAAAAAACAAAAAAACTCAGGCTGGAGAAAAAAAAGTAAAATCTGCAGGGGTTCCAGGGCTACGAGACCACCCAGCATTCTACCTAACATAAATGAACCTCAATCAGTCCTCATGGTATTCAGGCTTCACTTGATGATGACGGTCATGTGGATTTCTGGCCTTCAATCCATCAAATTAGGAACATCACGGTGCTTTGATCAGGTGGTGGTGGTGCAGATCACCACAGAAAATTGAAAAAAAACAGCAGAGAAAGTAGGTGTTAGTATGGATTATGGAGCCACCAGGAATGATATCCATCCTTTCATTATCTAACCCACTATATCCTAACTACAGGGTCACAGGAGCCAATCCCAGCCAGCACAGGGTGCAAGGCAGGAAACAAACCCCGGGCAGAGTGCCAACCCACCGTAGACCAGGAATGATATGGATAATTAAATGCATATACAGAGTATCAGGATTAAACTAAGCTGAAGCTATGAGAAAGCCACGTTACAATAATGAGGTTTTAGCAGTTTTTTAAAGTGCTCCACTGTAATGGCCTGGTGAATTTCTATCGGTCAGCTATTCCAGATTTTAGGTGCATAACAGCAGAAGGCCACCTCACCACTTCTTTTAATTTCACCTTTTAGAATTACAATACAATACAATACAGTTTATTTTTGTATAGCCCAAAATCACACAGGAAGTGCCGCAGTGGGCTTTAACAGGCCCTGCCTTTTGACAGCCTTGACTCTCTGAGAAGACAAGGAAAAACTCCCAATAAAAACCTTGTAGGGAAAAATGGAAGAAACCTCGGGAAAGACAGTTCAAAGAGAGACCCCTTTCCAGGTAGGTTGGGCGTGCAGTGGGTGTCAAAAGTAGGGGGTCAATACAATACAATATACAGAACAGAACAATTCCTTAAGACAGCATAATAATAAAAATTTTAGAAGTACGGAATTCTAAGCAGACCCTCATTTAAAGATCTAAGGTTATGATTTGGAGTGACATTCTGAAATATTCTGAAATGGAGCGAGATTATTGAAGGCTTTGTAAACCATAAGCTGTATTTTAAAGTTAGTTCTAAATCACACAGGTAACCAGTGTAGTGACATCAAAACTGGAGAAATGTGCTCAGATTTTCTTTTCCTAGATAAGATTCTAGCAGCTCCATTCTGCACTCTTTGTAATCGATTGATGTCTTTTTTAGGTAGTCCTGAGAGGAGTGTGTTACAGTAATCTAGTCGACTGAAAACAAAAGCGTGAACTTATTTCTCAGCATCTTGCAATGTTATAAGAGGTCTAACTTTTGCTATATTTCTTAAGTGAAAAAATGCTGTCCTAGTGGTCTGATTAATATGTGGTTTAAAATTCAGGTCAGAGTCAATAGTTGCCCCTAAATTCCTAATGAATCAAGTTTATTTCTAATAACCTCATTATATCCCTTTTTGCCAAACACTAAAATTTCTGTTTTCTTCTTATTTAGTTTGAGAAAATTACTACTCATCCATTCAGAAACACAAGTAAGACATTGGGGGTCAGTGAATCAAGAGAGTCGGGGTCATCAGGTGCTACTGATACAATACAGTTGTGTGTCGTCTGTGTCGTCAGCATAGCTGTGGTAGCTCAAGGTATGCCTTCAGATAATCTGACCTAACTGAAGCATGTAAATCGAAAAGAGCAGAGGACCCAGGATAGTCTTGTGGAACACCATATAGAATATCATGGGTCTTCAAAGTTTAATTACCACAACTCACAAAGAATTTTCTCCCTGCCAGGTAGGATTCAAACCAATTTAAGACCCTGCCAGAGGGGTCCACCCATTGACTGAGGCGATTTCTAAGAATATTGTGATCAATGGTGTCAAATGCGGCACTCAGATCTAAGAGGATGAGAACAGATAGACGGCCTCTCTCTGTATTTACCTGCAAGTCATTTACTACTTTAACTAGCGAAGTTTCTGTCTTAAGACAGTCTGGGAAGACCTCGTATCTAATGACGAGTTTACTATGTCAAGAATACTCTCAATTAGCATTCCAGATACTTCTTTGAAAAAACTTGTTGGTATTGGGTCAAGGATGCAGGTGGATGATTTCAGTTGAGAAATTATTTTATATTAATCAGGTAAATCTATCCTGGTTTAAGAGGATCAGTACTGGGGAGATGTATTATATTATTTCTAATATCATTAATTTTTTGATTAAAAAATACAGCAAAAGCCTCACAAGTTTCACTGGAAGTTTTTTGGAGGCATTCCATTGAGTGTTCTGGGTTTAGCAGACGATCAATCGTAGAGAATAAGACTCTGGGATTGCTAGCATTGTTATTTATAATTCTAGAGAAATAGCAGCGCCTCTCAAGACGAACTGTGTTGTTGTATTCTGTTATTTTAATCTTCAATATCTAATAGTGGATAATCAAGTTATTTTTTCTCCATTTACGCTCAGCTCTCCGGCATGTTCTCTTTAGGTCAGACACTCTGAGTCTTCATTGGTATAATAGTGCTAGAAGATTTTTCAACTGTAGGAGCACCGATTAGTTTTATGGTGAGACTTTATGAATTTATTTGTTTATTGAAATATTTGCAGTTTTATGGACCCTTTAGCCCTATTATCCTTTTGAAAAATAAAATGTTTTGCTTTAGTACTCCCTTGCCATTCATGACTATCGATGCCTCAGATAAAGGAAGCTGACCGTGCCAGCTGGTCCAGGGTATCACATTCCATTTGTCTCTCAGTTGCGTACCCCCACAATGACTCAGAAGGAATATGTAGGTGACATTTTTAACTCTCTGGATCTCCTTTGATTTACCTAAAACTAAAAAAAAAAACCAAACCAGAAGAAGTCCCCATCCTCCCTGATCAGTGAGGAGTGGTGGCCTGCAGTACTCGAGTCACAAATGCTGAAATTTCACAAGAGTGGGTGTAAACAGTGAGGCCTCTGTGTCTGTCTTTGTGCTTTCAGACTCAGCATTCAGTGCCTGCCTGTCAGTTTCAAGGTCGAGAACGGAAATAAATGAGCCTGAATTTAAATTCTGCACTCCTCCGACAATTGAAGAATAGGACTCTTCTCTGAACTGCAGCTGGCATGGTTCCTGGGCCTGCAACCTACCCTAGCTTGAGCTGGAAAATCAGGCATGGAGAAGTGAGAAAAACAATTTCTTCCATGTCTGTCTTCGATATCAGAAATGGCTTATTTTAAGAAAATTTTAAGAACTGGGTGGCACATTAATAATGTCAAAGATTAAATGCAGATATTTAAAATGCATTACACAGAGAGACAGATAAACATGAAAGATGCTCTGTAATAGTTACAGTAGATTGTGTGAACACTAGAGGGCGTAACTGACCCCAAGCCCTTGACACATTTACACAGGCCACGGTCGTGGTGTTATATCTGCAGGTTCAAATCTTTGTTTTATGTCTTCTTTGTTCATGTTTAATTCTTTAGTTTATGGTATATTATGAATTACACTCACTGGCCACTTTATTAGGTACACCTTACTTCTACCAGGTTAGACCCCCTTTTTCCTTCAGTGCTGCTGTAATGTTTGTGTGGCGTAGATTCATCAAGTTGCTGGAAACATTTCTCAGGGAGCTTGCCTCATATTGACATGAGGACATCACGCAGTTCGGCTGCACATCCATAATGCGAATCTCCCGTTCCACCACATCCCAAAGGTGCTCTATTGGATTGAGATCTGCTGACTGTGGAGGCCATTTGAGTCCAGTGAACTCATTGTCTTGTTCAGTAAGCCAGTTTGAGTTGATTTAAGCTTTGCGACTTGATGTGTTATCCTGCTGGAAGGAGCCATCAGAAGATAGGGACCCTGTGGTCATAAAGGGATGGACATGGTCAGCAACAAGACTCAGGTAGGCTGTGTCATTTAAACGATGCTCACCTGGTACTAAGGTGCCAAGAAAACACCATTAGACCACCACCAGCAGGCTGAACCATTGATAGTAGGCAGGATGGATCCAAGTTTCTGATGCTAAATTCTGACCCTAGCAGAAATTGAGACTCATTTGACCAGGAAACTTGTTTTCAGTCTTCTGTTGTCTGATTGTGATGTGAATTGTAGCCTCAGTTGCCTGTTCTTAGCTGGCAGGAGTGGCATCAGGTGTGGTCTTCTGTTGCTGTAGCCCACCTGCTTCAAGGTTTGACGCGTTGTGTGTTCAGATGCACTTCTGCATACCTTGCTTGTAACAAGTGTTTGTTTGAGTTCCTGTTGCCTTTCTGTCATCTTAAACCAGTCTGACCATTCTCTTCTGACCTTTGGCATCTACAAGGCACCCAGAGAACTGCGACTCACTGGATATTTTGCCTTTTTCAGACCATTCTCTGTAAACCATAGAGATGGTTGCATTTGAAAATCACAGTAAATCAGAATTTTCTGAAATACTCAGACCAGCCTAACTGTCACCAACAACCATGCCACATTCAAAGTCACCTCAATCCCCTTTCTTCCTCATTCTGATAATGTCTGAACTTCAGCAGGTTGTCTTGACAATGTCTACATGCCAAAATGCATTGAGTTGCTGTCATGTAATTGGCAGATTAAATATTTGCATTAACAAGCAGATGAACAGGTGTACCTAATAAAGTGGCCAGTGAGTGTTTATTACAAATCTGATATGATTGATGTATTAGTATGGAGGATGGTTTGGTTTCTTCAGGTATAAGAGTCATTTGTTATGTGCCTTGTGTTTTGTGAGTGGATCCCTAAGGGGTGGAGCCACCTGCCCATCACCACCAAGGACTGCCCTCAGCCCTGTCAAGGCAAGGGTTTCCCACAGTTTCTGCCAGTTCATTTTTGCCACGACGCCGGTGAGTTTATTTGTGTCTTTTGCTCTTGCCCATTCTGGTGCTCAGTTTGAACTTCAGCAGGTTGTCTTGACAATATCTACATGCCGAAATGCATTGAGTTGCTGCCGTGCGATTGGCAGATTAAATATTTGCATTAACAAGCAGATAAACAGGTGTACCTAATAAAGTGGCCAGTGAGTGTTTATTACAAATCTGATATGAATGATGTATTTTATTAGTATGGAGGATGTTTTGGTTTCTTTATGTAAAAGAGTCCTCTGTTATGTGCCTTGTGTTTTTTGCGTGGGTTCCTAAGGGGCAGAGCCACCTGCCCATCACCACCGGAGAGTGCCCTCAGCCCCGTCAATGCGAGGGTTTCCCATAATTCCTGGCAGTTCATTTGAATGTGCCATGACATCGGTGAGTTTATTTGTGTCTTTTGCTTGTGTGATTTCTACATTTGTTTGACCATTTTGCTTTGTTTCTTAACTTTGCCCATTGGTTTTTGGATTGCATTGCCTTATTGTTTTAGGCCACTCCTTTTGCCTTTGGTGCTCTACAGCACTTTATTCTTGTTCAAGGCAACATTCTGAGAAAGTCCTTTTTATTTTTTTTTAAAGATCCTGTGTTTGCCTATCCAGAGGTTTGATGGTATACCCCCTTCTATTGGGCATTTCACAGAACTATGGAAATCTTTCATGATATAAACTCTAAATTCATCACACTTTTTTTTGTTCGATGTGTTTTGTCGGTAGTTTCCCAAGAGGTGGGGAACACCTGCCCATCACCATCAAGGGACCATGCTAAGTCCTATAAAAGGTTAAGTAAACCCTCAGTCCCCCCATAGTACAATGTATTGTGACATGTGAGTGTCTGTCTTGCACCCCAAAACACAAGGTTGAGTCTCATTACTTTCACAAAACCAGCTTTGTTCAGCTTGAAACGGGAACAGCACGGTTATTTATTGTAGCGGGATCTACCACTCTCCTTTACACCGACACAGCAATCAGACAGGGCCGTGGCCAGGTAGTACTCTTCTTTGTATTTATAATATTCCTTCCATCACCTATCAACTGCGGTGTTTATAGTGCGACCGCCGTCGCTCGGATTTACTTTCGCAGTGAGCCTCTGTAGCACCGGGAGCCTGCGGTTGCCCTTGCAACAGATAAGCTGCCTTCCACAGATGTGGTGATTGCACTTCGAGATGCTCTTTGGCGTGTCATCCTGTTGTTATGTCCAAAAAGACTTTAGAAACCTTACAGTATGCATGTATTTTTGTGAACTGAATGAGTTCTGGTGAATATTATCATCATGATGTGTGGATTTACTAGATTTTTTGGCCACTTGCTCTATTTTCGTTCTCTCTAAATTTGTGTATTGGGACTTATTTTTCTGAAAGGTCATTAATGCTCTCAGAGATTCATTATTAAAGAACATTTTTTTGATTAATACATCTTTTATTTATAAAGATTCTTTGCTTCTCCTGTGTTAAACAAGCCAAAGGTTTTCTCTTATGGGTTTTTTTTACTTCAGATCTTGGGACTTTATGATTTGATTCTTCCAAGCGCAATACATTTCCCTGTGAAGATTTATGACACCATTTTCTTGACTGTTTTTTTTTCCTCTGGCTTGCATTTAATTTGTTTTATTCTGTTTTTATGTAACTATTTTTCATATTTTTATATAATCTCTGCTATGATGGTTTATTTAATATGTATGTGCTGTGATTTCATTCCATGTACTGTGTGGGAGGGGCCTCAGGAGGCGGGTCCACTTTGTGGTCACTGCAAAAGACACAGCTATTGGGTCACTGAGAGTGGTTTTGCTGCTGTCAAATTTTGTGTGTGCTTATTATTTGAATTATTCTTTTAATTATTCTTTGGTTTTTAATACTGTTTGTGCATCTTAAACTTTTGTTATATGCCTTGTGTTTTGTGACAGGTGGGACCACCTGTCCATCACTACCAGGTACTGCCCTCAGCCCTATAAAAGAGGGGCTTTCTCACAGTTCCTGCCAGTTCACTCAAATGTGCTAGGGAGTTGATGAGTTTACTTAAGTTTTTTCCTTGTGCTTTGCAAGTTATTAGACTTTGCCATTGAATTGCTTGGATTATCTTATTGTTTTTGACAACTCCTTTTGCCTTCTGTACTCCACAGATAGATAGATAGATCTTCATTCTTGTTGCAGAGATATTTTTGGGAAAACAAATCTTTCTATTTTTTAAAGATCCTGTGTTTGCCATTACATCTAGCCAGGGTTTGACAGTATATTCCCATTTTACTTGGTATTTTGGAAAACAGCATGACTTTTTAGTGCTTTGAACTCCAAGATCATAACACAATGTTCTGTTTTTTTTGTGGGTGGTCCCCCAAGAGGTAGGGCCTCCTGCCCATCACCATTAAGGGACCTCCCTCAGCCCTATAAAGGGCGGTGAGGAAACCTACATTCCCTGGGGTGGTTCATCTGAATGCACTAGGGAGTCGGTGAGTTCTTGTGGTTTGTGTTTCTACCAAGTTTCTTTTGATTCTCTGGATTTTTTGACTTCATGTTCTGTTTTTGATTTACTGTATTGAGAATTTGGTTATTTAGAATTTTTTTTCTGGAGGATAGACAGATGTTAGTTTTGACGTTTGCGGGCTAGGTGTGTGTACTAGACTGCCCTGTGCATCATTTGGCCAAGCAGTGTCCTTGAGGAAAGGTCTGTACAGTCTGTGTAATTTTTTTTCTTGAGCCTCAGTTGTCATCTTTGTCGATTTTATGATGGTAGACTTGAAAGAATAACTTGTTTGCATCTAGTTCCTTTTTTGGAAAACAGCAGCAAAAGCTGTCACAATGCTTGTAGAATTTTTCAAGAAGAAGCTTTGAGCCAGGCAAAGGGTTTTTACCTTCAAGTGCTCAAGAGATTGCGTGATGCAGTGCAGAGAAAATGACTAGAATTGTGGAGATAAGCTGAGTGGCTTCTACATCACGACAACACAACATTGAGTGTGCGAAAGATTCTCACGAAAAATAGGATGACAACGATTTTGCACCCCCCCTACTCCCTGGACCTTGCACCCTACGATTGCTTCTTATCTCTAAGAATGAAGAGGGGCCTTAAAGGAAAGCATTTTCAGATTGTAGAGGAGGTCAAAAAGCAATAGGTATAGTTTTGAACAATGGAAAAAAATGGAAGGGACAAGTGCACTGTTTCTCAGGTGATTAAGTTTTGGAAATGTTCAGAGAAATAAACACATTTTTTTTTAACTCTTGTTATTTACTGGTCCCCCACCTCATAATTTGTATCTTCACGCAGCAACAAGAACTCATTCAGCACTCCGATAAGCTGGGGACCAATCAGATGATGCTGGTACATAAATTTCATTTTCCAGATCATTTGCATCAAAATCGGAGTGCGATAAGTCAGAATCCAATTCAGCAATTATCCAACGCAAAACATTGTCTATGCACTATTTTGTTTTACGTGTTAGTTTTGTTCTCTTGCCAGATCCACCTTTAGCTCCGGCAGCTGGCAGCTGCTCTGTTGCGCATTCCTGACGGCTACCCAAAAAATATTCAGCCCTGAAAGAGTTAAGATTATGAAGGGAATTAGTCCAGTGGATTGAGGCTGTGACTTTAAAATGAGTTCATCAAGAACATGGGGATGCAAAAGTAAATTATGCACAATCATTAGGAGGTTTTGCTTCACACAAATTATCATAGATACAGTGCATCCGGAAAGTATTCACAGCGCATCACTTATTCCACATTTTGTTATGTTACAGCCTTATTCCAAGATAGATTAAATTCATTTTTTCCTCAGAATTCTACACACAACACCCCATAATGACAACGTGAAAAAAGTTTACTTGAGGTTTTTGCAAATTTATTAAAAATAAAAACACTAAGAAAGCACATGTACATACAGTAAGTATTCACAACCTGTGCTCAATACTTTGTTGATGCACCTTTGGCAGCAATTACAGCCTCAAGTCTTTTTGAATATGATGCCACAAGCTTGGCACACCTATCCTTGGCCAGTTTTGCCCATTCCTCTTTGCAGCACCTCTCAAGCTCCATCAGGTTGGATGGGAAGCGTCGTTGCACAGCCATTTTAAGATCTCTCCAGAGATGATCAATCAGATTCAAGTCTGGGCCACTCAAGGACATTCACAGAGTTGTCCTGAAGCCACTCCTTTGACATCTTGGCTGTGTGCTTAGGGTCAGTGTCCTGCTGAAAGATGAACCGTTGCCCCAGTCTGAGGTCAAGAGCGCTCTGGAGCAGGTTTTCATCCAGGATGTCTCTGTACATTGCTGCAGTCATCTTTCCCTTTATCCTGACTAGTCTCCCAGTTCCATTCCCACAGCATGATGCTGCCACCACCATGCTTCACTGTAGGGATTGGTATTGGCCTGGTGATGAGCGGTGCCTGGTTTCCTCCAAACATGACGCCTGGCATTCACACCAAAGAGTTCAATCTTTGTCTCATCAGACCAGAGAATTTTGTTTCTCATGGTCTGAGAGTCCTTCAGGTACCTTTTGGCAAACTCCAGGCGCGCTGCCATGTGCCTTTTACTAAGGAGTGGCTTCCGTCTGGCCACTCTACCATACAGGCCTGATTGGTGTATTGCTGCAGAGATGATTGTCCTTCTGGAAGGTTCTCCTCTCTCCACAGAGGACCTCTGGAGCTCTGAAAAAGTGACCATCGGGTTCTTGGTCACCTCCCTGACTAAGGCTCCTCTCCCCCGATCGCTCAGTTTAGATGGCCGGCCAGCTCTGGGAATTTGGAGCTTCATGGCAAAGGCTGTGAATACTTATGTACATGTGCTTTCTCAGTTTTTTAATTGTAATAAATTTGCAAAAACCAAGTTTTTTCACATTGTCATTATGGGGTGTTGTGTGTAGAATTCTGAGGAAAAAAAATGAATGTAATCCATTTTGGAATAAGGCTGTAACATAAAAAAATGTGGAAAAAGTGATGCGCTGTGAATACTTTCTGGATGCACTGTACATAGAATAAGTGGCCAAGTAGTGTGGTTGACAGTAGGACTTTAGGGACCCTCAAAGGGTCGACTTGTTATTTTGGAAGAATTAAGTGCACAGGACTGGTGACCTTTGTTGGGCTGAATGGCCTGTTCTTGTCCAGATTATTCTAAAAAAAAACGCAATTAGCCAATATCCTCACCAAGCACTACAGGGCTACACAGTTTAACACTGGCACACATCTACACCCAAGGACCCTGAGGAACACTGTTTTTTTTTATTTTTAAACTCCTCACTCTCACCCCACCATCCTATATTGTTTCAGAGAGCATCTGGCCTCCCTGTCCATACCTTACGTAAGGTCGAAGGTCCATCTTCATCATTCCTGTCCCATTAATTTGTGCTTTTGATTCACACAGCTTCTTTTTTTATTTTGTTTGGAGTATTTTGATGCATTAATTCTTGACTGAGGCATTAATGTCTTACTCCTCTTTCTGTTTTTCCTTCACTTTTAGTATTTAATTAAAATATTGGAGGTGGATTCATTCCTCAGTGGAATTCAAAAAATGAATGTCATGTGTTAGTCATAACAGGATAAATAGAAACTGCACTCATGCTTGCTACACCACGTGAAAGCTTTGTTTGACCAGACTGCATTTACCGCCTGTGCCATCGATCGTGGATAGAACTTGAGCAGCACTGGCTTTCGTTATTAAAAATGGCTTGTTTTGTCACCATGGAATATTGTGTTTGACCCTACGTTCCTATCTAATGCATTGGGACTGCTTCCAGCTGGCTCAAATCGTCCTGTCATCTGCTTTCGGTCTCCCTTTCTCTTGCTTGGCTGTCACATAGCAGCAGATGGCCAGATTGCCTACACAACAAAGCCACACATTTCATCAGAACATTTTTCAGTCCTCTGATTTTTCTTTTTTCTATTTTTCATTATTTTTTAATTTTTTCTTACTCTTTTTCATAAACACAAATCTGGAGATGCTGCTGCCTACCAAGGCGTCTTTTGTTTTTTTTTGGTTTTTTTTTTTTAAAGCAAGCTGCTTTGAGCTCCCATTGCTTTTTTAGTCCATGAGAAACTGTTTTCTTCATCTTTTGGCAAAATATTTTTAGATTTTAAGATCTAAACTGGGAATATTCCAAGATTTTTTTTTATCTCTAGTGTGTCTTATTGTAATAAATAAATAAATAAAATACAAATAAGTTAAAACTTAAAAAAGAGTAACAGAAAGGGATGTTCTTGTAACGAACCTTCTGTCTCAATATAATGCCAAAGTGTTTATTAAATCCCCAAAAAACAAGAGGTAGGGAAACAAACCTACAGTCCCTAACTAGGTAGGTCTATCTGTTTGGTGTGGTGGCTCACCCACTTACCCTGCAGCCAGAGTCCTCACCCACACAAAGCGTTCTGCTCACTTCTCTCCCAACTGCACATGTTACTGGTTCCATCGAGGATTAATTTCAAGATTCTGCTACTCACCTTCAAAGCCCTACATAACCTTGCGCTCTCTACCTCACTCCACTCCATACACTCCTTGTCCTTCTCTTAGGTCCTCACAGAGTAATCTCCTTACGGACCCACCCACACAACTCTCCACCCTAGGAGGCAGGTAGGTCCTTCAGTGTTATGGCCCCTCAACTCTGGAACTCTCTTCCACAGTCTCCACTTTCCCCCATCTTTAAATGTCAACTCAAAACTTTCCTCTTTGAAGAGGATCTGTCTGATTTCTTTTATTTTTATTTCCTCCCCCTCTATATGTAAAGCAACCTTGTGTTTATGAAATGCCACTTATTATTATTACTATTTTTATTAATGTTTCAAAGCAGTCACCCACACTCTCCTCGCCTCTTTTTCTGTCTGTATCCAACCTGGCCTCTGTACCTCCAACCAGATGATCCTTTGCCCCCAGATTCTACACTCTGTAAGTCTATGGGCTCAGAATGGCTTTAACACTAGAATCCCTGAAGCCTACAAAAAAAACTTGTAATCCCGGCCCACTTTAAATCCCTTCGCACCTCTCCATCAGCGTCTTTTGTGCTGTAAATGCGTCGATCAGCACAAGCACAACACTCTCCTTGACGGAGCTCAGCTCTCCCAGCTCAAGCCAAGGCTCCTTATCTGTGAGGTGAGGTGCCTGGAGTTGTACAGGGTAAATAATACAGCATATCGTTATTTGAAATAAATGCATTTCTTGTGTGTCTCGCTTCTACAAAGACCTGGGTATGTGTAGGATGACAGGAAATGTGAGAAATTCAAGAAATGCTGAACACATAACTAAAACAGAAACTTTTTCCATGTTATAATGACGTGAAGTATATAATGTGTGAAGACTTTAGTCCAAATATCAAATAAACACGTCCGCTTTTGTTCAAGAATATAACCAAAGAAGAAAAAACCATTCGATTTAGATGCTGCTGTTAATGAGTTAACAGTTGACAGGAAATTGATATGTATTCTTCAATGGTGCAGAGATAAGAACTGCAGCCTTATAACCCAAAGGTTCCTGGTTTGGGTTCTCCTTGTTTTGAGTAGTGTCCTGCTATTACTATTACTATAACTGGGGGCAAAGCCCCCTGCTCGCTTCGCCCGCCCACCCCCTAATTGGGGGAACTCTTCACGCTATCCACTTCGCATCTCTGCCGGTCACGTCGTGAAGGGTGGGGGGGGGAGTGAACACATGTTAAGGAGATGTGAACGAATCAGCCGCTGACTTGCTGCTGCTGCTGCTGCTACCAAGCAGTGTGTTCTGTTGTCGTGCTGCACGTCGATCATTTAAAAGCCTGTACAGCAGCTGTCCTTTTGTCTCACTTCCTTGTCTCACAGAACGTTAAAGTGTCTCCGGGAAATTATTTGTAAGTAGGTTGTGACATGCAAGTAGTCTCGCCGCGGGACTCTCTCTGAAATGATCAAGTCTTGACCCAAGATTTTTTTATTATAATACGTTTAATTTAAGTCTGTAACACCCGGTGTAAATTTTGGCTCCTTGTAAAGGTTAGCGCTTGTTTTTTTATTATTCAGTTTTATTCTCTCAGTGAAGTTCACGTGGTACAACTAACTTGCCTCTCCCTCTCTGAGTTGATGCCATTTATCTCCATTCTTTTCAGAAGAGCAGCGCTGTGGTTGATGCCTGTGGAGAACTGTTTGTTGTACCAGCAATCAAAGATACGACGTCCCGTGACCGCTATCATACTGGATAAAGATAGGACTGTACCAACAGACAGTTTCTTCACAGCGCAGCCTCCGTTCGAGTTGGTCTAACTCTGGCCACGTTTTGGAGCGTACCGTGCCTCCACTTGGGTAGCGATGCCTGTTTGTTTATTGATTTTTAAATTTTGTCCTGTTTCACTACAACATGGGTGGAGCTGCGGGAGACAGCTGGTAATAATAATATTAATAAAAATAATAATACATTTTATTTACTGTATATGATGCCTTTCCCATGCTCAAGGTGCTTAAAGCAAAATGATACAGTTTCTGCATAGAACAATAAACAAACACAAAATAAACTAATTAAATAGAATAAAATAAAGAATAAATCAGAATAAACCTCTGCATCCTGACTCTGACTCACAAATGGATGAGAGGAGGCTCATTTTATACAAGACCCAGGAGTACTTCTGTAGGCCTTAGGAAGCACTTCTGGGTCAGGTGGAAGCTCCCCAAACTAGGTAGAGCTTCTTTTGGCAGCTCCCTCTGCCAACACCCAGGGACGTCAACAGGGTTGCCTTTCAAGACCATAAACCCAACAATACCTTGTGGATGTCCAAAAACAGAGCCAACCAGAGAAGCACTGCCACCTCCTGTGTTGGGAGATAAACTGTCCCAGTCCATCCACTACACCCCAACTGCCCCAACTGGGATAGGAATCATTACCCATCCCAGATGGTCTGCTTTTGCCATTACACTGTCCATCCAAAATGTCCTTCTAGCCTTTCAACCCAGTTGGAAAGCCGATTGTTCTATGTCACCATTAACAATGTGTTTAAGAAGAATCTGAAGACTCTCTTGTTTGGTGAATTTCTATTTGGCTGTTAGGTTTTTGTAACCAAGGTGCGAAGCCTGTTTGTATTTTGTTCTGAGCTCTTCAATTGTGAGGGTCCATTTTGTAGCCTTGTCTGTAATGCTAGGGTGTTGCACCATGTTAGCCATTATAGATGTGGGGAGAAGTTAAGCAAAATAACACCTTTTATTGGTAACTAGAAAAATTACAATATGCCAATATAGCCAATAAAAGGTGTCATTTTGCTTAAAACTAGAATTACAAAAGCATACAAAAAATCTGGCCCACCTTAAATCCCTTTGCACCTCTCCGTCAGTATCTTTTGTCTTGTAAATGTGTTGATCAGCACAACCAGCCTGCTATCACATCCCCTCACCGCCGCAGAAAGGGCAAGAAGTTCTCCCAGCTCAAGCCCTGATTATCTTAGAGTGAAGTGCTGGAGTTTTAGAGAGGATATAATAGATCGTTATTTGGAATACATGCATTTCAGGTGTGTTCCATTTCTACAGCAATCTTTGTAATCACACCATTAGAAAAGAAACGTGTTATGTTTTAGTATTAAATGACAAAATATACTCATGAAGTGTATAATGTGTGAAGGCTGAAGTCAAAATAAACACTTTCATAAAAGGTACAATGATAATAGGACAACTTCAGTGGTGCAGCAGTAAGAACTGCTGACTTGTAATTAAGAGGCTGTGGGATCGATTCTGGGTGTCTCGCAAATTTACCATTTTATTGTAAATATTATAAAATAAAATATATATATAGAAAAAAAAACTTTTTATAAACCACACTTATATTGAGTTAAAAAGTGTACTAAAAAGTAAAAAATAAGTCTCTCATACATCACTCATAAAATAAAAGCATGGGTTTTTTTTGAATGTTGATTGATGATTTTTTACTTTTTAATACACTTTTTAACTTAATATAAGCGTGGTTTTTAAAAAATATTTTTATATATATTTATTTTCAACTTTTTAGCCTTGGGTTTGTTTTACTATAATTTTGTAATCAATATTGGTGAAATCTTGAACTGTTCTTCATATGAAAATTTAATTTCTTAATTAACATGGATTAATTGATCAATTAGTGAAACCGATTATTTATTCATGTAATTTCATCACAAATTGTCATCAGTGTGCAAAATTTCAAGTCATTTGGACAATAGGAAGTAGGTTAAATATCGATTACAAGATTTGTACCAGACAACAAACAGGCAAAGTTAATATAAGCGTGGTAATAATAAAAACATACATTTGATTTGCATCTGTAACAGCCGGTGTAAATTTATAGTACTTGTAAAAGTTAGCGTTTTTTTTTTTTACTTTTATTCTCTCAGTCACGATCACGATACAACCCCCTCACCCTAATAACGACCCCCCCCAACTTTTGGTCCGACGCTGTTAGTTTTTATCTAAAACTGGGAATAACTGTAAATGTGAATGGTATTTTCAGACAAAGGAACTTGAAATTCTCTTATCTGGAGGGATAAAACCTGACACACAAACGCTGGTGAATCTGCCTTCTTCGTATCTCACTATCACTTGAATTTTTTTTTCAGTTGCTAATTCTAGTGATAACCTCTCACCATAACCTTGTCGGGTAACATTTTTTCCTAAACAGTCCCTGACGTTAAGTGGATTACGTTGACCTTTTGTGTAAGTCGTTTTGGATAAAAGCGTCTGTTAATTCAAATAAATGTGAATGCAAGTGTAAACCCTATCAGACTGTCAATTACCAGCATAGATCCAGAAGAGCCACTAGAATATGGGTGGTCCAACATTTGCAAAAGGAACACAATATTGGCTCAGTGTCCTTAAGAAGACCATAAGTGTCAGAGTCTATGACCCTGTAAAACCCCAAAACAGACATGTCATCTCTTTCTTAATTAACACAATTCTCAGACATTAATTTAAAGTAATGCCACACATTGACGATAATTGAATTAAAGATGTGACCCTCAGGGATCAGAGCTGGGACCACTGCTCTTTTTAATTTATATAAATGACCTTAATGAAAATGTAACTAACAAGCTGTTTATGTTTGTTGGTGACATTAAAGTAATCCGAGTAGTGGATACCCTAGAGTCAGTAGAACCATTACAGATGAAATGTAATGTAAATAAATGAAGTGTTAAACCAAGGTGTAAATGTAAGCTTCGACTTAAATAAAAATGTTGCATATGAGGAGCCGAAAGAACATTAGAACAATCTGGAAAAGAAAAGGCCATTCAG
This sequence comes from Polypterus senegalus, assembly GCF_016835505.1. Taxonomy (NCBI): domain Eukaryota; kingdom Metazoa; phylum Chordata; class Cladistia; order Polypteriformes; family Polypteridae; genus Polypterus; species Polypterus senegalus. The sequence continues at coordinate 6,697,277 of NC_053164.1, read as the reverse complement.
CCCAATGAGGCTCTCCAGTTCTATCCTTTAATTCTTCTAAAATAACATCAAATCGAGTTTTGATGGTCCCTGAAGTCCTCCTGTCCACCACGCTACTTGGTCACTTATTCCATATATCTGTGGTTCTCTGGGTAAACAAAAACTTCCTGTTTGTGTGAAAAGTTTCCAACCTTCAAATCAAATCAAAGAAAAATGTATTCATAAAGCAAAATTTAAAAACACCGTAAGTGTAAACCAAAGTGCTGTACAATAAAATCAAAAATATCAAAAGTAAATCAAGAAACAAAGAAAAAAACAAAACTACATACATACTAAAACAAATAAGTTAAAGGAACCAATTAGCAGATAAACAATTAACAGAAAAACAGTGAATATGAAAAATTAATAAATTGAGTTACTCATATACAGTTAAAGGCAATTGAAAACAAGTGTGTTTTAAGTCGTGATTTAAATGTTTGGGTTGATGATGCAGGCCTAATTTCAACTTGCAGAACATTCCATAACTTTGGTGCTAGAACTTCAAAGGCATGATCACCCTAATCTTCATCTTAGACTTTGGCATGACCAACCATTGCTGTTAAGAGGAACATAGGGAGCGGACTGGTGTATACGGGACCAGCATCTCGGTCAGATAGGATGGGACAGCACCATTCAGTAACTTAAAAACCAAAAGTCAAATTTTAAACTGAATCCTAAATTCAACTGGGAGCCAATGAAGCGAAGCCAGAATTGGGGTAATGGACACAACTTTCTGAGAACCAGTAAGAAAACGAGCAGCAGCATTCTGAACCATCTGCACCCGAGAATGATGAGATTTACAGATTCCAGAATAAAGTGAATTACAATACTCGAGGCGTGATATAATAAAAAAATAGCCCACCTTCTTCAAATCGGAGTGTCCCAGGAACAGTTTGACTCTAGCAAGCAGTCTAAGCTGGAAAAGGCAGCCCTTGACAATGGACAAGATCTGTTTATTGAAAAAAAGATTGTAATCAAGGATAACCCCAAGAGTTTTGACGTGGAATTTGGAAAACACAGCCAATGAGCTGAGCTGATCCTTGACAGCCCCATCAGAAGCCATTGGTCCAAATATGATAACCTCAGTCTTACTCTGATTGAGATTCAAAACATTTACAGCCATCAAATGTTTGACCTCATCATAACATTTATGTAGTGAATTTAAGGACTCCTTACTCATAGGTACATAAATCTGAGTGTTGTTAGCGTAAAAATGAAATGAAATACCATAGTTGTAAAATATGGACCCACTGGGTAGCAAATACAAACAAAATAACAATGGACCCAAAATAGACCTTTGTGAAACACCATATTTCAAATGAGCAGTAGAAGAAAATACAGACTTGTTACCAACTGAAAAAGTCCTATTAGTGAAATAAGATGTTAACCAATCTAGCGCACCCCCTCGGATTCCTAGCCACTTATCCAGCTTTGACAAGAATATGTTGTGATCAATGGTATCATAGGCTACAGTTAGCTTGCCCCCGTGTTCTTAATACTAGAATTACCAGAGCCTACGAGAAAACACGTAAATCTGGCCCACCTTAAATCCTTTCTCACCTCTCCATCAGTGTCTTTTGTCCTGTAAATGTGTCAATAAGCAGCATCGGGAGAGTGTGAATGTGACTGAGAGAATAAAACTGAATAAAAAAAACAAAACACTAACCTTTACAAGCACCACTAAATTTTCACCGGCTGTTATAGAGTCATATCAAATGTATGTTTTTTTTTCTATAATATTAACAAAAAGAGCAGCTCACTGCTCAAAACGGTAATTCAAGGAAGGGCTTGGAATCAAACACGCAACCTCTTGATTATTAGGCAGCAGTTCTTACCGCTGCACCAGCCAAACGGTTGTGTCAATTTTGTACCATAACCTGATTTCTTTTTCTTCAGTTATATTCTTGAATAAAAGCGCACTTGTTTTGTTATATGTGTACCTTTTGTAAAAGTGTTTATTTGATATTTGGACTTCAGTCTTCACACATTATACACTTCATGTCAATATTTTGTCATTAGTCCTATAACATGAAAAAAGTTTCTGTTTTACGTATGTGTTCAGTATTTCTTGCATTTCTCGAAATATTGACAAAAAGGTAAAAACGAAAAAAAAGATCGAATATATGGACATAGGTGATATGACAGAAGTATGTAGATATTGTTTGGCTATAAACTTTAAGTCGGAGACTTGTAGATCATCTAATTCATGTTGCCATCAGGGAAAAGTAGTGTTTCTTCCCAATGAGAATTAAAAGATTTGTTACTTGGTGAAAGTGAAATCCACATGCGCGAGCGGCAGAGGCGCAAAGTTGCTGGCTTGTAGCACAGGCAGGGGGGATTGGTGAGTGAAGTGGAGCAGGGGGCAAAGCCACTTAGTATTCTTAATTTTAGTTGATTTTGTGGAACCTATTTATTGATCAATTTTACATTCACTTTTTTTTCATGGATTATTTATTTAAGAAGATTTGTCTGGACTGGGCTTTGTTTTGGATATAAAAAGCACTGCACTATTGTTGTGTGTCCTCATTGCCCAGTCCATCTTTGCTCATGACTAGCGATGTCCCTCATTCAAGGACGAAAGTAACAGCTGTGGATCACAGATTTCCACAGTAGTTAGATAGATATGAAAGGCACTATCTATCTATCTATCTATCTATCTATCTATCTATCTATCTATCTATCTATCTATCTATCTATCTATCTATCTATCTATCTATCAGTTATATAGTGCCTTTTAAATATATCTATCTAACTGATAGATATATATGAAAGGCACTATATAATAGATAGATAGACAGATACTTTATTAATATGTCTTAAATCTTTTATTAAGTTTATTGTTTTGGTAGAAATGTTTAGTCCTGCTGTCAGGAGTCACCGTGTCCTGATGTTGTACATCCATACTGATGTTTCATTTGAATGTTCATCACCAAATCTAATTTCGACTATTAAGTAAATTACAGCATCATTAGGTAAAACAATTTCATGTAATAATTTATGAAACAAAGTAGAAAGGGATGCTTTTCCTTTAATGTTGAACCCATTGCTCTGAAAGCACAGAGGACCCTTCTGCATCTCAGCAGCTCCTCTCAGGTTTGCCCGATCCCATCATGTTCACATGGGCAGCCAGTCAGGTTGATTGACATTCCTTATTTGCTCCATTGTGTTTGCACGTGTCCCATCATTAATTTGTGCAGCCTTGAGGGGGGCACGTCTGCTTGACATCTGTTGCTGCAGGTGTGTGCCTCCCACCTGGAGATGTGCTCTAATCCCTCTCTTTCTTTTTATCCTTTGCAACTATAATGCTAAACAGAGAGCACATGCGCTTCAATTTCTGAAATCAGTGCTCTCTAAATTTGTATTCATTATTTAGGTAAAGATGGAAAAAAATGTGTTACATGTACAAATGATTACCTAATTAGATCAGATTAGTGGAGCTGCATTAGAGACAGCGGAATCATCACGTATATGTCATAGAGGAATCCTGGATGGAGTGCAAATTCATATCTCTTTTGTTCATTTTTGATTCTGCATATGTTCATAATGTGCATCTTTCTTTGTTTTTGGCTTTGTCTTTGCATATGAGCTGCCTTTGTTATGTTCCGTGTGTTTTGTCCGTGGCTACCAAGAGGCGGAGCCACCTGCCAATCATGCCCAGGGACTGACCTCCACCCTAGAAATCCACAGTTCCTGCTGGTTCATTGTGAATGTGCCCTGGAGCTGGTGAGTTGTGTTTTTGCTGTGCTTGTGTCGTTGGTATATTTTGTAATGTTGACCTTCATGTGGTGCACGCCTGTATTTCTGGATGACTATTTAAGGACTTTATTTGTGTTGGATTGCCTTAGTGCAGTGTCTCTTAAACTTATGGGTCTTTTGTGTGATGTCTGAACTTGGGTTGCTCTTAGTCATAAATCACAACAAGTACTTAATGGGAAAGAATCACAAACGGTTTACAGAATGTGGGATGTCGTCACATCATCCTGATTGATACTGCTCACTGGTGGTTGTTGAAGTGGCTTTTAATTTTAAATCACTTTAACCAGTTATGAAAGCACTATATAATAATAATAATTATCATTGTTTTTATTATGGCGGCGCAGTGGTAGCGGGTTCACTTCCCGGGTAATCCCTGCGTGGAGTTTGCATGTTCTCCCCGTGTCTGGATGAGTTTCAACCCGGGTGCTCTGGTTTCCATGCAGGTTAGGTGGATTGGCGATTCTCAATTGTACCTAATGTGTGCTTGGTGTGTGGGTGTGTGTATGTGTCCTGCGGTGGATTGGCGCTCTGCCTGGGATTGGTGGCCCCTTTGCCTTCCGAACTGCCATAATTCTTCGTGGTATAGATTCAACAACGTGCTGGAAAAATTCTTCGGGGATTTTGGTCCATATTGACATGATGACATCACACAATTGCTGCAGATCTGTCGGTTGCACATCCATGATGTTAATCTCCTGTTCCACCACATAACCAAAGGTGCTCTTTTGGATTGGGAACTGGTGACTGTGGAGGCCATTTGACTCCAGTGAATGTTTATGTTCAAGAAACTCGTTAGAGATTATCTGAGCTTTGTGACATCATGTGTTATCCTGTTAGAAGTAGCCATCAGAAAGATAGGTACACTCCTGCCATAAAGGAGGGGTGGGCATGGTCAGCAACAACACTCAGGCAGGCTGTCGCATTTAAATGATGCTCAGTTGGTACTAAGAGACCCAAAGTGTGCCAAGAAAATATCCCTGACACAATTACACCACCACCACCAGCCTGAACTGTTGATACAAGGCTTTCATTAAGTTGACCCTACCATCCAAATGAGACTTATCAGACCAAGCAACATTTTTCCAATCTTCTGATGTCCAATTTTGATGAGGCAGTGTGAACTGTAGCCTCAGTTGCCTGTTCTTTAGCTGACAGGAGTGGTACTCGACGTGGTCACCTGCTGTTGTAGCCCATCTGCTTAATCGTTTGATATGTTGTGCATTCAGAGATGCTCTTTGGCATACCTCGGTTGTAACGAGTGCTTATTTGAGATAATGTTGCTCTTCTATTAGCTCAAACCAGTCTGGCCATTCTCCTCTGACCTCTGGCATCAACAAGGCATTTATGCCCAGACAACTACCACTCACCGGATATGTTCCCTTTTTTCTGACCATTCTCTGTAAACTGTTCTGAAATATTAAGATCAGCCCGTCTGGCACCAACAACCATGCCACACTCAAAGTCACTTCAGTCTCCTTTCTTCCCCATTCTGATGGTCATTTTGAACTTCAGCAGGTCGTCTTGTCAATGACTACAGGCCAAAAGGCATTGAGTTGCTGCTGTGTGATTGGTTGATTAGATATTTGTGTTGTGTACCTAATAAAGTGGCCAGTGCGTGTATGTCTAAAATTGTTGCTAATCTTTCCCTGTTCTACCCCAATATCACTGGAATCAAAGCTGAAACATTAATTATTCAAATCACTTCTAAAAAGATGTGCATTTTTCACAGCCATAGAGTCTCACCTGGGCTTATGGCCAATAATTGTTTGCAGTCCTTGCCAGACATTTGTTGCTTCATTACTCAAACACCGTTCTAGTTTTTCTTTAGAAGTTGCACTTCCCTTCATCAATATTTTATTTTTCTTATTTAGATCTTTTTTATTTTTTTTTTCCCTTCTGCTTGCCTTCCATTTGAAAAGGTTTCATTTTTACTGATACAAAGATCTATTAATTCGGCTGTTATTCAGGGTGCGTTGTTTGATCATAATATCCATTAGTAGGTACTGTTGACTCACAGATGTTCTTTTTAATTATTATAAGGCAGACATTTCTGTGGTGGACAATGGAAAAATAAATATCTTAAGATACTGCATTGCCCCCATTACACCTCCCTTAAGATGAATTTTCCTTCATCTGATTTCGATTTGATAATCACGGTAGCCTCTTCAGTATGATCATTACCTCCAGAAACACAACCCAAAAACGCTGATTTTTTTTCAACAAGAAAAATGTTATTACCTGTAGCAGAAACACGTTAATACCAAAACATCAATATAAATCCAGTAGAAAAAGTCTGTCGAGTGTCCACTGCTGCACTGAGGCACGTTTAGCTCACGTCCTTCATGTTGTGACTTTTTAGTCACCTATGAACAGCCTGTCGTCACAACTGGGACAGTAGAATTGTGTTTCTTTGTCCACTTTTCTTATATATTTTCTGCTGCTTGTGCATGAGAAGGTCGAATGCCAATGCCTGATCCTCATGATCGATGTGCCCCTTGTGCTATTGTAGGCTCCCACAGTGAAAGGCTTAGTGACTTCCATATTTCCCCCCGATACGAACATTGATAGTTCCTGCAGTGTGAACACAGCTTAGGAAGCCAACAAATATCTTGTCCTTCCACATGAATGCAATTATTTAGCCTTGTTGCCATGCAATCAGATTCACCAGGCATATCATGGCAGTTCAGTCACCTGGTACGGTATGCATCACTTTCACTATCTGTGTCAACGTCTGATGACCAATTCCATTGCCATCACTGTCGTTTGATTCAACTAATGGTTCCATTTCACTTTGTTCTAAAACTGGCCTTACAGTTTTTCGTTAACAAATTTCTTGTCCTTCCACATGACCGCAATCATTTTACCTTGTTGCCACGCGACCAGATTCACCAGGTATATCATGGTGATTCAGTCACCTAGTATAGTATGATAGATAGATAGATAGATACTTTATTAATCCCCAAAGGGAAATTCACATACTCCAGCAGCAGCATACTGATAAAAACAATATTAAATAAAGAGTAATAACAATGCAGGCTTAACAGACAATAACTTTGTATAATATTAACGTTTACCCCCCCAGGTGGAATTGAAGAGTCTCATAGTGTGGGGTCTCCTCAGTCTGTCAGTGGACACGAACGGTGACAGCAGTCTGTCTGAAGCTGCTCCTCTGTCTGGAGATGATCCTGTTCAGTAGATGCAGGGGATTCTCCATGATTGACAGGAGTCTGCTCAGTGGCCATCGCTCTGCCACAGATGTCAAACTGTCCAGCTCCGTGCCTACATGCATCACTTCCACTATCTGTGTCAACGTCTAATGACAATTCACATTGCCATCACTGTCATTTGATTCAATGAATGGTTCCAATTCACTTTGTTCTAAACCTGGCTTTACAGTTTTTTCGTTAACACGCCATTGTGTGTTTCAGATGTCAACGACTCTGCCCTGCTCGTGATTAATGATGAGTTACCAGAGAGTGGCAAAACATACAGATTGTAGACACTAGGGGCCGCTGTTGCCCCGTTGAACCCATCCCAGACACACGTGTAAAAACACCAAGAAGATTTTATTAATATTTTCTTCAAAAATAGTACCTAAAGCACCGCACTCTCCACAATTCTCAATAATAAACAATAATAATAACAATAATCCAATCCTCCACTCCCAGAGCTCCGTCACACACCCTCCCAACTCCGGCTCGGTCTGCCGGGGTTTCCCAAAGTCCTTTTATACTTCGTGACCCGGAAGTATTTCTTCTCCGGTTCACTATCACATCTTCCTTTATGAATCGTCCTGGAAGTACTGCGGGCTTCCATCCTCGTGCCCCCAAAGTACTTCCGGGTTGACGTCCTCATGATATCCCCTGGATCTTGGTGAGCTTCCCCTGGCTGCACCCACGGTACCCAACAGGGCTGAGGATACGGACTCTATGTCCCATGCTGTCCTGCGGGAATCCGAGGAGCCATTTCCATCCAGGGGAGCTGCTATCTAGCGTTCCGGATGATGCAGTGTCTTGAAAGGGCTGTTTTTCTTGTTTGAGGGACGTCCCGGCCATCACAAGATATATTCAAGATGTTGACGATTATCTACTCTATGACAGCAGAACGCTGTCCTGAGTGCTTTTCGGCCTTAAAACCATATATGCAAACAATACATCTTAATCCAAGAGATACTCGGGGTTAACCATTTTTACATGGAATTCCAAGTCCAAGAGATTCATCAGGGTTAACATCAAGAAGATCAATGCACCTGTGATCAGATTGTGGTCAGATCCACATTTGGTGGTGGTCAGCAAAGGAAAGTACCGACCATATAAATGACAATGCATTATCTATCTGTATTTCCTTGGGGTTTGTCTTGTTTTTGGAATTATCTTTTATCTATTTATTTTTTTACTTTGACACCACCACAGATACTGCTATGTTGAAACATTGGCCTATTGTTTACCATTATTGTGACTGTTACTTGGGTTTGGGTGTACGTTATAACCACTAGGATGCGCCACTGAGGCCCAAACTGCAGACACAGCAATACCCAACACAATTCTAGGTGTCTTCACTATTCTACAAATCCTTCCCTTTCTCCCTGTTTTGTCTCTAATTTCTCATACACCTCCTCCAATGCCTGTCCCTTGGCTCTTGTCATTGCCTTCTTTGCCTCCATGATTGTCTGCCTATACATTTCTCTGTCTTCCTCCATCTCTGATTGGCACCATGTCCTCCTTCTTAGTCTTTATCACATCCTGCACCTGTCTGTTCCACCACCATGTCACTTTGTTCCCAGGTGAGTCTCTTTCCTGTCGTCCATCCCAACAACACTTCACCTGATTTTAACCCTTAAATTGCCACATACTTGGGGGGGTTAACGCACCCCTGGACGCCAAGTACTTTCTTGCTGCACTTTTTAAGGAAACGTCACAATTCACCAAGAAAAAGTGAAATTTTAATGGAACATATATTTTTTCATCAGAGCATCATGATTACTGCAACAAACTGTCATTTTACACACTGCCAATAAACTATAAAAGTTTAAAAAAAAACTACTGCAACAATCTATTATTCTATGTACAAGGTGCAACTGACGCCATTGATGAAATTCAGTAAATCACTGAGCCAACTGCACTAGAACTGGCTGTACGCAAACACACAGAGCTAAGCACTGACGCTCACAGGCCAGTCTAGTGCAGCAGCTGAATCCCAGGGACAGTGATGCTGATTCACAAGAGGGCGCCAATGGTCATGAGCTGGCTGCTCACGACACGGACTGATCAGCTCCAGCGTGCTGGCAAACTGCACCTGGAACCAAGTATAGCCAGTTGTGGTGGTTTATGGGTTAATATTGCTCTGCTATTCTTCTCCCACCATTTCTTCACACTCTCAAATGACTGCAGTTCATTTAAAACATTCTCCCTAAACCTGTTTCTAAGCTCTTCTTCTTTTATTCTTCTCTTGGTCATTTTTTAAAATGGCGACTGGGTCTACTAGTCAGGTTTACAGTTCAAATTCTGATAAGTGACAGCCACGTATACAGAAGGTGACTTGAACTTTGCGCAAGGTACGTCACCCTTAGATCTCAATCCGGACATGACTCGTATCCTGAGCGTATGAAAGTCTAATCCAGCTAAATTATATCCGTGTCAGGGATGCCAGGGGCTATGACCCGGCCGGGACGCCAGGAGGGACCGGAAGAGGGTCAGAGCCCGGCCTGGATCACGTGGGGTGCGCCTTCCGGGTTGTTTTGGGAGCCACGGGTCAAGGGCTTGGAAGCTCTTCCCTGTAGGGGCCCGTGGCCACCGCCAGGAGGCGCCCCAATGCCTTGGGGATTTGTTTCCCCAGCACTCCTGCCACACCAGGAAGTGCTGGGGAAGACTTAGGACGGTGCCCGGGGAGCAGCCGGGAGGACAACCGACACTTCCGCCACGCTGGGCGTGGCCAGAAGATTGCCGGGAACACCTGGGGCTCATCCGGGTCCCCATAAAGGGGCCGTCTCCCGTCATTCAGGGCTGGAGTCGGGTGGAAGGAGGACGAAGCAGTGGAGAGTGGAGGCGGCCCGAAGAAAGGCATTGTGGCCAGGACATTGGGAGTTAGGGGTTTGTGCACGTGACTGGGTCTTTGTGACCATTGTTTGGGGTCTTGGTGACCGACATAATTGTAAATAGTGTGTAAATAAACGTGTGGTGGTGTCAAAACAACATGTCCGCCTGTCTGTGCCCGGTACCGTTCACACCGGATACAATCCAGAAATTCAATGCATGTTAAGGCGAAGCGTAAAAATGGCCATATATAGAAGATTAAATGTCCAAGCGTGACAGTTCTTTTTATAGTCACTTCATTAAGGTCCAGTTGTGTAAAAGCCAATTGAAATACTTTGAAGATTCTAATTCATTGAATAGGATTACATATTTTTCATCCAAGACTGTTTATTATGAGCAACTCCTTAGTCTTTTTCCTCTGTGTTTTATCCCCATTAATGGTGTAAAGCCCCGGGCGCGTACAGCCAGCCTAACCCAACTCAGACAGGCAGGACACAAGTTCACCACACAACACACATTTTATTCCTCCATGGGGAAGCATTTTCTATTGCTCTCTACTTCTCAGCACAGTACATAAAGAAGCAACAAATACAGCACAGTCCTGTCACCTCGAGTCCTCCATACAGGCTTTGTCCTTCTTCCTCCAAACTAACTCCCCTTTTATAGGACACCCGGAAGGACTCCAGTGGCCGCATGTATAAACGGTGCATATGCACAAAAGTGTTGCGTAAGCCTGTTTCCACGCTCAAATCACAATGTATAAAACCTAAAACCTAAGTTATAATATTGCACAACCTGAGCCACTTTATAAAGCGTGTATTTATATATGATGATGATATCATTTTTAAAATGAAATACAGCAAAATATGTTTATTACATTATACAGATAAAATGTTAAAATCATTTAAATAATCTAAATTGTTAATAATTAAACATGTGAGGACACAGTAGCGCAGGATCTGGCGCCCCATTCAGTGATTGTTCCTGCTTCTTGCTGTATTCTTGCTTGTGCTGGAGTGACACTGGAAGGAGAGATGGATAGAAAAATTAAACATGTACTACAAAGATATTTCAATGTTCCTTAAAAGTTTTGAAGAATTACCGTTCTAAGCTTACAGATGGCTTAACGTTTATTACAAATCTGATTGTGTGGTGATTGGGTATTTGGAGAATGAAAAGGAAGGACAAGAATTGGAGGTTAGTACATTTGAGAGAGACAGTACTGCTGCAATAAATTATTTCATTGAAGGTCGCACACAGCGCTGCAAGCATCTTGCGTGAGGCAGGAACAATCTCTGGACAAGGAGCCAGCTCGTCACTATCACTGTGCCACTGTGTTCCTATGTTTAATAACATGCTTTAATTCTTATCATCATGAAAATGATATCAAGTATACATCTCAGTATTTTAATTATTCAGAGAGCTGTAATATCACTAATGTAATGGATTCTGTGTCCTGTTGGAGGAAGAGACAGCCTATTTAAGAAGCACAAAGTGATTCACACACACAGAGCACATAGAAGATCACATATAATACAAAGCATTTAATGTGCTACTTTAGTTACGATGGGATTTGAGAAATTAGTAATTTAAACAGTTTTAAGATGAAGTTTATGATGTTCTACTTTAATGACAAAATGAACAACGTTCACTGAGATTAAAGTTGACATTTTGAGCTTTTTTCTCACTGTGTCTCTATTTTTTTTCTCTTCTCTGTACCCGAATAAGCTTCCATATGACACTCAGACGGTGGGCTATGAGTCGCCATCTCACTGCGACTTCTTTTTTATTTCGTACTCGGTGTGACTTTGTGAACTTGAGCTTTCGAGTTTCTCCAACACGCTATGTTACTCGATCAACTTCCTTTTGTTGTTTATACCACTGTTTACACCAACAAATAGTACGTTTTTCTTTCCTCCACTTGGTATCCGCTGAAATTCTTCTGTTTTCCCCTGTGCTTTTGCCATTGGCTTTTCACAGAACGCTGAGATCAAGGGCTATTTATATTGATTTGTATAATCAAGAGTTGGGGAATGGCAGCAGGCACGTGCACGTGTGTTATTTTTCATGCTGACTGGGATTTATGGAGCGGAAGAACGTGGAAGTTGGCAAATGCACAGATTTATGCATCTTGATTTTTTTTGTGCGTACGCACATTTCTGCTTTTGTTTTTATGCCATGTTTTAGTGTGAGTTCTACGCACGGCATTATGAACAAGGCCCCAGGTGTCGGCGATCTTCTTCCAGCAGCATTTCCTTATGTGGCGGAAGTGCTGCCAAACAGGGCCCAGTAAATGTCCAGGCTCCCCCTAGCGGTTGCCATGGGCCCCAGCAGGGTTGAGCTTCCATGCTCCAAACCTGTGGCCCCACTGTAAGCCAAGGGGGCTGCTCTCTATCAGTCCGGAGGAGAAAATGTCCTGAAAAAGCTCTCTCCCCCAGTCCTTCCATTATCAGGGTCAGAAAGCTTTAATTCTTTGGGCTTGTATAAGAGGTTAGACAGCCCTCTTGAGCTTCATCTCACCATCCAGGATGTCAAACACCTCTTTGTAGTGTCGTACTTGATTTAACATGTTGAATGTTAACGTCTCAGGACTGCAGTACCACATACCACCACAGCAGGAGGCACATCGCTTACTTCTCAGTTTAATTAACTGCCATTAATATTGACAATCTAAGTGTGAAAACTACAAAGCTGACCAGCAATTTTTTTTTTTTTTGTTTTCACACTAAATGAATCAGCTCCCATCTTGTTTATGGAAGAACAACGAAAACACATTTCTTGTGAGCTTATGGGGCAACATTATGGATGCAGGGTTTTCATATTTATATATGTGTGGAAGGAAACAACCCTAGAATGCATTTTCACGGGACTTTGATTGATAATATTTGCACTTGAGTGCCATTTGCAGCACTTTAGCACAATCCAGTCGATGGGTTTTAGGTTGTCAGACACCTTAACAATGGAAGAGTCAGAGTTTAAAAACTCTTCTTGTAATTTGGGATGATATCACCGTAAAGTTCCATGCTAAAGAAACCGTGTAAGTACATCTGTCATGGAGAACAATAGGACAAGACTCTTGGGATCCCCTGGAGATCTGCATTTATTCGCGGTAATGCTGCTGAAAGGAATAAAAACATCAGTAAGCATTCAAAACGTCAGACTCGTTCTGTGGATCTTAACAAGGGTGGTGTTGCCTGAAAGCAAACTTGGGTCATAATGAACAATTTGCTTCAAATCATCCCATAGATTTTAAATGATAATCAAGTCATTGGACTGTGATGGCCAGTCCAGAACATTGTACTTCTCCCTCTGCATGAATGCCTTTGTAGATTTCCAACTGTGTTTTGGGTCATCGTCTTGTTGGAATATCCAACCCCTGTGTAACTTCAACTTTGTGACTGATGCTTGAACATTATCCAGATGAATTTGTTGATATTGGGTTGAATTCATCCGATCCTCGACTTTAACAAGGGCCACAGTCCCTGAACGAGCCACACAGCCCACCGCATGATGGAACCTCCACCAAATGTGACAGTAGGTAGCAGGTGTTTTTCTTGGAATGCAATGTTCTTCTTCCGCCATGCAAAGCGCTTTTTGTTCTGACCAAATATCTCCATTTTTGTCTCATCAGCCCAAAGCACTTTGTTCCAAAATGAATCTGGCTTGTCTAAATGAGCATTTGAATACAACAAGTGACTGTTTGTGGCATGAGTGCAGAAAAGGCTTCTTTCTCATCACCCTACCATACAGATGTTCTTTGTGCAAATTGCACTGAATTGTAGAACGATGTACAGATACACCATCTGCAGCGAGATGTTCTTGCAGGTCTTTGGAGGTGATCTGTGGGTTGTCTGTCACCATTCTCACAATCCTGCGCATATGCAGCTCCTGTATTTTTCTTGGCCTGCCAGACCTGAGTTGGTTTAACAGCAACTGTGCCTGTGGCCTTCTATTTCCTGATTCCATTCCTTACAGTTGAAACTGACAGTTTAAACCTCTGAGATGGCTTTTTGTAGCCTTCCCCTAAACCAGGAGACTCAACAATCTTTGTTTTCAGATCTTTGGAGAGTTGCTTTGAGGATCCCATGCTGTCTGTCACTCTTCAGAGGAGAGTCAAAGGGAAGGAAGCACAACTTGCAATTGACCACCTTAAATACCTTTTACCACTCATGATTGGACACTCCTGTCTATGAAGTTCAAGGCTTAATGAGCTCATCCAACCAATTTGGTATTACAAGTAATCAGCATTGAGCAGTGACAGGCATTCAAATCAGCACAATGGCAAGGGGCCCACATTTGTGCTAGTTTTTCACATTTGATTTCATTTCATACAACTAAATACTGCGTCACTAAAAATCTTTGTTTGGAAAACACCCCGCAGTACTCTAATGTTCCTAGGAAATGAAAGACATACCACTGGTATCTTTTTTGTTGAAAGGAGAGTCAATTATTTAATTAAAACATTTTCATATGACTGTAGCTCCTCCGGGCGGCACGGTGGCGCAGTGGGTAGTGCTGCTGCCTCGCAGTAAGGAGACCCTGGTTCGCTTCCCGGGTCCTCCCTGTGTGGAGTTTGCATATTCTCCCCGTGTCTGCATTGGATTTTCTCCCACAGTTCAAAGATGCGCAGGTTAGGTGTATTGGCGATTCTAAATTGTGCTTGATGTGTGTGTGTGTGTGTGCGACCTGCGGTGGGCTGGGATTGGCTCCAGCAGACCCCCGTGACCGTGTAGTTAGGATATGGTGGGTTGGATAATGGATGGATGGATGTAGCCCCTCCAGTTGATCACAAATGTCACACCATCACCCGTTGTCATTCATATCTCCGGTTTGGAGTCTTTAACACATTCACATTTAAGTGACAGCGTCAATGGATGCCAAAAGGACAAACTGTTTAGGAATTACTCAACTACAGATTTATCAACTATGGCTAAAGGAGAGCCTTCTTTATTAGCCCTGTATAGGAAAGGCTACCAAATTTAAAGGTTTTTTAAATTTTTTTTCTCCAGGCTGAAAAAACACGTCAGGTCATACTGAACATCAAGACAACAATGATCACATTTTTCTGCATTAATAAAGAGTTTCTCCATGAACAGACTGTTAATTAGTGACATTACAATGTACTGCTAAAACATCAGGAAAACAAATCGTCCCAGTTGGGGTCGCTTGCAATGGTGTATTTGGTGCCGTGACAGCTTGTAGCGCTGCAACAGTTTGAAACTGCAACTTCCAGCAGTCCCTGCAGTGGCTCTGATTGGGCTGAGGATGCACGGGCTGTTGGGGTCAATGGAGGTCAGCATGGCTTTTAATAAGGGGGCCGGTGACCAAAAGGAAAAAAAAGTATTTTGTATCCGGTGCCACTAAGATTCACGCCATTGTGAGGACGTTGATTTATTTATTTTGATGGTGGAGATTCCAAGGATGCACCCAGCCTTGGCCCGACCCGCACGCACTCACAAACAGAGACAAGAACAAAGCAAACAGGTAATCAAAGAGCAAATAAAGAATGTAATAAATGAAAACAACAATACCAACCTTACGGTGATTACACATTAAATGCAACAAAACACACACCATGAAGTCCATGAAAAATGGCAACGGGTGAAATGTAATGATGAAGATAGATAGTCCAGAGATCTGCACGTTGAATGGGAATGTAAAGTCTAACAAAAGGTGCTATATTGGCACCTGACCTGACACAGACAGACATGGGAGGCACACTTATAAAACAGATAAATGTTTTATTTCAATTTCTTCGCTTGTGGGCAATGCCTTCCCCGCCCCCTCAGGCACAACACAGTCCCACAAACAAAAACACAACACCAAACTCTTCCTCTTCTTCTTCCTCTCCATCAAGCTTTGTCTCCCTCCTCCTGACTCTGGCTCCCTGAGTGGTGGCTGCTGGCTCCTTTTATAACACACCAGGAAGTGCTCCAGGTGCTTGATTGCCCATTTCCGGGTGTGGTGAAAACACTGCCCATAAGGGCCCAGCAGCTCCAGCTGCAGCACCCCCTGGCAGCGCCTGCAGAACCCAACAGGGCTGCACCAAACTCCAACTCCCATGAAGCCCCGCAGGAGTCCGAGACACCCAGGGGGGTTGCCATCTAGCATCCCGAGGGAGGAATTGGGTAGTCCATGCTTGCTCCCCTGGAACATAAAGTGAAGGGGTGTCCTGACCAGGCAAGGGCCCCAGCCGTCCATCACAAAAGATAGTCCTACCGCTAGTTCCTGAAATGGTGAAGACGAGTGGACGAGTTCAGGAGGGCTCCTTTCTTCACAGGATGGCCATAAATCCACATACAGTACTCACGTACATAGACAGATGGCAGACAATCCAGACCCCAAGCACGAAACGATCCGCGACAAAATGGATAAGCACAGGTAACACAAGAGAAGGCAGACAGACAGGAACTTGAAACACAAATTACAAAATACTTTTTTTTCCCTTTTTAGTCCCTCTCTCTTTTTGTTTTCGTATTATTTTCCCCTTTTCCTGTGTAGTTTTCTCCCTTCATTTAACCCTAATAGTGACGACACCCAGGATGATGAAAGCAGCAACGACTTCGGTGTCAGACCCGCTAATTAGTAAGTCACCCATTAAATAACCAGAACAGGAGCAGAATGACAATTAGATTGAAAATACTGTTAATGACTTCAACAACGACATATTCCCATTTAACTGCTTATTACATTTTAATACAAATCTACCAGATTGATTTTGTAATTTCTACATTGACTCCAAATCACAGAAACTGGGAAATAACGACTCACTTAATTAGGCTAAGAATCCGATTAAAAAATGGAATTTGTTTGGAACAGAAAACCTGCAGCCACAGTGGGGGTCCCCAGGACCAAGTTTGGGAGCTGCTGCTCTAAGCGATACTCCTGGAAGGTTAAAAAAGACAAATTTGAAATGTACGCTTGTGAGGTATCGTTCAGGTCACTGACTACAAATATGATGTTATTTGTGATTCTCTGCTAGGGGACTAGTCCTCTATCGACCTCCATCAGAGGGCAAAAAATTACAAATTTGAAACACTTGAAACATTTAAATTGTGCCACACGTTTTAATATTTTAGATATCTGTCATGACTACACTTGTTTCTTATGTACTTCTACCTCACGAAGAAAATCATTTCTTATGAACACCCTGAATTAGAACGTCAGTCAGTCAGTCAGTCATTGTCCACCCTGCTATATCTTAGCACAGGGTCACGGGGGTCTACTGGAGCCAATCCCAGCCAACACAGGGCACGAGACAGGAACATAACCTCGGGCAGGGTGCCAGCCCAACGCAGGAATTAGAGCATCTTCATGCTAATTTAGACTTTCACTCTTATTGTGGTGCCCCAAAGATCTAGGCAACGGTGTTTGCCAAAATAATAGAAAAAATAATTGGAAATTAAGAATGAGGCTTTGTATTCAGTTCTGTTTAATTTGACACTTTACATTAACTAACAGATAAAAAGGAAAAACATACCTTTCATAAAGTTAAGACGATAATGACTGCATTTTCCTTTGGTTTTGATTGAAGGTCTAAATAATTCCTTCTTGGGTGGCACAGTGGCACAGAGGTAGTGCTGCTGCCTCGCAGTTAGGAGACCCGGGTCTGCCTTGCATGGAGTTTGCATGTTCTCACCCGTGTCTGTGTGGGTTTCCTCCCACAGTCCAAAGACATGCATGTTAGGTGCATTGGAGATCCTAAATTGTCCCTACTGTGTGGGTGTGTATGTGTGGGTGTGTGCCCTGCGGTGGGCTGGCACCCTGCCCAGGATTTGTTCCTGCCTTGCACCCTGTGTTGACTGGGATTGGCTCCAGCTGACCCCCATGACCCTGTGTTAGGATATAGCGAGTTGGACGATGACTGACTGACTAATTCCTTCTTTTCATTTGCAGTGTTGACATTTTTCATTGTTATTTCAATTTTATTTTTTTTCCAGTACAAATCATTCACTCAAAAACACGCATCAGCAATAATTTTGAAAGTTCAGCTTCAGATTGAAGTCCGGCTTTTGGCACTGTGTGTGGGCAGCGCATCGCACAGTGGGGTGCACACATTGTCTGTTGAAGTAATTGCCCTTGGTGAATAATAATAATAATAATAATAATAATAATAATAATAAACAGTGCTGACTTCCTTGGTCAAAAGGTTATTTACATCGTCTGGGCTGAAAATCCATTTCTTTGCAAGATTTCCTTTCTGGGCGATTTAATACACAATCACAGAATTAGAATCATCCAAACCCTTGCAAATCAGAACAGCCATAGCAGTGTTCACCGTGTGTTATGAAACAAAAACTATACAGACACAGGAGGAGACTTAGTGAAATAACTTTGGGGAAAGTTTAAACAATTTACTTTTAAATTTAGCATGTTGATGGAATATTCAAGTATTGTCCAGATGTTGCTCCTGGAATTCTCTTCTTTATCTGCTCAGACCTGAAAGGCAGGGTTACTAAAAGAGGACACAAAATGAAAAGAACTTTCCCTTTGGAAAGTTTCTCATGTCACAGGGTAGTGTCGTCCCCCTTCAAGGTTCTCTCTCTATAAATGTGTGGAGGCGTCCCTGTGTCTGTTTTTTTCTCTATAAATGAGCGGAGGACGGAAGGGAGAGTTTATAACTACGTCCATAATGTATGCGTTTGAAAAACACTCATCTACGCCATCGCCATTGCAGGTTCATCTCATATTTATTAAGAACAATATGGTAGGTAATACATACAAACATGGAAACCTGGTTAGAAAAAACGGGCTGCAGTGTGAAAAAAACAGGACTGACTGACACTTTTGTAAAATCCACCAGATTGGCACCTAGAAAGAGGAAATTTGTAGGGAAACGAAAACGTATGGTAACTCGACTGAAAAGGTGTGATGGAGCAGTGACATCATTAGCTTGGTAATAAAATATGGATAGATAGATAGATAGATAGATAGATAGAAAGGCACTATATTAAAGATAGATAGATAGAGAATTAGAATTAGAATTAGAACAATCTAGACGAGAACAGGCCATTCAGCCCAACAAAGCTCGCCAGTCCTATCCACTTGCTTCCTCCAAGAAAACATCAAGTCGAGTTTTGAAAGTCCCTAACGTCTTACTGTCTACCACACTACTTGGTCTCTTATTCCAAGTGTCTATCGTTCTTTGTGTAAAGAAAAACTTCCTAATGTTTGTGTGAAATTTACCCTTAACAAGTTTCCAACTGTGTCCCCGTGTTCTTGATGAGCTCATTTTAAAATACAAGTCTCGATCCACTGTACTAATTCCCTTCATAATTTTAAACACTTCAATCATGTCACCTCTTAATCTTCTTTTGCTTAAACTGTAAAGGCTCAGCTCTTTTAATCTTTCCTCATAATTCAACCCCTGTAGCCCTGAATCAGCCTCGTCGCTCTTCTCTGGACCTTTTCTTGTGCTGTTATGTCCTTTTTGTAGCCTGGAGACCAAAACTGCACACAGTACTCAAGATGAGGCCTCACCAGTGCATTATAAAGGTTGAGCATAACCTCCTTGGACTTGTACTCCACAGATCGTGCAGATAGATAGATAGATAGATAGATAGATAGATAGATAGATGTGAAAGGAACTATATAATAGATAGATAATGTAGAAGATAGGCCCCAGGCACAGACAGACAGACACCGTATGTCCAAAAACACTCACGTTTTATTTAACAACAGTCCTGTACACAACACAGTGCTCCAACACAGTATTTAGTCCTTCTCTTCCCTTTCTCCACCTCTACTCCTTTGTCCCTAAGCTTCCCGACTCTGGCTCAGGAATGGAGTAAGACCACCTCCTTTATAATGCACCCGGAGGTGCTCCAGGTGTCCCTTGATTAACATCTGGCAGCACTTCTAGTGTCGCAGAAGTGCTGCATGCCCAGACTCTGGAGCTGTCCAGGTTCCCCCTGACTGTGGCCACGGACCCCCACCAAGTTGAGCTTCTGAGCTCCAATTCCGTGTCCCCAATGTAAACCAAGGGGGCTGCCCTCTCGTGTTCCGGGGGAGGTACTCCTGGCAGTATGCCCATTCCCCTGGTCTTCTCTTGAAAAGGGCATCCTGTCTGGGCAGGGTCCCTGGCCGTCCATCACAATAGATAGATAGATGAATGTTGAAGGCATTATTTGATAACTAGATTGATGTGAAATGTGCTGTATAATAAAATCAGATAGATTGATGTAATAGACACTATATGATAGATAGATGTAAAAGGCCCTATATGGTTGAGTGTATATATGTTGAAAATCTGAACAATTGTAGGTGTAATTTAACCATTTGTAATTTGACTGAGAGATACAATTCTGTTGTGCACAAGTAACTGCATGTTGCGGTGAAATTCACATGTTGTTTTGACAACTGAAAGTGTGATTACAGAATCAGTCCAAAGAAACCGAGCAAAACTACATTCGACTAATTATGTATTATCAGTTAATTTTATTCTATTTAGTAGCTTTGTGTTTTTGGCTGTTCTCTTAAATACCTTGAATTTTGTGGGTGGATCCAAAGAAACAGGGCCACCTGTCCATCATTGTTAAGGGACCGCCCCCAGCCCTATAAAAAGGAAGCTGGGAACTGAAGTCCAGCAGTTTGCTTTCTTTGTGCTCTGATTGTGAGTTTTGTTTCCTTCTTTGTATTTCTGGATGGCTTTGAGCTGTCACTTCTGAATTAAAGAGTTTGTATAAGAATTGTGATTTGGATTTGGTGTTTATCGGATTGCCCTTTTGATATTTTTTGCATCCATTTTGAGCCTTTGTATTCATTTTCTTAAGTAAATAAAAAAGATTCCTTGTAGGACTAGCTTGGTGCTCAAGCCAAAGGTTTCTTTATAGTTTGTCAACAATTTAAATTATTGACATTTCTTAGTGTATTTTTGAACTTTGAAGTTAAAAGTGCACCTTGGCCTGGTGTAGGCCAAAGCCAGCCAGCTTAGTGAAAGCTAGGCTGCTTTCTTATGTACCTCCTCTGGACAGGCTGGTGGGATTCAGGAAGCCCCCTCACAAAAGGTTGCACTTTTCATTTGAAGAACTGCCTCTCTCCCTCATTCATTGGTCAAGAGCCCTGTTTTCAATTTAAAATTGCGATCCTGCAAGAGGGGTCTTCCTGTCTGTGCACTTCTTTCATTTTTCTGAGTTATTTATCTAACAGTGTTTTAGCAAAAAATACATGTAGTGAGCATATGACTGGATGACTTGGCATGTGGATTGTGTGACGAGTTGCATAAGATTTTTCGTGGTTGTTTTTAAGATTAAGTTTGTCTTTGCCCAGCATCGGTCACCATTGGCTCCCATTCTGCCTGAAATTTTGTTATATTTGTTACCCAATAAAACTTGAGATTAAAATTTTTCCTCATTTATTACTACAAACTATAGGGAATGAGTAAAATGTTGGTGCAATGCAGTGATTAAGACTTCAAACTTCAACCCACCCTGAGGTTGTGGGTTCAAATCCCGCTATTAACACTGTGTGACCAGAAGCAAATCACAGGACCTGCTTGTGATGCAATTGGTAAAAAACAAAAGGAAATGCATGAGTAAACGTTAGGGTGGAAATTGAGAAAAGTGAACTGAGCAAGGGAGAAAGAAGTACATTTACCCTTTACATTTTTCTTGTACTCTGCAAATTCGGTCATTTGTTGTTTGCTTTATTACAATTATATTTGCTTTGAAAGTTTGCACGCAAAACTACAGTTTGTTCAGCCAAAATAATCAAATAATATAAGAATCTTAAAAGGTGTTCATATTAGGCATCGGTGTTTGTGCTGGTTTTTAATAGGATGTTCATATAAGGCTGCGGTGGGCTGGCGCCCTGCCCGGGGTTTGTTTCCTGCCTTGTACCCTGTGTTGGCTGTGATTGGCTCCAGTAGACCCCCGTGACCCTGTAGTTAGGATTTAGCGGGTTGGATAATGGATGGATGGATTGATGTTCATATAAGGTTTTAGTAACATTACACAAACATTACAAGAAGTACACAGTTCTGTCTGATAGTGACACAAAGCAAAAATTCAAAGCAACTCTAACCATCCCATGATTACTAAACCTAACACTGAAACTAATCTACTCTTTATATATAAAATCCTAAGCCTAAAAGTGCAACAGTGATGTTTTTAATGTCACGTTTTTTGTCACACTTTAATTCGGGCTTATTTTAAAACAATGTTTCATATTATTCTTTTCAGAATTTATCGGACTTTAATGTGATGTTGTTAGATTTTCAAATTCTTATTCCGTTTTTAAATTATAGACTAAAAATATCAAGAACTCACTTCCCGAGAGATGAGAATTTGTGCATAAAGATTTAATCACGCCCGGGGCCGGAAATAAAAGCCAAAGAGTAGGACGGCTGCTGTACAGGCTTTTAAATGTTCGAAGGGCTGCACGAGATGCAGCAATCCAGCAGCTAATCGAGCAAAGAGGAGGTAAAAATTAAACCTGTATTTGTTTGTGATTGTATCACTGTTTAAGAGGGGGTTTCAGAGGAGCGGTCATGTCTCCTTGGGGTGCGTTTAGCACCCCTCTTCACAACGTGAACAGCAGACACGCAAAGTGTCTAAAGAGCGAAGCAAGCGGGGGGAACCTCCGGGACATACATATATATATATATATATACTGCTCAAAAGAATTACAGGAACACTTTTTAATCAGAGTATAGCATAAAGTCAATGAAACTTATGGGATATTAATCTGGTCAGTTAAGTAGCAGAGAGGGTTGTTAATCAGTTTCAGCTGCTGTGGTGTTAATGAAATTAACAACAGATGCACTAGAGGGGCAACAATGAGATGACCCCCAAAACAGGAATGGTTTAGCAGGTGGAGGCCACTGACATTTTTCCCTCCTCATCTTTTCTGACTGTTTCTTCACTAGTTTTGCATTTGGCTACAGTCAGTGTCACTACTGGTAGCATGAGGCGATACCTGGACCCTACAGAGGTTGCACAGGTAGTCCAACTTCTCCAGGATGGCACATCAATACGTGTCATTGCCAGAAGGTTTGCTGTGTCTCCTGCACAGTCTCAAGGGCATGGAGGAGATTCTAGGAGACAAGCAGTTACTCTAGGAGAGCTGGAGAGGGCCATAGAAGGTCCATAACCCATCAGCAGGACCAGTATCTGCTCCTTTGGGCAAGGAGGAACAGGATGAGCACTGCCAGAGCCCTACAAAATGACCTCCAGCAGGCCACTGGTGTGAATGTCTCTGACCAAACAACCAGAAAGACTTCATGAGGGTGACCCAAGGGCCCCATGTCCTCTAATGGGCCCTGAGCTCACTGCCCAGCAGCATGCAGCTCGATTGGCATTCGCCATAGAATACCAGAATTGGCAGATGCACCACTGGTGCCCTGTGCTTTTTACAGATGAGAGCAGGTTCACCCTGAGCACGTGACAGAAGTGAAAGGGTCTGGAGAAGCCATGGAGAACATTATGCTGCCTGTAACATCATTCAGCATGAGCAGTTTGGTGGTGGGTTAATGATTGTCTGGGGAGGCATATCCATGGAGGGTCACACAGACCGCTACAGGCTTGACAAAGGCACCTTGGCTGCCATTAGGTATCAGGATGAAATCCTTGGACCCATTGTCAGACCCTATGCTGGTACAGTGGCTCCTGGTGCACGACAATTCCTGGCCTCATGTGGTGAGAGTATGCAGGCAGTTCCTGGAGGATGAAGGAATTGATACCATTGACTGGCCACCACACTTTCCTGACCTAAATCCAATAGAACACCTCTGGGACATTATGTTTTGGTCCATCCAATGCCACCAGGTTGCACCTCAGACTGTCCAGGAGCTCAGTGATGCCCTGGTCCAGATCTGGGAGGAGATCCCCCACAACACCATCTGTCATCTCATTAGAAGCATGCACCGATGTTGTCAGGCATGTATACAAGAACACAGGGGCCATACAAAGTGCTGCGTACAATTTGGAGTTGCTGCAATTAAATTTTGGCAAAATGGACTAGCCTGCCACATAATTTTTTCACTCTGATTTTTGGGGCGTCTTTGAATTCAGGGCTCTGTAGGTTGATCATTTTCATTTCCATCAAACGATGTGGCATCCTTTCGTTCCTAACACATTACCCAGTCTATATCAGTATAGATATCCAGGAGGATTTCTTTTTCCCATTGAGATCTGATGTGTTTTCAAAGTGTTCCTTTAATTTTTTGAGCAGTTTATATACTCGGCCTCTTTGCCAACCCCCAGGCTGCGCTATGCACAAGCCACTTTGCGGTTCTGCTACTCGCGTATGGGGATGCGAATGTACAATTTAAACAGTGTGGCAGGAGGCTGGTGGGCATACCCAGCCGGCACACCTGAAAGGAGATCTATACGTCCCCCGGGCCACGAGGTGGCAACTGCCGTTGATAGTAAGTGGAGCACGGGGAAGTAGCAGTGAGGCGCAAACCCATGGGGGCCCGTGGGTACCACTGGGGGGCTCCCCAAGCCTCATAAAGCCCGGGAGATCGACACTTCCGCCACACCTGGAAAGGTGGAGGAAGGACCTTCCAGCAATCCCCGGAGTGCTTCCGGGTGCTCATGCGGCACTTCTGCAACACTAGGATGTGCCACCGGAAGAACATCAGCAGGAACCTGGAGCACATCCAGGTGACTATAAAGGGGGCCACCTTCCTACAGTCAAGGAGCAAGAGTCGGGAGCTGGAGGAGGACGAAGCTCCAGAGACGGAGGGAAGAAATGCGTCCCGCAGACATTGAAAGACCCAAGTAAGGGTGATTGGTGTAGGGCACTGTGTGTGTGCAAAATTGTAAATAAACGGGTGTTTTATAGAAATAGATGTCAGTCTGATGGTGTTCGGGCTAGCTCTCACAACAGATTGTTATTTTCATGGGAATTGTTACATATGCTTAATAGAACAAACTATTTTACATTACAGCGAGTAATTAACCACAGTAAAACATAGCAAAACGCAATCATTTGAAAGTAAATTATGTTTCATGTTGCATTAGAGTTATTCATTGCGTTTTCTGTTTGGCTCTGAAATTGCTATTCTAACGGGAAACTGTTAATGTTTTAACTCTTTCAGGGCTGATGTCAACTTTTGTCGAAATTCAGGGGTAGAGCAGGGTAATCAGCTGTAAACTGCGACAAAACTTGCCCTTACATTTAAGTTTGACTCTCTTTGCTAGAAGGAAAGTTAAGTAGCTTTGTTGATCTGAACTCGATTCCCTGCATGAGTAGCAAAGAGCAAACAGCCTCTAAAATGGCATCGACATCCGGCGCGAGACTAAATACACCATGGATGTTTTACATATTATTGCTTAATCGGACTCTGACTTGTCGGACTTGGAATTTGATGCAAGTGATCAGGAGACGGACATCGAATACGAAAGTGAGGTACCAGCATCAGCTGATCAGTCCCCAGATGATCGTGGTGTTGAACACGTTTGTTTAGCTGATATGCCTATGGCCGCTACTTGCCTGGGAGGACCACCACTTATGACGACAAGAGGTACAAACCATCAAACCAATTGCGTCACGGTGCGAATGCCACCGCCGCCCACCTGTGCAAAGGCAGCCAGCCCACTGTGCATTCCTGCTGCCCATTGAGGTGCCCCCATGCAGTCACATTACAGCAAGTCATTAACCACAGTAAAACATAATTATCTGAAAGTAAATTATGTTTCATGCTGCATTAGAGTTGTCTGTTTGGCTTTGAAATTGCTATTCTAACGGGAAACTGTTAACGTTTTAACTCTTTCAGGCCTTTTTAACCGCCACCCACCTGTGCGAAGGCAGCCAGCCCATCGTGCATTCCTGCTGCTCATTGAGGTGCCCCCATGCAGGCGCTGCCTGCAGAGATGCTGAACTTGCACCAACAGCAGCCATAGCAAGTAGCAACAGACGTTTTATGTTGATATACAGTTAGGTCCATAAATATTTGGACAGAGACAACTTTTTTCTCATTTTATTCTGTACATCACCACAATGAATTTTAAATGAAACAACTCAGATGAAGTTGAAGTGCAGACTTTCAGCTTTAATTCAGTGGGTTGAACAAAACGATTGCATAAAAATGTGAGGCAACTAAAACATTTTTTGAACACAATCCCTTCATTTCAGGGGCTCAAAAGTAATTGGACAATTGACTCAAAGGCTGTTTCATGGGCAGGTGTGTTCAATTCCGTCATTATGTCATTATTAATTAAGCAGATAAAAGGCCTGGAGTTGATTTGAGGTGCTTGTATGTGGAAGATTTTGCTGTGAACAGACAACATGCGGTCAAAGGAGCTCTCCATGCAGGTGACAGAAGCCATCCTTAAGCTGCAAAAACAGAAAAAACCCATCCGAGAAATTACTACAATATTACGAGTGGCAAAATCTACAGTTTGGTACATCCTGAGAAAGAAAGCAAGCACTGGTGAACTCAGCAATGCAAAAAGAGCTGGATGTCCACAGAAGACAACAGTGGTGGATGATCACAGAATCATTTCCATGGTGAAGAGAAACCCCTTCACAACAGCCCACCAAGTGAACAACACTCTCCAGGGCTTGGTAGGCATATCGATATCCAGGTCTACCATAAAGAGAAAACTGCATGAAAGTAAATACAGAGGGTGCACTGCAAGGTGCAAGCCACTCATAAGCCTCAAGAATAGAAAGGCTAGATTGGACTTTGCTAAAGAACATCTAAAAAAGCCAGCACAGTTCTGGAAAAAACATTCTTTGGACAGATGAAACCAAGATCAACCTCTACCAGAATGATGGCAAGAAAAAAGTATGGAGAAGGCGTGGAACAGCTCATTATCCAAAGCACACCACATCATCTGTAAAACACGGTGGAGTGAGGCAGTGTGATGGCTTGGGCGTGCATGGCTGCCAGTGGCACTGGGACACTACCCAGACAGTGAATGGACACCGTTCCAGAGATGGCCTGGATATACTATAACATCAGGACCAGATCTGGCGTACAGACCTGGTCCAGTGTCGTTTTGCACAACGGCCCAATACCGGCACTGATCAGGATTTTTTACCTGGGCCAGACTTAAACCAGGGCTGGACCAGCATCAAATAATTCTGTTAAAATCCGGGCCTTTTCTGGCACACATTCATTACAGCCCCAGACTGACTCTATGCGAGATCTGGCCCCTGTACAGCCAAGTTCTTAAAATTACCTCAGCTTCTAATCTGGATAAGGCAAGCAGGGCTAACTTCTGGTGAAATGTTGAAAGAATGTAGATGAAATGATGATCACGCCTTAAAGAATGAGTAACACAGGGTCATCCTCCAAATATTTAATTATACCTAATTATGCCATGGTCTATGCCATGCCTCGGGAAATCAAGGAATGGACTAGTCAAGGTCTGAAAATGATTCTACCGAGATGCTAGCTTACTTCAACTCCAGTAGACCTTTGTTGGTGGCCCTTTCCAAACATATAACATGAAAAAAAAAAGGAAAAAAAACCTGCAACTCATGACATAATTTATAGCAATATCAGCTACATGCCCTGTTGAGTTAAATAGTATTTTCTTGTCCATATTCCCTCCTACATAACTTTTAATACCAGACACTTAAATTCTAAGAGAAAAATAACTGAATGACAACTTTGAGTATATAACTGGTTTATTTATTGTCTCGTTATGCAAAATCAGTGCAGTTGCATGGAAAAGCTGTAACTAATTCACATAATCCAGCCGTAGTATACTGATACAAAAAACAATTTTAAATTAAATAATAATAAAAATGCATGTAAAAGCAGACAATAACTTTAAATAATGTTAGCATTTACTCCCCCGGGTGGAATTGAAGAGTCGCATAGTGTGGGGGAGGAACGATCTCCTCAGTCTGTCAGTGGAGCAGGACAGTGACAAAAGTCTGTCACTGAAGCTGCTCCTTTGTCTGGAGATGATCCTGTTCAGTGAATTCTTCATGATTGACAGGGGTTTGCTTAGTGCCCGTCGCTCTGCCACAGATGTTAAACTGTCCAACTTTACTCCTACAATAGAGCCTGCCTTCTTAACAAGTTTGTCCAGGCGTGAGGCGTCTTTCATCTTTATGCTGCCTCCCCAGCACACCACCGCGTAGAAGAGGGCACTCGCCACAACCATCTGGTAGAACATCTGCAGCATCTTATTGCAGATGTTGAAGGATGCCAACCTTCTCAGAAAGTATAGTCTGCTCTGACCTTTCTTACATAGAGCATCAGTATTGGCAGTCCAGTCCAATTTGTCATCCAGCTGCACTCCCAGATATTTATAGGTCTGCACCCTCTGCACAGTCACCTCTGATGATCACAGGGTCCATGAGGGGCCTCCTAAAATCCACCACCAGCTCCTTGGTTTTGCTGGTGTTAAGATGTAAGTGGTTTGAGTCGCACCATTTAACAAAGTCTTTGATTAACTTCCTGTACTCCTCCTCCTGCCCACTCCTGATGCAGCCCACAATAGCAGTGTCATCAGCGAACTTTTGCGTGGCAGGACTCCGAGTCATATTGGAAGTCTGATGTATATAGATTGAACAGGACGGAGAAAGTACAGTCCCCTCGGCGCCCTGTATTGCTGAACACAATGTCAGACCTGCAGTTCCCAAGACACACATATTGAGGTCTGTCTGTAAGATAGTCCACGATCCATGCCACCAGGTGTGAGTCTACTCCCATCTCAGTCAGCTTGTCTCTAAGGAGCAGAGGTTGGATGGTGTTGAAGGCACTAGAGTCCAAAAACATAATTCTTACAGCACCACTGCCTCTGTCCAGTGGGAGAGGGATCGGTGTAGCATATAGATGATGGCATCCTCCGCTCCCACCTTCTCCTGGTATGCAAACTGCAGAGGGTCGAGGGCGTGGCGGACCTGTGGCCTCAGGTGGTGAAGCAGCAGCCGCTCCATGGTCTTCATCAGATGTGACGTCAGAGCAACAGGCCGGTAGTCATTCAGCTCACTAGGACGTGATACCTTTGGGACAGAGGTGATACAAGATGTTTTCCAAAGCCTTGGGACTCTCCCCTGTTCCAGGCTCAGGTTGAAGATGCGCTGTAGAGGACTCCCCAGTTCCAACGCACAGGCCTTCAGCAGTCGTGGCGATACACCATCTGGACCCGCTGCTTTGCTGGCACGAAGTCTTCTCAGCTCTCTGCTCACATGGGCTGCTGTAATTGTGGGTGGGGATGTCTAACCTATGCTGGTATCAGCAGAAGGATGGTTGGAGGATGCAGTCCTCCAAGGTGAGAGTGGGTTACTGTGGTCAAACCTATTAAAGAAGTTGTTCATTTGGTTTGCTCTCTCCACGTCTGTCTCGATGGCGCCCCCCGCTTCAAGCTGCAGCCAGTGATAATCTTCATCCCATCCCACACTTCCTTCATGCTGATGTTCTGCAACTTCTGCTCCAGCTTTCTCCTGTACTGCTCTTTCGCCGACCTGAGCTGGACTCGGAGCTCCTTCTGCACGCACTTGAGCTCATGCTGATCACCGCCTTTAAAAGCCCTTTTCTTCTGGTTCAAAAGGCCATACAGTATATTGAGTATTTTAAACAGTTCAAATGTCGAGTAACATGGTTAAAACATAGAAATATAAAATGAACACGTTTGCACAAAAGTGTAGGATGCAAGTACAAAAATGTTGAAACCTACCCAAAACAGTAAAAACAACAATAAACTTGACTACTAAAATGTATTTACATCAGTCCTGATTCTGAAGGCACTGCTGCCTGCACTCTTCTGCAGCGCGCCTTGCGACCACCACCGTGGTCAGATGCCAAATTGAACCATCTAATGGCAAATTTATTAATGTCCACATCTGTAGCTTTGGCTGCCACTTGACTCTGGCGAACTGCACCTACAGGCAAACACAAAAAAATAATTATCAGAAACATTAAATGGCAAACAGTTGCTTTAAGGCATTTTCCACTAATAGAAATGGTGAAATAAGGGTTGGCACTTGCACTACAGCAGCATTTCTCAACCTTTAAGTATTTGCGACCCGAGTTTTCATAACAGTTTTAATCGCACCCCCCTAACATTTTTTTAAAAGGAGCCCACTAATACCAATTTGTTCTTTTTTAAATAATGATATATCATAGATGCATATTTTATTATACCTACTTAACTTATCGACATTTATCTAACTCTATAGTTATTTTTCTAGCATCAAAATGTAGTTTAAGTTCATTTGTTTTGGTTTCAATAGATGTATTTTTCATATTTTCGATTCTTGTTTTCTATTTTTGCGCCCCCTATTTTGTTACTTCGCACCCCCCTAGGGGGGCGCGCCTCACAGTTTCAGAACCACTGCACTACTGCATAATGACCACACAGCAACATGCTTTGAATACAGGAGAAGCAAGTTTGACTAATGATATGAAATTATCTATGCTTGATTTTAGTGAACTTATTTTAATACTGATCAATGAAGGCTGTGTACAGATTGCAGACTGACATTTTTTGTAGAGAAAGTGTAAAAATAATCAATATGGAAATATTGACAACAATTCAATTGTAAAGTTGAATTAAGGTTGCAGTTTTTCTCTAATTCTTTACTTATTATTTGGGGTTGTGGATAAAATAGTGCAATTAGCTGATTTTAAATATATGATTCTTTGTTATAAATGCATAAAAACCTGAAACCCAATCCTACTGCTCTTTCTTGATGTAGAGGAGTTTTAGAAGGAGCAGAAAGTGTTAGATAGACACCAAGAAAATGATTTTATGTAATAATTGCTATTTTCCAGAAATCTGAAATACTTAGGCTATATCTTAAAATATGTCATTTTCTAATCTGCTTAATTCAGACCAGGGTCATAGGGGGGGCTGGAGGCTTACCAGCTAGCTTTGAGGCACATTCAGGAACAAACCCTGGACAGGACACTAGTCCATCGCAGGGCGAGCACACACAAAGGCCATTTTACAATACACTGAACCTATATGCCTTTGAACAGTGGGTGGAAACTAGAGCAGACACAGGGAGAACATGCAATCTCCACACAGACAGGACCCAGGAGGCAAACCCTGGTCTCCTTACTGCAAGTCAGCAGCACTATCGCTGAGACACCAAAGGCATAAAATGTAATATCTTAATACAATTAGACTAATCTCATATAATTGGATTTCTTGATACTTACGCATAAGAGTTTTGGTTGCCATTTGACTGAAGGCCCATTTTTCATTAACTCCCTTCCAGTTTATCTTTTTTGCAACATCATCTCCAAAAATATGTGAAAGAATATTCCAAGTGACACGCTTGGTATCTTGTCCTCCGATAGATGCCAGTACAGAAATCTACAAGGACAAAAGATAATATACAGGCAGTGACTTTAGAATTAAAATACTAAAATATATGCAGAAACAGCATCGATGGTCACTCTGAAGCATTTGTCTTTTGACTTTGATGTGATTGGCATTCTGACAAATATTGCTAAAAAGTTACACTTTCCAAAGTAAAAAAAGAAAAGCAGCTGAATATTCGCTTCATAATTAACCATAATGTTAAATGTAATTCAATCCAGTAGACATTAATTTTGTAATAATAATAGTACTGTATATAACAAAGGAAGCACAAAATTCATGGATTGTAATGTTCAGAAAGCTCAAATGACATCATTTACATTTGCAACTCTTGTTATTGTAAAAGGAAGTTTTCTTGTAACTGTAGGTCACTGTAGAGCTATTAAATATTTTCCTAAACATAGTCCCTTACACAATGATCATCCTGTAACCGATAACCCACCTAACAGTTAAAAACACTATATTGGTGCAAATTTGGGATGACACTTATGTAAATATTACAGCTCCATGCACAAATAATTGTAAAGTCACATGGGTATTGTGTGTAAAACATACAGTACTTACAAATGATAAATAATTACTGAAGAAAAAAAAAAGAAAATGCAGACTTATTTCAGACATTCTACCCATGTCATGCCGTACCTTAGAACTAATTTAGACATTTAGAAATAACTGATTCTACAGTTCCTTATTTTGCCTATGAGTAGCATATAATGTGTAGATTTGGTCTTGTCCTATTATGTACAAAAGAATTACTAATTGTTTAAAATTATGACAAAATCCAACAAACCCAGAAAGAGAACAAAGTCTAGCTTTGCAATCCATACCATGTTCTTTTTCTTCAAAGCATTGGTTGGTTGTTTCAACCAGGCCTCAAAGTCATCCACTTCCTCCAATGATTGTAAAGGAAACTGGACCTCCTCAGGCATATCAGGTGAGCATTCAATGTTTAGCTGCCCAGATAGTGAACTGATCATGACAGCCAATTGTGACAGCTGGTGCTTCGCATGTTCAAGCAATGCGAGGATATGAAGATCTGCAGCTGAAAAATAAATACCAACAAAATATAAAAAGGATACTATTCATTTGAATACTTTGAAAAGGCAATGAATCCTACTCTTGCACTTTGGAGCAAACATAACTCTCATATATGTTAAAACAACATTCTTTGGAACATATAAAATTTAACATCTTAAAAACCAAAACACTAAAAATCAAGGAATATACTGGCACAAAATGAACATGACAACAAATACCATATGGGATTAATAAGTATCTATCTATCTATCTATCTATCTATCTATCTATCTATCTATCTATCTATCTATCTATATACAGTGCATCCGGAAAGTATTCACAGCACATCACTTTTTCCACATTTTGTTATGTTACAGTCTTATTCCAAAATGGATTAAATTCATTTTTTTCCCTCAGAATTCTACACATACACCCCATAATGACAACATGAATAAAGTTTACTTGAGAATTTTGGCAAATTTATTAAAAATAAATAAATTGAGAAAGCACATGTACATAAGTATTCACAGCCTTTGCCATGAAGCTCCAAATTGAGCTCGGGTGCATCCTGTTTCCCCTGATCATCCTTGAGATGTTTCTGCAGCTTCATTGGAGTCCACCTGTGGTAAATTCAGTTGATGTAACATGATTTGGAAAGGCACACACCTGTCTATAGAAGGTCCCACAGTTGACAGTTCATGTCAGAGCACAAACCAAGCATGAAGTCAAAGGAATTGTCTGTAGACCTCCAAGACAGGATTGTCTCGAGGCACAAATCTGGGGAAGGTTACAGAAAAATTTCTGCTTCTTTGAAGGTCCCAATGAGCACAGTGGCCTCCATCATCCATAGGTGGAAGAAGTTTAAAACCACCAGGACTCTTCCAAGAGCTGACCGGCCATCTAAACTGAGCGATCGGGGGAGAAGGGCCTTAGTCAGGGAGGTGACCAAGAACTCGATGGTCACTCTGTCAGAGCTCCAGAGGTCCTCTGTGGAGAGAAGAGAACCTTCCAGAAGGACAACCATCTCTGCAGCAATCCACCAATCAGGCCAGTATAGTACAGTGGCCAGACAGAAGCCACTCCTTAGTAAAAGGCACATGGCAGCCCACCTGGAGTTTGCCAAAAGGCACCTCAAGGACTCTCAGACCATGACAAACAAAATTCTCTGGTCTGATTAGACAAAGATTGAACTCTTTGATGTGAATGTCAGGCGTCACGTTTAGAGGAAAACAGGCACCACTCATCACCACACCAATACCATCCCTACAGTAAAGCATGGTGGTGGCAGCATCACGCTGTGGGGATGGAACTGGGAGACTAGTCAGAATAAAGGGAAAGATGACTGCAGCAATGTACAGAGACATCCTGGATGAAAACCTGCTCCAGAGCGCTCTTGACCTCAGACTGGGGCGACAGTTCATCTTTCAGCAGGACACTGACCCTAAGCACACAGCCAAGATGTCAAAGGAGTGGCTTCAGGACAACTCTGTGAATGTCCTTGAGTGGCCCAGCCAGAGCCCAGACTTGAATCCGATTGAACATCTCTGGAGAGATCTTAAAATGGCTGTGTAACGACGCTTCCCATCCAACCTGATGGAGCTTGAGAGGTGCTGCAAAGAGGAATTGGGCGAAACTGGCCAAGGATAGGTGTGCCACGCTTGTAGCATCATCTTCAAAAAGACTTGAGGCTGTAATTGCTGCCAAAGGCGCATCGACAAAGTATTGAGCCAAGGCTGTGAATACTTATGTACATGGGATTTCTCAGTTTTTGTATTTTTAATAAATTTGCAAAAACCTCAAGTAAACTTTTTTCACGTTGTCATTATGGGGTGTTGTGTGTAGAATTCTGAGGGAAAAAATGAATTTAATCCATTTTGGAATAAGGCTGTAACAGAACAAAATGTGGAAAAAGAGATGCGCTGTGAATACTTTCCCGATGCACTCTATCTATCTATCTATCTATCTATCTATCTATCTATCTATCTATCTATCTATCTATCTATCTATCTATCTATCTATCATATAGTGCCTTTCATTATCTATCTATCTATCTAACATAACTAATAACTTGTTGAATTATGCTCCGATATGTTCAAACGTTTGTTGAATATATGAAACAAGTACAATCAATAGTCTGATCATAACTTACCAGTACAAGGTATTGGTTCTGTTCCACATCGACCCACTCTGTAAGTAGGCTTGAAGAGTTCAGAAGTATTTTTCATTTTTGGAAGGCTCGTGGAAATTTGTTGAGATGTAATTTCAGAGAGCAATAGTGACTGGTAAGGAGGTGGCACCTGAAGCAAAGAATGCGTTGGTGAGCAACAAGGTGGCACAGATGGTAAAGGTGGTGATGGTACCTGAGGTGCAGAATGTGGGGATAACATGCAAGGTCCAGTTGACTGTTGAGGTTTTGAAAATCTGGTCAAGGGAACCTTTGTTTTATTAGCCAAGTCTTCATGTTCACTTTCATAGTCAGTGTCACCATAGTATAGTGGCTGTTTACAGAAGATCAAATGTGCATATATTACTCAAAACAAACGTTTCATACATTCAATAACACACAGGTGAAGTTGAATCAAAGTTACATTGGGTTAGGTGCTCTTTTCCCCCTGCCTATATCCTCATCATCATCCGAATCCAGTTCTGAAGTTTGATAAATCAAAGACTTCTTCATCCCTTGCCATGCAGACATGTAATCTCCTAAAAGCATTTCAAAAAAGTTAATATCAGGTGATGTAAACAATGTGCAATATAACATTATCACTTCTGTGATCTTTTAAATCACTACGATCTAGGCCCCATTTACACCTAGCATTCACATATTTTCTTTTCTTGTAATCGCATCACAGTTTGATAGCATTTAACCACCAAAGTGAAACTAGGAAAAATTGTAACAGACCTACGTAAGAAAGTAAGATTAGATTTTAATTTGGATAAATGTAATCACTAGAGGGCAGCACGGTGGCGCAGTGGGTAGCACTGCTGCCTCGCTGTTAGGAGACCTGGGTTCGCTTCCCAGCTCCCTGCGTGGAGTTTGCATGTTCTCTCCATGTCTGCATGGGTTTCCTCCCACAGTCCAAAGACATGCAGATTAGGTGCATTGGCGATTCTGAATTGTCCCTATTGTGTGCGTGTGCCCTGCGGTGGGCTGGCGACCTGCCCAGGGTTTGTTTCCTGCCTTGCGGCCTGGGATTGGCTCCAGCAGACACCTGTGACCCTGTAGTTAGGATACAATGGGTTGGATGATGGATGGATAATCAATAGAGGTGCATGTTAATGAAAGGTGTGAACTAGGCCCTGATTTCTCACAAACACTAGTAACGTATAAAGGTTGTTGGAAATGAGGCCTGGAGACAGTGAAAAATCACCTGATTGCAACATGAAAATAAGGCCTTAGACAAAGTTTGTGGCTTTTCTATTAAAAAAATTAACATAGCAAGAAACCAATATTTTACAGCAATATTTCTCTGGTGAAAGGGATTAAGTCGGGGACATACGACTCGTATCTTGAACATTTCAATTACCATAGGACTTTAGTACTCTAGCGTCATGCTTGGTACAGTCAGGGCCTGGTTCCTCAGCATATCTTGCTGCTTTGTTGAGTCTTTGATTGCTCTTATAATTTGGCCAAAAGGTTGTGCCATCACTGTACCAAGACTGTGGTATAACTGACACAGCTTTTTGTTCATCTAAAAACTGAAGTACCAGAAACATTCTGCAAAAGAAAAAAAAGACAATGCTGTAAATAAACATAATATTTACATGTTGCACACAAAATGCATTACCCAAACAGCAGGTGATACCACCTAGCACATCCTCACTCCTCATTTCAATAAAACCAAGAATGCTTTTTTGACTATGGATTAAAGATAAGCTTTGTATGGTAGCTTGCAATGTGCAGCAAGTTTATCCATTAGCCATAGAAAAAAATTGTTTAAATTCCACATT
Source organism: Polypterus senegalus (assembly GCF_016835505.1). Classification (NCBI taxonomy): domain Eukaryota; kingdom Metazoa; phylum Chordata; class Cladistia; order Polypteriformes; family Polypteridae; genus Polypterus; species Polypterus senegalus. The sequence continues at coordinate 6,661,270 of NC_053164.1, read as the reverse complement.
TTAATTTATACACACACACACACACACACAAAAAAAATTCAAACATTAAATGCTGTTATCTTTACTGTAGACATTAAAACAAAAATAGCCCTGCTGCCCTGTCCTGGATTTGTTCCTGCCTTTGGCTCAATGCTAATTGAAATAGGATCTAGCAGCACATGCCACCCTGGTTTGCATTAAGTGAATAAGAAAATGACAAAAATAGCTACTACCTATCAGCAATAATGCAAGAGGTAATGAAATAAAGACTATTACTGCAGATGATTCTTGCTTAAATAAAACAGATCTACAAACACATTTAATTAACAGCTTTTTAGAGAAAAGCCACCACAAATAATAAATGAAATCATTACTGCCAGGTAAATGTCTCCATATCACTTAAATTGTCAGTCAGTCAGTCATTTTCTAACACGATGAGCAGTGTTGTGGGGATTGCTGGAGCCTATCCCAGCTAGTACAGGGTGAAAGGCAGGAACAAACCCTGGATAGTAGGGTGCCAGTGCATCGCAGGGTGAACAAACACACCAACCATACACTAGGGACAATTCAGAATCGCCAATGCACCTAACCTGCATGTCTTTGGACTGTGGGAGAAAACAGGAGCACCCAGTGGAAACCCATGTAGACATGGGGAGAACATGCAAACAGCACAGAGGGAGGACCTGGGATGTGAACCCTGCGGACTTTTTTCTGCGAGGCAGCACTCCTGCCATGCTGCCCTCACTTAAATTGTAATATGACAAAAAAGATACTAATTAATTTACAAGGATTTTTTTTTTATTATTTAGCAGAAGCCAGCAAGATACCATATATGTGAATATACACTCACCTGAAGGATTATTAGGACCACCATACTAATACGGTGTTTGACCCCCTTTCGCCTTCAGAACTGCCTTAATTCTACGTGGCATTGATTCAACAAGGTGCTGAAAGCATTCTTTAGAAATGTTGGCCCATATTGATAGGATAGCATCTTGCAGTTGATGGAGATTTGTGGGATGCACATCCAGGGCACGAAGCCCCCGTACCACCACATCTCAAAGATGCTCTATTGGGTTGAGATCTGGTGACTGTGGGGGCCATTTTAGTACAGTGAACTCATTGTCATGTTCAAGAAACCAATTTGAAATGATTCCAGCTTTGTGACATGGTGCATTATCCTGCTGGAAGTAGCCATCAGAGGATGGGTACATGGTGGTCATGAAGGGATGGACATGGTCAGAAACAATGCTCAGGTAGCCCGTGGCATTTAAACAATGCCCAATTGGCACTAAGGGGCCTAAAGTGTGCCAAGAAAACATCCCCCACACCATTACACCACCACCACCAGCCTGCACAGTGGTAACAAGACATGATGGATCCATGTTCTCATTCTGTTAACCCCAAATTCTGACTCTACCATTTGAATGTCTCAACAGAAATCGAGACTCATCAGACTAGGCAACATTTTTCCAGTCTTCAACTGTCCAATTTTGGTGAGCTCGTGCAAATTGTAGCCTCTTTTTCCTATTTGTAGTGGAGATGAGTGGTACCTGGTGGGGTCTTCTGCTGTTGTTGCCCATCCGCCTTGTGTTGTGGCTTCACAAATGCTTTGCTGCATACCTCGGTTGTAACGAGTGGTTATTTCAGTCAAAGTTGCTCTTCTATCAGCTTGAATCAGTCGGCCCATTCATTCTCCTCTGACCTCTAGCATCAACAAGGCATTTTCCCACAGGACTGCCGCATACTGGATGTTTTTCCCTTTTCACACCATTCTTTGTAAACCCTAGAAATGGTTGTGCGTGAAAATCCCAGTAACTGAGCAGATTGTGAAATACTCAGACTGGCCCGTCTGGCACCAACAACCATGCCACGCTCCAAATTGCTTTAATTACCTTTCTTTCCCATTCTGACATTCAGTTTGGAGTTCAGGAGATTGTCTTTACCTTACTTTAGTTGCCTCACATTTTTATGCAATCATTTTGTTTAACCCACTGAATTAAAGCTGAAAGTCTGCACTTCAACTGCATCTGAGTTGTTTCATTTAAAATTCATTGTGGTATTGTACAGAACCAAAATTAGAAAAAAGTTGTCTCTGTCCAAATATTTATGGACCTAACTGTATTTTACATTACAGCGAGTCATTAACCACAGTAAAACGTAATAATTTGAAAGTAAATTATGTTTCATGCTGCATTAGAGTTGCCTGTTTGGCTCTGAAATTGCTATTCTAACAGGAAACTGTTAACGTTTTAACTCTTTCAGGGCTGATGTCGAGGTACAAACCATCAAACCAATTGCGTCACGCTGTGACTGCCACCGCCGCCCACCTGTGCGAAGGCAGCTAGCCCACCGTGCATTCCTGCTGGCCATCGAGGTGCCCCCACACAGCCACTGCCTCCAGAGATGCCAAACTTGCACCAACAGCATGTAGCAACAGACGTTTTATGTTGATGTACTGTGTGTTTGAAACCATCGCTTTGTGTGCTTTTCAGAAAACTGAGGTTTTTTTTTAAATATCCAGCCCTCAAAGAGTTAATATGAATGGCATATCAAGATCTCCTTTGTTGTCTAATGTTATCCATGGAAAAATTTCATACAAATATTAAGAAATTTTCATTCACACAGAGAACCACAGACACCTGGAATAAGTGGCCCAGTTAGTGTGGCGGACAGGTGGATGTTAGGGACTTTTAAAACTCGACCCGCTGTTATCTTGAAACACTTAAGTAGATAGGACTGGCATGCTTTGTTGGTCTGAATGGCCTGTTCTCGTTTAATTAGATTATTATTAGATTATTATACATGCTAATAGCTAACAATTAATAAAATGGCCAATCAGTACATAATCAAAGTGCATTATAGAGTTACGTAGTCTGCTCAGTTTTTCTTCCACTTCTTCCAACTAAATATACGTAAGAGTAGACCTACTGAAACAGATCAACTACATTGACACAAAAGTCATTTCAGTTCATAACACATCCCATATCTAGGTGACAACACCTGTCACATTTGGTGCGGAAGGCTCAGAAAGCGGTCTCATTAACCAAAAGTCTAATCACCGACATGCGCTTCCTTTAGTGCTGCAGTCCTCCCTGAGCTGGGAAGGCTTTTGTACGTTCCAGTGACTATACTCTACCTGCGTAGCCATTATCGCACAAAGCTTCAAACACCAAAGCACAAATGTCAACGTGATTGATGAAAGATGCATGAATATGCAAATTCATCCTCAGCCTAATGATTCAGCCTAGCCGAGTGTGGGGAATTTTGAGATACATTGATACTGAGCTATAATTAAGTGGAGACGTATTATTAATCTTCATTAAAAAAAAGAAAAAAATATATATTCAGAGAAGCTGCTAATTTTATAGTATCTAGGGCCTTCTCACATAAAATCAGGATGATAGAGTAACACAGAGTTAGTGGTGTTACTAATCTGTTCTCATAATAAAATAAAGCACAATAGATAATGAATCAAAGAGGCAACCAGGGAAGAAAAAGGAGTTTTATTTCTTTTCAGTACGGTGTCACATGAAGGACAACCACAAATGAGCTTTGGGAGGGCAGATTCATGACAGAGCAACAGAAAAACAGTTTGTGGAATTCTTTGAAGGGGATTCTGGGATGCCAGCGTTTATTCTAACAGACAAAACTCCAAATTTAAGACGACAAATTTGACTTTGCTTAAACTTTTTAGTGGTTGATGACGTAGGCCCAGAGAAGTGAGCTGACGTATTTTACTGTGCCTTCAGAAAGACTTCAGACCCCTTCACTTTCCACACAGTTTACTTTGCAACCTTATGCTAAAATCATTTAAAGTCATTTTTTTCTCTCATACTCAACACTCAATACAGTCAGTCAATCAGTCAGTCAGTCACAGGGTCACGGGGGTCTGCTGGAGCCAATCTCAGCCAACACAGAGCGCAAGGCAGGAAACAAACCCTGGGCAGGGCGCCAGCCCACTGTAGGGCACACAATACACCAAATGCAAAAAAAATCAATACTTTAGAAGTTTTAGAAAAACTTATTTACAGAAACCCTAACCCTAATGTTTGTGTGAAATTTACCCTTCACAAGTTTCCAGCTGTGTCCCTGTGTTCTTGATGAACCCATTTAGAAGTCACTGTCTCAATCCACTGGACTAATTCACTTCATCATTTTAAACACTTCAGTCAGGTCTCTTCTTAATCTTCTTTGTCTTAAACTGTGAAGGCTCAGCTCTTTTAATCTTTCCTCATAACTCATCCCCTGTAGCCCTGAATCAGCCTAGTCGCTCTTCTCTGGACCTTCTCTTGTGCTGTTATGTCCTCTTTGTAGCCTGGAGACCCAAACTGCACCCAGTACTCCAGATGAGGCCTCACCAGTGCATTATAAAGGTTGAGCAGAACCTCCTGTGACTTGTACTCCACACATCAAGGCGCTATATAACCTGATATTCTGTTAGCCTTCTTAATGGCTTCTGAAAACTATATAGCAGACGATAGCTTAGAGTCCACTATGACTCCTAAATTCTTCTCATAAGGTGTACTCTCGATTTTCTGACCGCCCATTGTGTATTCAAACCTCACATTTTTACTTCTTACATATAATACTTTATACATTTACTGTCATTAAATTTCATCTACCACAAATCTGCCCAAGCCTCTATGCTATCCAAATCCCTCTATGATGTTTCAACAGATAATAGATTATCTGCTAATACACCCATCTTGGTATCATCTGCTAACATAACCAGCTGGTTACTTATATTCCTATCCAAATCCATCCATCCATCATCCAACCCGCTATATCCTAACTAAAGAGTCAAGTGGGTCTGCTTTAGCCAATCCCAGGGCGCGAAGCAGGAAACAAACCCCAGGCAGGGCCCACACAATTTAGAATCGCCAATACACCTGACCTGCATGTCTTTGGACTGTGGGAGGAAACTGGAGCCCCTGGAGGAAACCCACGCAGACACTGGGAGAACCTGCAAACTCCATGCAGGGAGGACCCGGGAAGTGAACCCAAGGCAGCAGCACTACCACTGCACCACCGTGCCACCCCCTATCTAAATCATTTATAAAAATTACAACAACAATAACATTTATTTCTATAGCACATTTTCATACAAACAATGTAGCTCAAAGTGCTTTACATGATGAAGAAAGAGAAAAAAGACAAAATGAATAAGAATTAAAATTAGGGAACACTAATTAACAAAGAATAAAAGTAAGGTCTGATGGACAGGGAGGATAAAACAAAACAAAAAACTCCAGACAGCTGGAGAAAAAACTAAAATCTGCAGGAGTTCCGAGGCCATGAGACCACTCAGGCCCCTCAAGGCATTCTACCTAACATCAATGACCTCAAAAAAAATTAAAAAAAGCAACGGCCCCAGCACTGACTTCTGTGGGACACAATACTTAATATCACCCTCCACTTCCTGTGTCTTTTCCAATGTTTCATCTACACACGACACCCTGATCTCCCATTTCTCCCAGTCTGATGCCCTACCTCTCATGTCACACCTTATCAAATACTTTTTGATCCCCAGAATCGACTTGACTGTGTTGGGGTATCCATACTTGGCATGGGGATGTTACTGAAGCCTGGATGGAAGGCCATTCTGAAGCAAATGGCTCTTTCTCCCCTTATATCCCACTGGTGATGAACGTGGATAAACTTTGGTGATTTATAAGGCTATCATAATAGAACACGGTCACTCCTTCTCTTAAAGCAGGGATGTCCAACTCCACAGTGGCTGCAGATTTTCATTCTTACCCTTTTCCTAATCGGTGACCAGTTTTCACTGGTAATTAACTCGTTCTCCCTTCATTTTAATAGCACCATTTTCAAGGATTCCATTCTATGAATTGATTATTTTCTTCATTAAATGGCAGCCAAACAGAAATGAGATGGGATGCGAGCCAACAGATGATTAGCTAAGTCAAGGCTTCAAATTCCAAACAATTTCACTCCAACCAATTTCTTCCCATTCTTGTTGTTAATTCAAACCTGTTATTTAATTCTTCTCTCATTCTTCCACAGTAGACATTTCCAAAACTGTTGATTTCACTTTTTTCTAAGAACACCGTCAAGTTATTTTGATGACCTGAGCAGATCAGCCGTGCTGAGACCTTCACTTTTCTTTATTTTCAGATATTGAGTGATGGAGATGCCTCATTATTGTTTGGCTGCTAATTAAGGAAAGTAAAAGAAACAATTCAGGGGTCTGAGTCATCTGAATAAAAACAAAGACAGAAGAAGATGATTAGAATGAAAACCTGCAGCCGCTGCGGGCCTCCAGGACTGCTGTTAGACACCCCTGTCTTAAAGTAATGATTCTTCGATGAACCTTTTCTTGAAACATAAACACATTTTTTAAAAAGTAAATGTAACCACATTGATACAGTTAGGTCTATAAGTGTTTCATAGTGGCACAATTTTCATAATTTTGGCTCTGCACGCCACTATAATGGATTTCTGATAAAGCAACCATTATGTGATTGAAGTGTAGACGTTCAGCTTTAATTTAAAGAGTTTACCGAAAATATTGTATGAGCCGTTTAGGAATGACGGACATTTTTCTGCATAAACACCCCCATTTTTCCAGGAGCTCAGAAGTATTTGGACAAACTAACGTGATTATAAATCTAATGATCAATTTCAACCACACACTAGGACAAGAAACAACAATGGTAAATATTTAAATTAAAAATCTTAAATGTAAAAAATTAATAAATTCCCTCAGGCTAAGATTAATTTAACAAGAGAGAGAAGAACAATGTATGGTCAAGATCTTTGGATAAGATAACTGTACATCAAATATATGGTTGAAAATCCTTTCCAGTCAATGACCTACTGACGTCTGAACACGTGGCCATCGCCGATCATTGCGTTTCCACCCTCGTGATGCTTTGCCAGGCCTTTACTGCTGCTGTCTTAAGGTGCTGCTTGTTCATTGGACTTTCTGTCTTTGGTTTTGTCTTCATCAAGTGAACTGCATGTCCAGTTGGATTGAGATCAGTTGATTGACTTGGCCATTGAGGAATATTCCACTTCTTTGCTTTGAGAAGCCCTTGGTTTGCTCTCACAGTATGTTTTGGCTCATTGTCCGTCTGTACTGTGTAGTGTCGTCCTATCAGTTTTGTAGCATTTGTCTATATCTGAGCCGATAGTATAGCTACCCCGTACAGTTCAGAATTCATCCTGCAACTTCTGACAGCAGTCATATCATCAATAAACACTAGTGACTGACTTCTATTGGCAGCCATGCGTGATCAGGCCATAACACGGCCTCCACCATGTTTACAGATGATGTGGTATTCATCTGATTATGAGCTGTTTCCTCTCATCTCCATACTCTTTTCTTTGCAACATTCTGGTACATATTGATCTTACTTTCCTTTGTCCAATGAAAAATGTTCCAGAACTAGAGTCTAATCTGTCCTTCCTATGCTTGAGGCTTACCAGTGGTTTGCACCTTGTGGTGAATCCTCTGTCTTTACATTCCTGAAGTCTTCTCTTGATCGTAGACTTTAGCAATCATAGGTCTACCTCCTTGTGAGTGTTTCATGGTTTGGCTAAATATTGTCCGGGGCCAGAAATAAAAGACAAAGAGTAGATGACAAAGTAGAATGTCGAAAAGAATTCAAAAATGTTGGTGCGGTACACATGCAGAGCAGGTTAGAAATAATGGAAGTGCGAAAATTTGAAAGTCTTAAAAAAATGATAGTAAAGATCGCATTAGCGCAAACAAACAGAAATTATTACTTGTTGAAATAATGGAACAGTGAAAAGAGATTGAATATATTGTTCGGATTTAAACTTTAAGTCGGAAACTTGTAGATCGTATCCGTGAGAATTAAAAGATTTTTTTGTTTGGTGAAAGCGAAATCCTGCGAGACAAGAGCTTATACAAAGAAATATGGAAAAGTTCTGCCCAGATAAACACATACACGGTGTCACGCATTCGCGAATAGGAGACCGCGGACGGACCTTAACACGCATCGGAAGACGTTCGCCGGCAGGGAGTGGCAGGGTAGTAACCTTTCTCCTTTGCTTTCTTTCAGGAAAAAAGACGCTCCGCCACCATAAGCCTTATTCCCACAGCACGTTACTTCCGCCCTTCCTCCGCCATTTTTCCTGACGTCGTCAGTCCCATCCTCTCTCACGGTTCCTTCCCAGCATTCCTCCACTTCCGGCTCCTCCTTTATAAAATGGCCGCCGACGCCATGTTTGACGTCGTGCATATGAACTGTTTATATTTATATTTTGACCGGATTTTGATTTATTGAATTGTAGATTTGTCTGCAATATACGGGGCCGGAAATCCCAAACCTTTATGTTGTTTCTTGTTGAATCTTTTACAACGGTTAAATCATTTCTCATTTGTGTGAATGCTATTGTCAGATACATTTCTTGAAGAGAGAAAGAAATGATACGTTGCGTTGTCACGATGTAATTCCATCCAATGCGATATTGACGAAAAATTAAAAGCGAAAAGAGATCGAATATATGGACATACATGATAAAACTTGGAGTTGGAGACTTGTAGACCGACTAATTCGTGTTGTCATCAGGGAAAAATAGTGTTTCCTCCCAATGAAGAGGCATATCCGCGAGAATTAAAAGTTTTGTTGTTCGGTGAAAGTGAAATCCATATACGTGAGCAGCAGAGATGCGAGTAGGTGGGTTGGTGAGTGAATTAAGCAGGGGGCAAAGCCACCTAGTAATCTTACATGCTAATTTAAAACATATACGTGTGTGCTGATATAAAAGACCACTAACGTGGACATCAGTGCTGTTAAGTCATGGCACACAGCTGCACAGTGGTCTGACAGAGGTCAAGCTACTGCTTACGTCACAAGCACATGTTCAGGAAAAAGTCTCCTAACTTTCGACAGTAAATATAAAGAATTAGGGCCGCTGCTATTTTAATATATATAAATGATTTAGATAGGAATATAAGTAACAAGCTGGTTAAGTTTGCAGATGATACCAAGACAGGTGGATTAGCAGATAATTTGGAATCCATATCATCACAGAAAGACTTGGATAGCATACAGGCTTAGTCAGATTTGTGGCAGATGACATTTAATGTCAGTAAATGTAAAGAATTACACGTAGGAAGTCAAAATATTAGGTTTGAATACACAATGGGTGGTCTGAAAATCTAGAGTACACCTTATGAGAAGGACTTAGGAGTCATAGTGGACTCTAAGCTATCAACTTCCCGAAAGTTTTTAGACGCCATTAAGAAGGTTAACAGAATGTCAGGTTATATAGCGCCTTGATGTGTGGAGTACAAGTCACAGGAGGTTCTGCTCAGGCTTTATAACACACTGGTGAGGCCTCATCTGGAGTACTGGGTGCAGTTTGGGTCTCCATAAAGACACAGCAGCACCAGAGAAGGTCCAGAGAAGAGCGACTAGGCTGATTTAGGGCTACAGGGGATGAGTTATGAGGAAAGATTAAAAGAGCTGAGCCTTTACAGTTTAAGCAAAAGACGATTAAGAGGTGATATGACTGAAGTGTTTAAAATTAAGAAGTGAATGAGTCCAGTGGATCGAGGCAATGACTTTAAAATGAGTTCATCAAGAACACGGGGACACAGCTGGAAACTTGTGAAGAGTAAATTTTGCACAAACATCAGGAAGTTTTTCTTTACACAAAGAACGATAGACACTTGGAATAAGCGACCAGGTAGTGTGGTGGACAGTAAGACAATAGGGACTTTCTAAACTCGACTTGATGTTTTCTTGGAGGAAATAAGTGGATAGGACTGGCAAACTTTGTTGGGCTGAATGGCCTGTTCTCGTCTAGAGTGTTCTATTGTAGACTTCGACAATTACACATAGGATGTAAAAATATGAGGTTTGAATACACAATGGGCAGTAT